>NC_140174.1:86718737-86763737 GCF_963971535.1 Notolepis coatsorum | reverse complement strand
GCTGTATGAGTCCCAGGGGCAGCAGCGGAGCGGGCGGAATGCGGGCCTGGGTTTAGAGGTTCAGGGGTACGTCCTGTTGTTAATGAGCTCACCCTGCTGGGCCTCTCTCTGGCTCTCTGCCCCGACACTGTCTCACTACTACCCCCCCCCCCCCCCCCCCCGCCTGCCTGCCCGGCCTGGACCGCTGGAACACCACATCCCCCCCCGCCAGGCCCTGGAGGACACCAGCCCTTCCTGTCCACATCACCTGGAGGACACCAGCCCTTCCTGTCCACATCACCTGGAGGACACCAGCCCTTCCTGTCCACATCACCTGGAGGACACCAGCCCTACCTGTCCACATCACCTGGAGGACACCAGCCCTTCCTGTCCACATCACCTGGAGGACACCAGCCCTTCCTGTCCACATCACCTGGAGGACACCAGCCCTTCCTGTCCACATCACCTGGAGGACACCAGCCCTACCTGTCCACATCACCTGGAGGACACCAGCCCTTCCTGTCCACATCACCTGGAGGACACCAGCCCTTCCTGTCCACATCACCTGGAGGACACCAGCCCTTCCTGTCCACATCACCTGGAGGACACCAGCCCTTCCTGTCCACATCACCTGGAGGACACCAGCCCTACCTGTCCACATCACCTGGAGGACACCAGCCCTACCTGTCCACATCACCTGGAGGACACCAGCCCTTCCTGTCCACATCACCTGGAGGACACCAGCCCTTCCTGTCCACATCACCTGGAGGACACCAGCCCTTCCTGTCCACATCACCTGGAGGACACCAGCCCTACCTGTCCACATCACCTGGAGGACACCAGCCCTTCCTGTCCACATCACCTGGAGGACACCAGCCCTTCCTGTCCACATCACCTGGAGGACACCAGCCCTTCCTGTCCACATCACCTGGAGGACACCAGCCCTTCCTGTCCACATCACCTGGAGGACACCAGCCCTTCCTGTCCACATCACCTGGAGGACACCAGCCCTTCCTGTCCACATCACCTGGAGGACACCAGCCCTACCTGTCCACATCACCTGGAGGACACCAGCCCTACCTGTCCACATCACCTGGAGGACACCAGCCCTTCCTGTCCACATCACCTGAAGGACACCAGCCCTACCTGTCCACATCACCTGGAGGACACCAGCCCTTCCTGTCCACATCACCTGAAGGACACCAGCCCTTCCTGTCCACATCACCTGGAGGACACCGAGACATGTCTCTCTCTCTCTCTTTCCCTCTCTCTCTCTCTTGCTCTCTCTTTCTTTCTTTCTCTCTCTCTCTCCTCGCTGTCTCTCTCTCTCAATTAAATTCAATTCAATTCAAAGGGGCTTTATTGACACGGGAAACATACGTTTACATTGCCAAAGCCAGTGTTAAAACAAACAAAACAAAGCAAAACAGTCAAACAGAGAAATCAGAAGAAGTCAGTACAGTACTTTTTCTCCTCTTTTTCTATTTTTCTCCCATCCCAATTTCGATGTGCCAATTCTTCCCTCCCCTGTTTTGAACGTTGCTCGCATATGCCCCCCACTGGCCGGTTGTAGGGAGGATAGAAGCCTTGCATCATGTGTCCCCTCCGATACACGAGGAGGCAGCCTGTCACATCTTTTCACCTGCCAGCGCGGACTCTCATTGGCGAGGTGTAACGTGTGGGAGGCTCACACTACCCCCGCCATTTCCTGTCTCTGCTGTGCAGGCGTCCCCAACCGACCTGTAGGAGTCGCTGTCCACAATGTCCAGATTACCACCCATCACCTTCCACCCGCCAACTCTGCCAATTGAGTTAGTATGACGGCCGGCCCAAGCCGGAGGCAACGCCGACAGCCGGATTCGAACCCGGTGTCTCTTGCGTTGGTGACGAGCGCAATGTCCGCTGCGCCACCCAGCCGCCCTCAGAAGGAATGTGCTTTTCTTGTCACAGCAGCTCACAAATCTTGCTGCTGTGTTTGCACATTGTTGTATTTCTCCCACACAGTCAATTTCATAGAGTAAATTTTACTCAGTTTGAGTAAAATGTACTCAGTTTGAGTAAAATGTACTCTGCGAAATTTACTGTGCAGTAGGTATGGGCATTTTGAGTTATTCTCTTTCTCTCTGTCTCTGTCTCTCTCTTTTGCTCTCTTTCTTTCTCTCTCTCTCTGAACAGAAGGAGAAAGAAAAAGTACCTATTTTAGTCCTGCCAAAATGGTTAAACAAAGCAGAGCGAAAGAAGTGTGTGTGTGCGCGTGTGTGTGCGTGTGTGTGTCTGTGTGTGTGTGTGTGTGTGCGCGTGCGTGTGTGCATGTGTGTGTGTGTGTGCGTGTCTGTGCGTGTGTGTGTACACGTGTGTGTGTGTGTGCGCGTGTGTGTGTGTGTGCGTGTGTGTCAGTCTAATGGAGTCTAGAGGAGTCCCTGAGTCAGGACAGGGGAGGAGATATGAGGTCTCTCCTAAATGATGCATGGCTTCCACGCTCTATTAGTGCAGGCAAACATCACAGGGCAGACACACTCCTTCATATGTCAGACACGTGCGAAACACACACACACACACACACACACGCTCACACACACACACACACACACACAAACACACACACACACGCTCACACTGTGTCAGGTGGTGCTTCACTGAGAACTGTGAAGTACACACACAGACACGTACAGATATATACACACACACACACATACAGTTACACACACATGCTCACACACACACACACACAGGGACCGAAACTAAAGCCCGCCGCCCGCCAGGGGCGGTCTGTTTTTACCTTTGGCGCATGACACTTAGAGGGCTGCCCGCCGTGTGGCGTGTAGACGTGTAGTTCATAACGATACTCTTGTGCGAGTACAGATTATAGCCGCTCGTCTTTTTTTTCTCCGCCGCGAGATCGTTAAAAAACTACAAGTCCCACATCGCACTCAAGTCAACGGTCCAATCACAGTAGAGTGCCGTGACTGGTTTCATGAGAAAAAAAAGCAAATGACCAATCGGAAGCTATCATTTGGCTTGTTTACTTCAGTCTGCTCTAGTCTATATCGGACCTCCATGAGCTAACGTTACTGTTTAAACAATGACCCAGTCAACTATTCACTTTTAGTTTAATACATGACGAGGCATTGTCTAACGGTATCTAGCTGGCTAGCTACTGATAGCTGCTGATATCAACAAATGCTCCAGCAATAGTCTACTCGAGTGCATAATACCTCCGTTCCCTCGTTAGCTAGCTTAGCTAGCTCTCGTTAGATCCATCTGTCCCAGTAAACTAAATTGTCTTAACGTTATCTACCGGGCTAGTAGTAGCTACAGATAGCTCCTGATATCAATGTCTTATAACATTGATTGAATGCGTATTCTAGCTGAGGGCATGTTGAATGTGATTTGACAAAAGAACCCTAACGTTAAATAGGGTCCAGCTGCATCGCCGGAGAATCCTTGCATGCTGAATGTAGGGTCTAGCTGAATATAGGGACTAGCTGCAGGGCCGGAGAATCCTTGCTGGAGCTGGAGGCTACTCAAGTATACACACAGACAGTGGAGCTGTTTGCAGATAGCAAGCATTTTGACTTATTGCGTGGTGGCGATGTCTCGCAGATAATACAACTACAAGTATGATTATATAATATATATTTTATTTAAAAAAAATTTTTTTTATATAAAATATATACATATATTTTTTTAATCAAAAACATTTTGGCAGGTAAGAAATATGCTTGGCGGGTAGACTCTTCCCATCTACCCGGTGAGTCAAAAAGTTTATTTCGCTCCCTGCACACACACGCTCACACTGTGTCATGTGGTGCTGCACTGAGAACTGTGAAGTACACACACAGACACGTAGTTATATACACACACACACACACACACACATACAGTCACACATAGTCACACACACACATACACATACAGTCAAACACACACACACAATCATTCAAACAAACAGACACAGACATACACAAAGACACACGCAGATGTGCACACATCAAAAGAGTGATGTATTTCTGGGTTGTTGTTAAAAGTCTTATCTCTCATTGCAACACTTGTACACACCCTACTGTATGCTGTGTGGCTCCCCCTGCCAGAAACACTTGGTCTCGTTTACGAGACATCTGATCCCCTCAGCACGCTCTTCTCTCCTCCATTGTTCCCCCGCCGCTGTTGTAGCCAATCAACCGAGGTCATTTTCTCTCCGCTCCAAGTCGGCGTCTTGGCTCGTGAAGAGGGAAGCCTGGTCCGCTGACTTGTCGTGTCTCTGGGAGCCAAGCAGGCACATGGCTAATTAGACTGTGTTCTGGGCAGCTCATCCAAGCCAACCCCCCCCCCCCCCCCCTCTCCCTCCCTCCCTCCCTCCCTCCCGGACTAAATCCAGAACTAATCACAAACATCAGCAGGCCTCATCTCGTCTCCTCCGAGCGCTCTGTCAACAGGCGGACGCAACAATAGTGAAGGGCAGAGAGAAGAGCCTCTGAGTCCGACAGGAGCGATGGTAGGAAAAATCCAAAGGTGCAGAAATTAATATTTCTTGGGGCGCCCGAGTGGCGCACCGCATACAGCACTACGGTGCAACACGGCCGACCCGGGTTCGACTCCCGGACCCGGTGATCTTTGCCGAATGTCTTCCCCGATATATCTCCCATTCCTCCTCTCTCTCTCTCTACCGGACTGTCCGGTAGCAAAAATCAAACTACAAAAACATTTCAAATGTATATTTCTTATTTATTTTAATTTTTTTTGAGAGAGAACCCAACCCGACTACGAGCAGGAAGAGGAACAGACGGAACCCAGTGGTCCGCCAAGAGGCGGGATGGAAGAAGAGGCGGGATGGAAGAAGAGGCAACCGGGACAGATCTCACGGTTACCGGGCAGAACGGCGGCAACGGCGAATGAGAAGATTCCCAGGTCTTTGTGGTTGGATGGAGGACAACGTTCACCGAGGGATGAAGAAGTATCCCCGGGAGGACCAATAGCCGTGGGGCCAGACGACTACCATACTGTCTTTATACCTGTATCGCTGTACATATTATAGTACAACTCTGTACATACATCTGATTAGCTGATTAACTCATTTGTATAATTTGAACCCTAATCTAATCCACCTGTACATTGCATATTGCTGTTGCACTTTACTGTTACATTTGCACTCTGGTTGGATGCCAAACTTATTTTCATTGTACTGTACTTGTGCTGTATAATGAATGAATGAATGAATGAAAAAGTTTATTTTTGAACATGTATTCTTTACATTCCTCTAAATAAATCATAATATCAAGCTTTGTCAAACAATACTCAGAATGAAAAAGAAATGATAAACAAAAAGTCAAGAGCAATGTAGTTAGTTGACTTGTGCTGTATAATGACAATACATTTGAATCGAATCTACTCTAAGCAATGGCAACGTTGACAGGGACAGGAAGAGTGCAGAGGCAGGTTGAGCACCACAGAAACCCCTCGACACCAGCTCCCTGGGGAACCTCCAGGCGGCACAGAGGACCTCAGCAACTGAGGACGGAAGGAAGGAGGAAAGATCCTGGCAGGAAAATATGATGATGTGGCCAAAGGCAAAAGACTCTGATGTTTTGGAAAAAGTTGGACGGTGACTTGGATCTCTCAGGAGAAGTAGAAAAGGGACGTTTATGGCTTTGGCTTTGAAGAAGAGACAAGACCCGGGGGGAAACGAGAAGCCACGTAGTGGAACCACCTGACTCTCTGAACCCAGCCTTGGGGAGACGTCCCTGACCGATGCTCCACCAACTGAGATGTTCTGGGATCGTAGAAGCAAGACAGCAGTGAGGGACGGCTGAAGACCCTGAAGACCCTGCAGACCTGAAGACCCTGCAGCTGGTACTCTGCTGGCAGAGGTGCGACTGGCAGAAAGGCCTTGCAGGTTTCAAGATCAACCAAACTAAGACAGTAGGAATGCTGAGAGGAAGACAGACAAGGGTAGACACAGGAGAGACGGTTCTCTATTGAGACAGTAGGAAGGCTGAGAGGGAGACACAGTAGAGAAGGTTCTCTATTGACACCGTAGGAATGCTGAGGCAGGATTCTATCGCAAGGGCCTTAACCTACTACACTATCTCTGGGCATCAAAGGACTGCTGTTAATGGTTGGGCAACAGAGAGAGGCAGAAGCAGAGGAGGGATATTTGGGAGGTCGGTGGCACAAGGAACCCTAAATGATGTGAGCGTGACACACTGCACGCAGTCAGACCTCTGTGATGTGGCGGTCTGTCTGTGACTTGATAGACAGGAGGGGTTTGGAAATCAGCTCCATAAAATCCCCACCCACTGAACCAGACCACTTGAGTCCCTTTCATGTGGCATTTCTACTATGTTTATGAACCCATAACAAATGACAAATGAGCAACCAGACAATCAGGATTTCTGCGAGTGCGAGGAAACCGCAGACAGATATAGCGCGTGACGAGGCCGGTGTAGTACACATACACAGCTTGAAGTACATAGCAACAAAGCAATTGTCTCTCCATGCTATTCAGGATCCAGACACAACTGGAGGAGTGAGAGAGAAAGGAGAGGAGGGTGGAGGGGTGAGTAATTAATTGGATTTAGTGGGGAATAATATTTGCATCTGTCCAAGGCCAATATAACATAATGAACATGAAAGGCTGGAGAGAGACAGAGACAGAGAGAGTGAAGGAGGAGGTGGGCGAGCCGATGAGATAGTGAATGAGAGAGGTAAGATAAAGAGAGAGAGAGAACAGGAAGAGCATGCAAGAGGACAATAAAATACACAGCTTTAAAGGATCTAAGAGACGAAATAGGAGAACAGTAGGGCTGGATAACGTGATGTCATCGTCGATCGTATCATATTGGGATCATATCGTGATGTGTTGCACGCAGTTAATCTAAACGAATGACCGTGTTATTACAATGTCTCCCAAGATGAGATCTTCACTATTTGAGAGGATGTTATTTGAAGATAACAGTTTCGGTCCGATGCGACCCTTTAGTTTACACCATCACACAGTTAAATGGTCAAATGGTAAATGGTGCATTTATATAACGCTTTTATCCAAAGCGTTTTACAGTTTGTTCCTCACATTTCACCCATTCACCCACACATTCACTCACACACCGACGGTGGATGCAAGGTGCCAACCTGCTCATCGGGAGAAGTTAGGGGTTAAGTGTCTTGCTCAAGGACACTTCGACACGGTGAAGTAGAGCGGGAATCGAACCGGGAACCTCCGGATTACCAGATGACTGCTCTACCTCCCGAGCCACCGTTGCCCCCCCCCCCCCCCCCACATTTCAATGTGATCAAACAGCAATTGTATTATTTATATTTTTTTTCTCGTGATGTTGGACATGTGAACCGATATCACGATATACTGTATGTTGATATTAGGGTGGGGGGGGGGGAATCACCCAAAGGAACTTACGGTTATGTATATAACCATAGTTATATGAGTATAGTGACGCTCAGCGTCATAGTGCAATACTCTTCATATCCAGTATTGAACTGAAATAAATTCTCACATGTACCTTTAATACCATCATCTGTCTGGCCACACCCCCATCCGCTACCTACATAAGCGGGGGTGTGGCCATACCATCAGCTCCTTCCCAATCTTTCACCACAAGGCAAGATCAAGGGGTCCTCAGTGAGTCCTGACGCTGAGCGTCACTATACATAACCGTAAATTATATTATCGTATAGCTCTGCTCAGCGTCATAGTGCAACACAGGAGCTGAGCAGAGTTGAAGATCGACAAATGTACCCGCTGAGGCCCCCCACAACCATCAGAACCGGGGAGGACCCGAGCCCCCCGAACCCCCCTAGCGGAGGACGGGGGCGTCGGGTCCGACTGCGCGAAGAGGAGACTTCAGCAACTCAACGCACAGGGTGAGCAGACCGTGGGGCGTACCCACAACTACACGAACGCACAACCCGCATGCCACTAGGGAACGAACGGAAAGGAACAAACACCCGTTACCACCCCTAATATCACGGGGTCAAGAGAAAAACCAATCCCGTGGCAAGGCCGTAGCAGCGGAGTGCGAAGGAAGACCCAGACGGGACTGGACCCCCCAGGAAAAAGGGGGCCTGGAGAGGCCAATGACGCCACAGCATCGAGACCTCACCAGGCGGTCACTAGTGACACCGCCCCCCACATCGTCAGCGTATTCGGACAGGGCCCATCCAAGAGCAGGCCCTTCCCCCCTATAGCACGCCTCCTAGCACACTGATCCTGGTATACTCAGGCAGTCACCCATCCAAGTACAACCCAGGCCTGAACCTATACCGCTTCCGAAATCGAACTAGATCGGGCGTGTTCAGGTTGACATGGCTGTAAGCTCGAAGCACTCAAGAGGCTACACCCACAGCGGGAGCAGGTAGCGCACCGGGGAGACGACCCCCAGAAGAGGTCGATCCCTCAATCCAGGCAACAGGCACTTGACCTGAGCCTGGAGCACTGCGGACTAGACAGGCGCCAAAGGGGTCTGCTGAAACAGCACCCCGGCGGAAGGGGCGTATGCTGGCATTGTTGTGCACCATGTCACAGCCTCCACAAAACCCCCCCGACTCTCTAGAGGGGTCGAGGCAGAGAAGGCTGACACGATTGGCAGACATCATGAAATGTGCGGGGGCACACTCAAACGGCCTAACCCGAGAGTTGACTCCGCTCCAACACACCAGGAAACCAACCACCCCCTTGGTTCAAACATGAGGTGGTTGTTCCTATAACCCCTCAAGAAAAAAACTCCAAAACACAACTGCGGGTATACACTGGCTATACCGCAGTACAAGTGTTTCAGTTTTCAAAAAGGGGTTATTCCAGGCCTACGGGTCGACGAAACAATTTCGGACCGGGCCCGGTGGACCGGGACGTACACAGGGATGCCAGAGGAGTTCCATAAGAATCACCTCAACAGCCCCCTCCCAGCATAAGCTAACAGCCAACCCAGGCCGACTGGTAGCAACAAGCTAACGCTCCTGGCCTAGTGAACATAACGAGCCAGCGCCGCAGCTAACTGGCTAACAGTTAGCTCACCCAGCTAGCACGCAAGCTAAGCAGCTACCACCGAAACTGCACACGAGAACACAATAAGCCAACACTTCAGACAGCCGCCGTCTGACTCACCTCCTCATCCTAAGAGAGGAGAGAAAAAGAAATCAACGCAGTTTCCAGAACGGTGATTGACAGATATACAGCGGTGTCGACACAATTCCTTCATAGGCTGCAGCCGACTTGAGCGTGGAGCTTCCGATAATGAAGCACCAAACCCACTTTTCCTCGTGAGGGTAACTTTCAACTTGAAAGATGGGGCTTTCACATGACAGAGAAGAATCCGCTCGTCCAAAAGATCCCGAGTTTTAACCACAGATCTTGGT
Source organism: Notolepis coatsorum (assembly GCF_963971535.1). Taxonomy (NCBI): domain Eukaryota; kingdom Metazoa; phylum Chordata; class Actinopteri; order Aulopiformes; family Paralepididae; genus Notolepis; species Notolepis coatsorum. The sequence goes on along the minus strand of NC_140174.1, from coordinate 86,754,392 downwards.
CACGGCCCACTAGATTGACTACCGTGGGCTTCAAACCAGGACCATCCCTCTGCCGTCTAAGAGGCAGAAAAAAGGATACTAGTCTGGGGCCGGCCTTCGTAAATTGTGCAGCTAACCCCCCATAGCAACACAACTGGCGCTCGCATAGCAAAATCATCACTCACCCAGAGGTAGCCAGCTTCTCACAACAGCCGACGCCTCCTGCACAGGGTAATACCTGTCCAGCTGCAGCTTGGAGGACTGCAGGTGAGGATTAGACCAGTGACGCAAGCCCCTAATACGAAAAAAACTGTGGAGGTCAGAATGATCATCATCTTCCAGACACCCCAGTGACGAAGACATTATCGCCGTATTTTCTCGAAAATAGTGAGAGAGAAAACAAAGATATAATGTCAACGTAGCTCCTTGATCTTCTACTTTCTTCAAAAAATCCATCAAACTTAAAGTGTGGTACTTGCAGGCACTCAACGTGGTGAAAATTGAAGAAGGAGCTGATGGTATGGCCACACCCCCGCTTATGTAGGTAGCGGATGGGGGTGTGGCCAGACAGATGATGGTATTAAAGGTACATGTGAGAATTTATTTCAGTTCAATACTGGATATGAAGAGTAGTGCACTATGACGCTGAGCAGAGCTATACGATAATATAACTGGGATGAGGATGAATAAGTAGTACACTAAACGGGATGAGAGAGAACTGGGATGAGGAGTGAGGTGAGAACCCACCTCACCCCTGCCCACTTTGACTACCTAGGATGGCTTAGAGTAGACGACAGAGTACAGCAACTTGCCTACAAGATACACTACACCACTAAGGTACCCATGTACATGTCGAAATACTTCCCAAAGGTCAGTGAATACCACGACCACAACACCAGAGGGAGCTCCACAAATCATGTTAAACCCAGATTCGGCTCAAACAAGGGTCTAAACACGTTTCGCAATTATGCCACATCAATGTGGAACCGAACGCCCTACCCAAAGCTGTAAAGGAATGTGAATCACTACCCACTTTCAAAACCACTCTCAAAGAGCACCTACGGGAGACTGCAATTCGAAACTGGCCCCTGTAAATGTCCTAACCCAACCCCCTCCAATGTACAGTAAAGGTCCTAACCCAATAATACACAAGACCCTCTTCTTGGGACCAAGTAAGGTTTCGTCGATAATCCAATGTACAGTTACCCCCCCCCCCCACCCACCCAACCACCTCCTATGTACAGTTCCCCCACCCCCACCCCACTCCACCTACCCAACCCCCCCCCCACCTCATCCAATGTACAGTTTCTTCGTCAAATGTATATACTCTCTTTTTTTAACTCTTTTTGTATCACAAACAGTACTGTATTTGTAAATCTGGTATGTCATAAATGTATAGATGTAGCAGTACTGTCTATCTGTATGTCATGTATGTCATATGTTATGATGAATTGAAAATGGGGGACCCTGATGTAAACAAGACGAAAGTATTTCTCTGGTCTGCATCCCCTTAACAATTGTGTGTATTGAGCTGTACTGTATTGTACCCATTCTGCAATCTGTTAATACAATTTTCAATCAATCAATCAAGGATGAATAAGTAGTGCACTAAATGGGACGAGAGAGAGAACTGGGATGAGGATGAATAAGTAGTGCACTAGTTTCAAGTTTCAAGTTTCAAGTTTCTTTAATAGTTGTCATACAGAAGTACAGAATACTTTTGTACAAAATGCTTCTTACTGTTGCGCTCCAGAGACTGTGCATGACAAGATAAGTATGAAATAAAGACATAGTAAAAATTAGAAGTAAAAAAAGAGGTCACAGTGTTCAGTTTAGACATATGTACAATGTTCGTAGACGTAGTTACCATACAATATACAATACTGTGCAGTGTACTAATATACAATACTATATAGTGCAAGGCATAAATGGACGAGGTGCAGTTTAGGTACAATTCACAGTAGGTGTACGAGTTGTAGTGCAAATCCTTTATCAATAAATATAAAGTGTAAGTGTGTTTGTGTGATCTAAAGTGTGGAGAGTGGGTGCTGCAGTGTGTTGTTTGTTTGAGTGAGTGTGTGCGTGTGGGTGTGTGTGCTGTGTGCATTTGATGGTTGTTGCATAGTGATTATTGTTCGTTTAGCGATTATTGTTCGTTTAGCAGCCTGATGGCCTGGGGATAGAAGCTCCTTCTGAGTCTTTCTGTGCTCGCCATAAGACTCCGGTATCGCTTGCCTGACGGCAGCAGTTCAAAGAGGCAGTTGTTCGGGTGGCTCGAGTCCTTAATAATTCTCTTAGCCTTCCCCTTGCACCGCTTGGGGAACGGGACTAAACGGGACGAGAGAGAGAACTGGGATGAGGATGAATAAGTAGTGCACTAAACGGGACGAGAGGGAGAACTGGGATGAGGATGAATAAGTAGTGCACTAAACGGGTCGAGAGAGAGAACTGGGATGAGGATGAATAAGTAGTGCACTAAACGGGACAAGGGAGAACTGGGATGAGGATGAATAAGTAGTGCACTAAACGGGACGAGAGAGAGAACTGGGATGAGGATGAATAAGTAGTGCACTAAACGGGTTGAGAGAGAGAACTGGGATGAGGATGAATAAGTAGTGCACTAAACGGATCGAGAGAGAGAACTGGGATGAGGATGAATAAGTAGTGCACTAAACGGGACAAGGGAGAACTGGGATGAGGATGAATAAGTAGTGCACTAAACGGGACGAGAGAGAGAACTGGGATGAGGATGAATAAGTAGTGCACTAAACAGGTCGAGAGAGAGAACTGGGATGAGGATGAATAAGTAGTGCACTAAACGGATCGAGAGAGAGAACTGGGATGAGGATGAATAAGTAGTGCACTAAACGGGACGAGAGAGAGAACTGGGATGAGGATGAATAAGTAGTGCACTAAACGGGACAAGGGAGAACTGGGATGAGGATGAATAAGTAGTGCACTAAACGGGACAAGAGAGAGAACTGGGATGAGGATGAATAAGTAGTGCACTAAACGGGACAAGGGAGAACTGGGATGAGGATGAATAAGTAGTGCACTAAACGGGACAAGGGAGAACTGGGATGAGGATGAATAAGTAGTGCACTAAACGGGACGAGAGGGAGAACTGGGATGAGGATGAATAAGTAGTGCACTAAACGGGACGAGGGAGAACTGGGATGAGGATGAATAAGTAGTGCACTAAACGGGTCGAGAGATAGAACTGGGATGAGGATGAATAAGTAGTGCACTAAACGGGACAAGGGAGAACTGGGATGAGGATGAATAAGTAGTGCACTAAACGGGACAAGAGAGAGAACTGGGATGAGGATGAATAAGTAGTGCACTAAACGGGACAAGGGAGAACTGGGATGAGGATGAATAAGTAGTGCACTAAACGGGACAAGGGAGAACTGGGATGAGGATGAATAAGTAGTGCACTAAACGGGACGAGAGAGAGAACTGGGATGAGGATGAATAAGTAGTGCACTAAACGGGTCGAGAGAGAGAACTGGGATGAGGATGAATAAGTAGTGCACTAAACGGGACGAGGGAGAACTGGGATGAGGATGAATAAGTAGTGCACTAAACGGGACGAGAGGGAGAACTGGGATGAGGATGAATAAGTAGTGCACTAAACGGGACAAGGGAGAACTGGGATGAGGATGAATAAGTAGTGCACTAAACGGGACGAGAGAGAGAACTGGGATGAGGATGAATAAGTAGTGCACTAAACGGGACGAGGGAGAACTGGGATGAGGATGAATAAGTAGTGCACTAAACGGGACAAGGGAGAACTGGGATGAGGATGAATAAGTAGTGCACTAAACGGGACAAGGGAGAACTGGGATGAGGATGAATAAGTAGTGCACTAAACGGGACGAGAAAGAGAACTGGGATGAGGATGAATAAGTAGTGCACTAAACGGGACGAGGGAGAACTGGGATGAGGATGAATAAGTAGTGCACTAAACGGGACGAGAAAGAGAACTGGGATGAGGATGAATAAGTAGTGCACTAAACGGGAGAGAGAGAGAACTGGGATGAGGATGAATAAGTAGTGCACTAAACGGGACGAGAAAGAGAACTGGGATGAGGATGAATAAGTAGTGCACTAAACGGGAGAGAGAGAGAACTGGGATGAGGATGAATAAGTAGTGCACTAAACGGGAGAGAGAGAGAACTGGGATGAGGATGAATAAGTAGTGCACTAAACGGGACGAGGGAAAACAAAGGATGAAAGTGGAGGATGCTGAGCGGCTGGCTGTAAGTCATCCCGTGGCTGGGAAAGAGATCACCGGGCGGCGCTCCCACAGGGCAGTGATGCGCCGGGCCGGCTGAACTCATCACAGCTGTGTGGAGCCAGCAGCACCCTGTCCACATACCCCCCCCCCCCCCCCTCCCCATCAATGCCGCCATTGTCTCTGCGCTGAAAAAAGACAGGGAATATGCCTAATTACCTTGTCAAAACCCATCTTAAGGACAGTAAGACCTGTGTTGTACAGTAACTACAATACGCCACGCGATACGGCAGTATGTTGGAGGGACGGGGAGCAGGTGAGATTAATGCAGCTTTAATGACTTCAGTCAGCAAGGGGATCAGAGATGGTTGAGAGGTTGAGGACCCCACAGCTAGTGCATAGTTGCTTTTAACTAAATAAAAGTAGAAATATTCAGATAAAATAGTACGCTGGTGAAAGTATATATATATTTTCCATATATATATAATTTTACCCTCCTTCTTTACCTGTATTATTGTATTATATTATTTTATTACATTCCTTTTCTCTTCATATCTAATCTATTTACACGGAAAAATTGGGTAAGTCTAAGTGAACATTTTGGCTAGGGAGTGGCCAAATACTTTTGATTTCTTTTCTTTTCTTTTTTATAATACTTTTCAGGTATTGTCTGGTGTGCTCTAGCTTGATATGGCTGGGGCCGCTTGGATTTCCTTGATTGTTTTTGTTGTGTTTGTCATGTATCCATATTTTGTTGTTAGCCTTGGTGGCGCTCTTTTGTTAGTGTGTGTCTGCCTGTTTGTCTATCTATCTGTCTGTCTGTCTGTCGCTCTGTTTGCCCGTCGGTTGTCTGTCCGCTGGTTGGTCTTGTCCGTGGCTCTCGCTTGCAACCCCTTGATATCCGCTCTGATGTCCACTTTCCATGTTCCAATTTACTAGGATAGTTGTGTATGAATGGTGACGATGATGATGATGAATACTCATCCCTGATAGAGGGTGAGAATTTGAACGAAACCTCCACGAATTTTGATTACGAGAGTCTAGAATTTGAAACGTATACTGACTATAAATCTCAAAATACGGTGAATGAAATTGATCCAGATGATAACATCTTTATAGATATTAAGAAAGACTGCAAATATAGGGCGGCTACGTGGCGTAGTGGGCAAGGCGCTCGCCACGGATGCGGAGACGCTGGGCTCGCCTGTTCGAGCCCAGCGCTCCACATTGCTTTCAGTTTAGCTGGTCGTTCATACTAATACACATTGGCCGTATTAGGGGGTGGGAAACTGATGGGTGGGGATCGGGCGTTGTGGACAGCGACTCCTACAGGTCGGTTGGTGCGCCTGCGCAGTAGAATCAGGAAGTGTCGGGGGCAGCGTGAGCCTCCCACGCGTTACTCCTCGCCACTGAGAGATCGAGCTGCGCAGGTGAAAAGATGCGACTGCTGTTACCTCAAGTACCGGAGGGGACTTGTGCTATGTATGACTTAGTCCACATTGCAGCCGGCTTGTGGGAGGCAAGAAACAGCGTTCGTGACAGGGGAGGGTTGAATTGGATGATACGAAATTGGGATGGGAGAAAATATAGAAAATGGGAGAAAAAAGTGGATAAAAAAAAAGAAAGACTGCAAATATTATACAGAAACTAAATTTAATGAAATGATTGATGCGAAACACAAAATATCATTCATTCATTTTAATAGTAGGAGCCTGTATGCTAATTATGAGAACATTCAGGATTATTTGATGCAATTTAATTCACCGTTTAGCATAATAGCCATTTCAGAGACTTGGTTAAACCTTGACAGAGGTACAGATCTTAATATGCCTGGTTATGACATGTTTTACACAAACAGACAAAATAAAAGTGGAGGGGGTGTGGCATTATATGTTGATAGTAAAATGGATTGTAAAGTGTTGGATAAGATGTCATTGGCAGTAGAAAATGTGTTTGAATGTGTAACAGTTGAAATAAGCTTGGCAAAAAAGAAGAATATAGTTGTTAGCTGTATATATAGGACACCAGGATCAGATATTAATGCGTTTAACAACTGGATGGACAAACTATTTTCTATAAATAATCAAAAAGAGGTATTCATATGTGGGGATTTCAATATTGATCTGCTAAATCCGCAAAAACATAGATTGACAGAGGAATTCATTGACACTATGTTCAGCATGAGCCTATATCCTAAAATCACCAGACCCAGCAGAATAACTTCACATAGTGCCACACTGATAGATAACATTTTTACAAACATAATAGATAACAATACTGTGAGTGGGCTATTACTTAATGACATTAGTGACCATCTACCAATTTTTGTTGTGTATGATACTACAGTATGTATAGAAAAGTCCTGGAGGCAAAAAATGTATACTATAGCCGTGTAAGAAGTGAGGAGTCATTGACTGCTCTGAGAAATAACTTAATTGAACAGGATTGGAATACAGTATACCATGCAAATAATATAGATGTTGCCTATGACTCTTTTCTGGAAATATTTAAAGCATCATATGACAACAAATGTCCAATAAAAAAACAGGACAAGAGAAGAAATACCACAAAGAATCCATGGTTCTGTATCACACTAGCTCCCGCTCAGCGTCTCATTGCATATATCTCGCTTCAGCATATATACACTGAATAAATTTCAAAATGTACCTTTAAATGCCAGCATTCATCTGGCCACACCCCCATCCGCTTACTTATATAAGCAGGGGTGGTGCCACACACTCATCTCCTTCTCAAATTTCATCACAAGCAACGTGTTGCTCATATGCCCACTTGACGTAGAGAAAAATATTGGCTGGAAGAGCAATGTTTACGAGGAAAGGAGGAACAAGGAGATACGTTGACATCATATCTTTATTTTCTCTCACTATTTTCGAGAAAATACGGCGATATTGTCTTCGTCACTGGAGTGTTTGGAAGATGGTGATCATTCTAAAATCCTCCACCGGTTTTCGTATTGAGAGCACGCCGCTGCATGCCTCTCAACTGCAGTTCCTTGCTGTGTTGGTTGGGGTGAAACCTTTCAGGACACAGCTGAACTGTAGGATGCGCCGCTGTTGTGAGAAGCGGTGGGTTTCAGGTTGGGTGAGTACTGTTTGCTTGTGGCTCCACTTGTCTGTTAGTGCTATGGGGGCTAACTGACAATGTTTACGAACACCGGCCCCAGATTAAGGTCTTTTGTTCAGCCTCTTAGGCAGCAGCGGAAGACCTTGATCTGAAGCCCATTATAGTTTAACTAGTGGGCCACGACCATTAACACTGGTGATCCCTGTGTTTTCTGGACAGAGTCTCTCTGTCACCGTGTTAGGCCCCATCTTTCATATCCAAATGAGAGTATTCCCTCACGAGGAGATATGGGCATAGATGTTCATTAGCGGAAGATCTGTGTTCAAAGTCAGCTACACAGGCCAGTTGGGTATTGTGCTGGCTCCGTCGGGTGTTGGTAAAATCACTGTTGTAAAACTGTGTTAACATCTTGTTTCTCTTTTCTCTTAAAAAGTGAGGAGGGTTTCAGAATGGCGGCCTGTCTGGGTGAGTGTTATATCATTGTGTACAAGTTCAGGTGATAGCTGCTTAGCTTACGTGCTAGTGGTGGCCTACTGTTAGCCAGTCAGCTGTTAGCTGCAGCGCTAGCCTGCTGTGATCACTAGGTGGCCTATCTAGGTTAGGCTAGGAAACGTTAGCTTGCTGCTATCGCTGCTTAGCTTACGTGCTAGTGGTGGCCTACTGTTAGCCAGTCAGCTGTTAGCTGCGGCGCTAGCCTGCTGTGATCACTAGGTGAGTAGGTGGCCTACCTGGCTAGGCTAGGAAACGTTAGCTTGCTGCTATCGGCCGAGGCCCAGCGCGGGGTGGCTCCGGCTCCTCGCGCGCCGCCGCGGTTCCCAACTCCCCTCTCCCTCACGGGGAGAGGCGGGGGGAGTTCAGCTCCCCTCTGGTCGCGTGCGCCGTAGCGTAGCGACCGACGGTTGGAGCGGCCGTTAGCTTAATGCTACTCTGTTGAACGTGCTTTGATTATAACATGTTTTAACACTCTTGACTACGACGTCATCTTTGACAGAGGATGTTCGTCGACCCTGCCCTGAGCCAGGACGGCAAGGATTGCGTCAACAAAGGGGACCGTAGCGACGGGTTGGAGCGGCGCCGCTGGCCGGGTCGGCAACACAGAATGGCTGTGTTTACTACGGTGCCTTGAGACTGCACTTCGTTGATCTACGCTCCGGGTAGGCAAGGTTTGGCCAGACCGTATACACTTCTTCTGGCTTTCCCTTCTAAATGTTTTGTAAATAACGATGTTTTCCAAAACGAGTGTTGTTGCACTACATTTAGGATACGACGCGAGTTATGTGTGAATTGTCTTGTCACTGGTATTTACCTTCTCCATGCAAATCGGGTTGTTGTTACAGATGTGAAAATGATCTGGTTTGTTGTGTTGAGAAACATCATGTGTGTACCGTGTATGTACCGTGTACTCACAACTAAGGGGGTTAACTAACCTATAAAGCTATGCTTAGTGACAAATGAGTAAAGAATGATTCTTTTCTCAGCCTGTAATGACAATGAACAGTGTGTTCACATATTAACAGGTTTTCCTGTTTTAACTGGCCGTATTAAGGGTAAAGTAGGAGGATTGTGTTTCCCCCCGGTTCCCTGGGGACTTCTTCATCCTCCTATCAGACATGTTGTTGCACTACATTGTGTCACTGTGTGGTAGGGATGCGATGTAACCCTTAGCTTGATTGCTGAGGTTGTGCTACAACAGCTGGAGAAACTTTATTTTCCTAAAAGAAAAGATTGTTTGGTCGCTTTCGTGTGCGCTTAGCAAGGCCTGTGGCCGATACTAATCGAGAATTATGTATTCTCTCATTATGAAAAACGGCGTTCCTCTGTAGAGTGTTTTTGCCATTTTTTGTAGGTGATGATGGGTTGTGTGTGTCATGTGACCTACAACTGGGTTGGACTGGCCACAGAAGCACATGTGTAAGTTTGGTACCGGGGCTCTTGAAGAGCCCTCTCTATTCTGTGTTTTTTCCTTAGTAAAAATCAGATAGCAGGTTAGCTCATGCGCTGTGTGAAGCTGTCAGGCGCTTCATGGAGCTGACTATGACTGTGTCATACTCTCTTTTTGTCATTACATCGTATCATGGGTGTGGGGTCGTAAAGGGGTGAACTGGTAACCTTTCCTCCCCCCTTTTTTCTGTTGGTCAGGGGTAAACCCACCTGTCCTTCAAGGTTCCTGTCACGTTGCGGTTCGGCACGTTACAGGGTGAGGGGGGGGGGGAGTTTCCTGGTCCCACGGCCTGGAATATTGGGCGTGTGCACCGCAGAAATTCCCCCGCCATAGAGTACGTCACCGTGCGCGTCTCTGTTGGTAGGACTTCCGTGTGCTGTTCAGGTCCATGTGATGGATCTGTTTTGGGGGGGTGGTCAGGGCTCCTCCTCACCAAGCTCCTATTCGGGCCTTCTGTGAGTTGGGAATCCTCCTTCCATGTGAGGGAGCCTCCTTCAGAGTACAGCGCCTCCTCCTCAGATTGTCAAGGTGAGTGGACCCTCAAGAAGGAGTCCTACTCTATTGTGTATGTATTCGATTCAATTCGATTATTGAGTGTGTATGGGTTCAGTGCCTCCTCCCCGGAGAGCCCTAAAACCAATTTTTTACATGGCTCAAGGTGCAATATATTATTTTCAATCTGTACAGCTCGCGTGGGAAGTCTCTCTGGGGATTCCCGTCTCCTTCCTATGGGAGGGTGGTGGGATGTAAAAATGTGAAAAAAATGTACCCCCGGCTGTGTAGACTGGGATACATACTGTTGGTGCTTCCTGCTTTTCTATTAAAAAGAGTTGGAGTTAGGAAGTGTCACACCCCTCTTGTCGTTCCCCTGGGCGCCTTGGGGATTCAATGACAGGTCTAAATAGCCTGTTCATTGATGTGGGTGTGTCCCGACGCACGTATAGTGCTAGCTCAGGGTGTTCTGTAAACAGGCGACTGACTGGCACGCCTTGGTTGCTTGAGGTTAAAACTGCGTTTTTATAAAGCAACTGGGATGGAGGCTTTTCCTCTTCCGACGACCAAATCCGACGACCTGGTTTGGTTATCGACGGATTCTCGTTCATATCTGGGGGATGATGACGGAATGGATCTGAACATATGTAGAGGGGTCTCACGCCCTGGGGGTGGGCCACCGGGCGCGGTTCGCCCGAACGTCTGGGTGGCGCCTTCTTTTCATGTTTAAGATCAACACGCATATCTGCCCCTTCTCCTGGAGTGGGCATGTCGGCGTGGTTAGGGCACGGGACTGGTTCTGGTCACGCTGGTCCGGATCAGTTGAACCCGTTGTCCGCCGGGGTTGCAGATCTGCTGTTCTGGTACCCTGAGGGACTTGGGCTTTTTTCAGGGGGAAAAATGCCAGGTCGGTCCGGGTGTCACAGGGTTAAGCACTATGGAGACCCTGGTTGGGTACGTTTTTTACTCAGCACTGTCGTAATGGCTTACGGCCATGCCAACCTGTACACGCTCGATCTCGTCAGATCTCGGCCGCTACACAGGTTGGTCCTGGTTAGTACTTGGTTGGGAGACCGCCTGGGAATACCAAGTACGGTGTGCTTGGGGCTGGTTCTCCATTCTTTTTCGCTCCTCTCTCACGCATGGCGAAGAGGGGCCTGTTGGGGTGGTCTTTGACCTCCTCTGGTGACCCTGTGCTTCCCGTATCGCCGGGCCCGGTCCGAAGTAATGTTTCGTCGACCCGTAGGCCTGGGTTAACCCTTTTTTGAAAAACTGAAACACTTACTGCGGTATAGCCGGTGTATACCCGCAGGTGTGTTTTGGAGTTTTTTCTTGAGGGGTTATAGGAACAACCACCGCATTGAGTAACACCAAGGTGGTTGATTCCCTGGTGTGTTGGAGCAGTGTCAACTCCCGGGTTCACCGGTTGAGGGTGCCCCTGCACGTTCATGACGTCTGCCAATCGTGTCAGCCTTCTCTGCCTCAACCCCTCTGGGTGGGTTTTTTTTAATGGAGGCTTGGTCATGCAACACCGCCAGCTTACGCCCCTTCCGCTGGGCGGCTGTGTTCAGCTGTCTCCTCTGGCGCCTGTCTCGTCCGCAGTCTCCAGGCTAGGGTTAACAGCCTGTTGCCTGGTTTTTCCCCGGTGCACTGCCTGCTTCCGTTGGTTAACCTTTTTTGTGTGCTTACGGCCATGCTGACTGCCTGTTCTGCAGGGTCAGTGTGCCAGGCGGTGTACTATTGGGGGGACAGGGCCCGCTCGGCTGAGGGGCCTTTGTCCGAATACGCTGGCGATGTGGGGGGCGGGGTCACTAAGTGCCCACCTGGTGGGGTCTTGATGCTGGCATCATGGACTTCTCCGGGCCCCCGTTCCAGGGGGTCCAGTCCCTTTGGTGGGTCTGGGTCTTCCTTCGCGCTCCGCTGCTACGGCCTTGCCACGGGGTTGGGTTTGCCCTTGACCCCGTGATTCTGGGGGCAGTAACGAGGTTGTTTCCTCCGTTCGTTCCCGGGTGGCATGCGGGTTGTGCGTGTGTGTAGTCGTGGGGTCAAGCCACGGTCTGCTCACCCTGTGCGTTGAGTTGCTTGAGTGCCTCTTCGCACGGTCGGGTCCGTCGCCCTCCCGGGAAACCTCTAATAGGGGGGGTGCCCTCCATTAGGGGGGGTCGGGGGGGCTCGGCCCTCCCTGTTCTGATGGTTGTGGGGGGCCTTCAGCGGGGTGTATTTGTCGAGCTTCTAGCTCCCGCTCTGCTCCTATTATGCAATGAGACGCTGAGCGGGAGCTAGTGTGATACAGAACGTTAGGTTATGACTATAACCAAGTTCTGTTAACACTAGTGGACGCTCAGCGTCTAGACGCCGCTGCGGCCCTTGATTTTTCATTGTGGTGAAATTTGTTGGGAAGGAGATGAGTGTGTGGCACCACCCCTGCTTATATAGGTAAGCGGATGGGGGTGTGGCCAGATGAATGCTGGCATTTAAAGGTACATTTTGAAATTTATTCAGTGTATATATGCTGAAGCGAGATATATGCAATGAGACGCTGAGCGTCCACTAGTGTTAACAGAACTTGGTTGTAGTCATAACCTAACGTTAACAAAGGGGCTATAAAATGCTTGCAAAAAGAAAAACCTGTTGTATAGAAGATTTATTAAATACAGAACTAATGAAACAGAGTCTAAATATAAAATGTATAAAAACAAGTTAACTATTATTATGAGAAACTGTAAAAAGGAATACTATGCCAATCTACTAGAAAGTAAAAAACATGATATTAAGGGTATTTGGAAGGTGCTTAATAATCTTATCAGAAAGGGGTCTAATGGTGTGAACTATCCAGATAATTTTATTGTAAATGAAAAGTCCATAAGCAACATGGATGAGGTGGTTGATGGTTTTAATAAATTCTTTGTACGTATTGTACCTGAATTGGCAGAGAAAATTACATTCACAACTGGGTCACTGGATAAACTGATAGACTTCAATTCAAGCTCAATGTTTCTTTATTCAGTAGATGAAAATGAAGTAATGGACACTGTATTCAACTGTAAGAAAAATCTAAAGATTATAATGATATTGATATGGAGACGATTAAGAAAATTGTTGGGGGAATTATAAAACCACTAACTCACATTTGCAACTTATCCTTTCAAACAGGAACATTTCCAAATAAAATGAAAATAGCAAAAGTAATACCATTATTTAAATCAGGGGATAAACATACTTTTACAAATTACCGGCCAGTCTCTCTCCTACCTCAGTTCTCAAAAATATTAGAAAAGCTTTTTTCAATAAGACTATTCAGTTTTATTGAAAAAAATAACTTGCTTTCCGACAGCCAGTATGGTTTCAGACATAATAGATCAACTACATTGGCACTTACAGGCCTAATTGAGGAAATCACCACATGTATGGACAATAAGAAATTAGCTGTAGGAATATTTATAGATTTTAAAAAGGCGTTTGATACTATTGATCATGGTATATTATTAAAAAAACTGGATGAATGTGGTATTAGAGGAACTGTTTTAAATTGGTTGGAAAGTTATTTGGAAGACAGGAAACAATTTGTACAAATTGACAAACATAGGTCAACACTGATGAACATAGTCTGCGGAGTACCGCAAGGGTCAATTTTGGGTCCGATACTGTTTTTATTATACATTAATGACATATGTAGAGTATCGTCAATCATGAAATTCATTCTTTTTGCAGATGACACTAATATAATTTGTTCAGGGCAAAATTTGCAGGATATTTTGCAGGTGATCACACAGGAGTTGATCAAGTTAAAAAAATTGTTTGATGAGAATAAATTGTCGTTGAATTTGAGTAAAACTAAATTAATGTTATTTGGAAAGCGAAAGTGATTTAACAGTGAAAGTTATGATAGACAATGTATGTATTGAAAGAGTAAAGCAAACCACATTCCTGGGTGTAATCATAGATGACAGGATATGCTGGAAACCACACATCAGTCATGTCAAATCCAAGATGGCCAAAAGTGTGGGGATTATGTATCGATCCAAGAATTTTGTCAACCAAAGGTCACTTCTCATCCTCTACCATGCACTTGTAGTCCCATATTTAAATTATTGTCTGGAAGTACTTATCGTTCCAATATATCACCTCTTTATATTCTGCAAAAAAAGGCCATAAGGATTGTGTACAATGCTAAGTACAATCAACACTCTACCCCATTGTTTTTACAAGCATCAGCTTTTAAATTATGGGATTTGATCAAAATTAAAACTGCCGAAATCATGTTCAAAGCTTCACATAACTCTCTTCCAACCCCCATCCAATATCGGTTCACTGAGAGGGTAGGAACCAGGGCCCTCATTTATCAATTTTTCTTAGAAAGTATTCTATTTTCATACGTAAGCACAGAATTTAGAATGTGTGCACGCACAAAAAAACGGGATTTATCAACCGTGCGTACACAGGTCCTACGCTCCTCCGTGTTGATAAATACCTCTTTGTTCTACCGTCAATGCTCGTGCATGATTATCCATATATGGTCATGAAAGTGATGAAACACCCCCCATGGGATGTGAAATAATGGACTGACCCGAGCGGAACTCTGAGAAACTTCACGGGAGATTGTTCACTGAGGCGCTGCCGAACCAAGAAGACACAACGCGTGTTATGGGATAAATAAAAGGCTGACTTGTAAACGGTGATGTCAGATATCAACGGCTCCCTAAGACCATTGCTGCAATTCTGCCTGGACAGCTCAAAATACTAATAAAGACCGTTCGTTGACCACTGTTTGGCGTTGGTGGTTTGATTGATTGATTGAAAAGTTCATTAACAGATTGCAGAATGGGTACAGTAGCCTACAGTACAGCTCAATACATACAATTATTAAGGGGATGCAGACCAGAGAAAGACTTTCGTCTTGTTTACATCAGGGTCCCCCATTTTCAATTCATCATGTGTGTGTCATTATAACCGTGCTGTAATATGAATGCCTTTATTAGTTGTGTTCGATTGGCTATAATATGATTTTTAGAGGCATCTATTTTGAATGAATGAATGAATGAAAACTTTATTTAACAGATTGCAGAATGGGTACAATACAGTACGGCTCAATACACACAATTGTTAAGGGGATGCAGACCAGAGAAAGACGTTTGTCTTGTTTACATCAGGGTCCCCCCCTGTTGTTGTCGGTATTAGCCTAATAATACCGACAACAAAATAGATGCCTCTAAAAATCATATACTATTAGGTAGCCTATATGAATTACATATAATAGCAGCCATAGCCTACATTATGCAACAGTAACTTGCGCATACCAGTGTATGCGACGGACCAGTGTATACCTTATATCATATCATATTCATATTTTTTACTCTGAGTCTATCAGCATACCAGCATGTAATACGTTCTGAGTGTGTATCTACCTCAACTCCTTATTAAATTTGCGCATAGATTGCAGAAATACGGGAACGTTTTGATTTATATTAAAAGGCTTTGACATTGTAAAACTAAATACGTGGAATTCTGTAAGCATAATACAAGTCATATCACCCACACGATATATGCTCTATGTCCAGAGCATGTATGCTTTTCATTCATTTAAGACACATTATTGCAAGGGTTTTGTAATACACATACACCCTGGTCTCATTGCAATGCGTTTTTTATTCTTTCTTATACAGTAGGAAGGGGAAGAACACTATATCGTGGGTGTTCATATGACTTGTATTCTGCTTACAGCTTCGAAATTCCACTTGTTTCGTTTAACGTAAAGCCTTTTAAATATAATCAAAACGTTCCTGTGTTTCTGCGGTCTGTGCACAAAATAATAACAAGTTGAGTTACACGGAGCGCAGTCAGTCAGTACACCCCGTATATTCCGATAACGCTATATAAACCATGCTGCATTCATTCGGAGATAAAGACCTATTATTCCAAATGCTATTTATAGGGTTTTGACCATAATTACACTACTGTTGCTATTTTACAATGAACTATAATGAATTACGGTTCATACAGAACATGCCAGTGTTGAAACTAATGCACAGAAGCTTATTTCCTTGTTGTAATAATATATTCTACCAACGGGCGCCAGCTACGCATGGTCCGACATGTGCTTAAATATACGCACAAAGTCAAGCACAAGTTCAAATTGATAAATCCCACACTTTGCTTAGAAATGATCGTACGCACGGGTTACGCACATATCTGTGCGTACGCCACGTTGATAAATGAGGGCCCAGGATTTATAATCTTAGAGGGAAACAGAAACTCCAGCAACCGGGTGTAAGAACCACTCTAAAATCTATGTGTATATCTGTTTGTGGAGTGAGATTATGGAATGGATTGGACGAGGAGGTTAAATTGAGTAAAAACATATACCAGTTTAAAAGAAAGTTAAAAAAAGGAATATTGGAAAGGTATAAGGAGGAGGGCGAACATGATGTTTGGCATTAAAAGGAGTATGTATATAAAATATGTATTGACTGGTCAGACTCATGTGTGTCTTGTGAGATGTCGGGGGATGTGGGAAGCGGAGCTGTGTTACATGTTGTGTGTGTAGCGGGTGATGGCCGGGGTGTGGGGAATGGAAGTTCACAGGCTTGGCTTCTTCCATCCCACTGTTCGGACCATGGGTGGTGTCTGTTGTTGCTGTTGTCTATTGTTTTGTGGTGGTTGTAGTGCTGTTTTGTGGTTGTCTTGTATTGTATAGGTTGTATGGTTTGAAATGAACAAATGAAATTGATACTGATACTTGTTTAGTTTAAGAATAGGGGGCAGGTAACCATAAGATGTATTCTTCTTCCTGCTCCTTTTGCCCATGGTAGAACTGTATTTATGATTTTGTATGAAAACTGTATGATTGTATTGCTTCCATGTGGCAAATAAAAACTCTGAATCTGAATCTGAAAGTGAAAGTCCTCCATTCCAAATTCCACAAGTAGAGACGTATTTGATGTTGACTGTACTTAAGTATCTAAAGTAAAAGTATTAGTGGTGGGACTGGATTAAAAATGTTTATCGAATTAATTCGAGACTTTATAGTTAATTAATCTAAATTAATGCGAAAAGCAACATTTTTTTTTATCCACTTTTTCTCCTTATTTTTCTATTTTTCTCCCATCCCAATTTCGCTTCACCAATTCTCCCTTCAATTCTCCCCTCCCCTGTCTCAAACGTTGCTAGACTATGCCTCCCACTGGTCGGCTGCAGTGAGGACCAAGCCTTGCATCACGTGTCCCCTCCGGTACACAAGGAGGCAGCTGTCGCATCTTTTCACAGTGCGATCTCTCAGCGGCGAGGAGTAACGCGTGGGAGGCTCACGCTGCCGCAGATGCATCCTGATTCTGCTGTACAGGCGCACCAACCGACCTGTAGGGAGGGGGGGGGGGGGGGGGGGGGGGGTGGGGGGGGGTTGGGTAGGAGGGGTGGGTGGGGAACACTGTACAACTGTACAAGCAAAACTGTACATTGGAATATTGACAAAACCATACTTGGTCATTTGCTGTACATTGGAGGGGGTTGGGTTAGGACATTTACAGGGGCCAGTTTCGAATTGCAGTCTCCCGTAGGTGTTCTTTGAGAGTGGTTTTGAAAGTGGGTAGTGATTCACATTCCTTTACAGCTTTGGGTAGGGCGTTCCACATTGATGTGGCATAATTGCGAAACGTGTTTAGTCCCTTGTTTGAGCCGAATCTGGGTTTAACATGATTTGTGGAGCTCCCTCTGGTGTTGTGATCGTGGTATTCACTGACCTTTGGGAAGTATTTTGACATGTACATGGGTACCTTGGTCGTGTAGTGTATCTTGTAGACCAGGCCCATTGCAAGTTGCTGTACTCTGTCGTCTACTCTAAGCCATCCTAGGTTGTCAAAGTGGGCAGGGGTGAGGTGGGTTCTAGGAGTAAGGTCAAGCAGTAGTCTGACCAGTTTGTTTTGAGATGTTTGTAATTTTGTTTTTAGCGCCTTTGAGGTGCTTTGGTACCATGAGGTGCAAGCATAGTCGTAGTACCCTTGAATGAGTGCTCCTGCCAGAGTCTTCAGGGTATTCTTGTTTACCAGAGAGGAGATCCGGTACAAGAATCGAGTTTGTTGGTAGACTTTTTTTATTACATTGGATGCCATTTTGTCACAGGAAAGATTAGCCTCTAGGATGGAACCCAGGTAGGTAATTTCATCTTTCCTTGTGACAATATTGTCAGCCACTGTAACTGAGAAGCCGTCGGTCTTGCTGAGTTTGTTATTTGAACCGAAGAGAATGGACTCTGTTTTGCCCATGTGTAATGATAGTTTGTTATCAGCGAGCCATATGCAGATTCTGCCTAGTTCCGAGCTGAGGGTTTTTTCAACCTGTAACTTGTTCTTGTCAGATACCAGCAGGGCTGAGTCGTCCGCAAACAGGAACAAGTTGCAGTCACAAGTTGACGACATGTCATTTGCATAAATTATGGGTTCAGACGAATGCAGTGGAGCGAAAAAGACAACCTTTAAAAACTATAACTTAAAAAAACATGCCAACATTTCGGGAAATTAGCTTACCGTCTTCTCCAGAGAGAGAGACAAGAAGATAGAGACCGGTTAGCCTAGGCATTGTCCATCTAACACCTCTCCCGAAGGATAACCGGTCATGTCCGCTTCCATTCATTGTGCTAAGCTAGGCTAACATGCAGCCAGATAGCTTTCTAGTGAACGCACAGAGGAATCTATATTCTTGTCTCTCTCTCTGGAGAAGACGGTAAGCTAATTTCCCAACATGTTGGCGTGTTCCTTTAAGTTACTTCCCCCACCGCCTGGCAGCCTCCCGCGATGACAGGAACTCCTCCTCAGAGACCAGCAGCGATGGGCGATGTGAACCCTCTCGGGTGTACGGTCTCACAGGAAAGAAGAGTCCGAGAATTCTAAGGTGGAAAAACACTGGGAAACGGAACTTTGCACTTTGAAAGGCTCCCTTTTTTTCTTTAACATGATTTAACCGCAGTTATCTGTGTTACCCTCTCTCTTTGTGTGATCCCCCCCAGGTTCTCACTTCAGCCGTCTCTCTCTCTCTTCACGCCCCTGGCCTGCGTGCTCTGCAGAGCCCAGGGATGGAGAAAGCCTGTAGGTTTATGGGTCACTCAGACAGCACATCGGACCACTTAAACTACTGGGCGAGGGGGAAATGCCTCCTCTTTATTGGGGACAAGAGGGCACTGCAGCTACCACAGCATAATGTGTGCGTGAGAGAGAGAGAGAGAGAGAGAGAGAGAGAGAGAGAGAGAGAGAGAGAGAGAGAGAGAGAGAGAGAGAGAGAGAGAGAGAGAGAGAGAGAGAGAGAGAGAGAGAGCGAGAGCATGCAAACGTGCGTGTATCTGTGTGTGTGTGTCTATTTTCATCCGTAAAAGTTCCCGCAGAGCTGGCTGGCCTACTTTCTTTCTTCTTGACTACAGAGGGGGAAAGGCAGATTTCGAACCGGCTCCCCTGAGAAGTCGAGGGAAACAATAAATAAATCAGTGTGTAAAAAGGGGATCTTTTCCAGCCCAGAGGCCACATGTATATATGGCTAAAGACGTATAAAACTTTCAAGAAGATTCTATTGAAGCGGGGAGTGGCTGGCAGTATCTTGGCTGTATCCTTCAACGTCCTTCGTCAATGGTGTCTGTAAGGCAACCCCAACAGGCACAGAAACTATCATTGTTGTGTTCAGCGTTTCTTCTAACTGGTCTTTTGTTTTTTTGGATTTCAAAGCAGACATCTTAAGAAATAAAAAATAAGATGTGTAGGCGGTTTCACTGGAATTGTGTTGCAAAGGAACAGTTTGGACCCAGGTGTATTTGCAATAGGAAATAAACTTTGTTTAGAATGTTTATCTTGTCAAGTTGAAGCGCAGAGAGTCAACCTTGGCACATTACACAAAGATGGTGGTGAATATAATCCTCTGTGTCTGCATAAGACATAGAGTGACGGTCTACGTTCTATAAAGAACATAATGGGTAAGCACGATCAATAAATCATTATAACCATGACATGTTACAGACTTTTGCTAAAGCTTGAGTGAAATTAGTCTAAACTAGAATGGGTGCTCATTGGAACACATACTATTTGTCCAGTCAGTGTCCATGCTATAGTTGGCCTGTACACACGTCGTCTGCTGTGGCCTTTTCGGATGTGTGTGATTCACAAGTGCTTTCATGCAGTTTGTGGTTTTCATTAGGGTGGGCACCCACCCGCTCATCCTTGTGCCTCTGTAACTTTCTACGCCAAAGCACAGGCTGATCGGCCCTATAGTTTGTGAGATATTGCGCAGATTCACCCCCCCCCCCCCCCCCCCCACACACACAGACATTCCCAAGTGCATACTGTCCTCAAAGACTCTGTTTTTGTACACTGCGCCTCTCCTCTGTATTTGACCTTGCCATATAATCATAATCCTCATTATCCTCATTATCCCTTAGCCAATACATCACCGACTACAAAGTATGCATAGCATTGTGTATAATCTGCGTAATGACACACATTTTCTCAAACCAAGTATTTTTTTTCTTTTAGTTTGGAAAGTGATGTAGACATACTTTTGATACAGCACAGACCATTATTTATTTATTTGGCTCCCGGTGTGTACCGTGATATTTAGAGGTTTCTTTGTTTAAAACCAACCCTCAGTGCAGAAACCACAGACGGAAAGGGAAAGAAAATATTTTCTCCACTGTAGTTAATTGTGGCTTTGGACACACTAATAATTTGAACGCTGTTGTATGTTAATTAATGGCTGTTGTGACAAAACCCAGAGTGGAGCTTCTGGGTCGAGGAGGGTCGAGGCTCCCGGCTCCCTAATCTCATCTGGGGCCCCTGCTCCTCCTCCGCCTAACGTCAGCTGCTTCCAATTTGAGCTCTGCACTTGTGCCGCTGTCGCTGGCCATTTACACAGTCATGAATCTGGGCCTTGCACAGGCCTGTCTGCAGGTTGCAGCAGCACGAGGGGGCGTGCGCCGGTCTCACGACTGTAGGTATATAGCATTCTGACATCCTTGTGGATTTATGGTTATAGTGTACATGCAACCTGCATGTGGTAGAGAGTGAGTGACAAGTGAGTGTTCGTAAGTGCGGATGAATTTGACATTGCATGCCTGACCTGTGTACGGGTGTGTTTGAAGAGGGAGAGAGAGAGAGAGAGGGAGAGGAGAGAGAGAGAGAGAGAGAGAGAGAGAGAGAGAGAGAGAGAGAGAGAGAGAGAGGGAGAGAGAGAGAGAGAGAGAGAGAGAGAGATTTATAACCCAGGAATGTGATTGAAAGAATATAGTAGGGCCACTTCAGTGACAGCTGTGTATAAAATGGCAGCTCTATGTCAGGTCAGCATAATATTTCTGACAGCTTCTTTGTGTGGTCTGGGGAGAGTGGGAGGGAGGGTCACCTGGTCCTGTACAGCCACCCCCCCCCCCTTCCCCTCCCCCCTGTGACCTCACACTGTAGCTCCTTCCACTTACAGATACTAAAAACCTGCAGCCATTAAAGCGGCTAATCACGCTGAACAGCTGCATCCATCACTGTTCAAATCCTCAACACCTTGCTCTCTCCCCCCCCACACACATACTCAGGCAGACACACACACACACACACACCGGCACCTACGCACTCCCAGTCCTCTCTTGCTAATGGCAAGCTGCAGCCCACTGATGTATAAAGCGAAGGATTTAGGGTGTAGGCCTCTGATAAGCCGCGCTGAACATTTCTGCGGCTTATTACAGACACTCTCTCTCACACCTCTGCATCCAGCCACGCCGTAATTGCAAGCCCCCCAAAAACCGCAGCCTCCGCTTGGCAGTGGTTTTGACGGGACCCACCGCCACCGCCTAGCCCTCCCACCCACCCCCCACCCCCTCTGGCAGTGCCTTGACAAGCCGTGCTAATTCGAGTCTATACCTCCTCCTCCCATGTGTCTCCTCCGCGCGCCGTGGCTCCCCTCCCGTGCGATAAGCTGTGGCCGCGTTCCGTTTTAAAAGCGCTCGGCGGGAATAAATCAAGTCAAGTCGGTGTTATCAACCCGTTGTCTCTCGTGGTGTCGTCTTTAGCGCTTTAGGCAAGACGTCACCTGAATAAGAAACAGAGGGAGACGAAGGGCAACGGTCCAAGAGACACCTTGAGGTAGAAGATAACACAACACAATATCACAGATCCCCACGACCAACTGCCAAGTCTGTGATCTCCCTTCGGTATAATGACATCTGCATGAGATACTGTATTTGACAGCTAATGTAATAATGTACATTTGATATTCTCATATAACCAAATTGCCTCTAAATGAGATATAATTTTGATATTTCTGTTTGATGCACTGCGAGTTGGGATATCCCCTCTGAAAACAAGAGTTTAGTTACTTGGAATGCCAAAGCCATCCAGGCATACATTAAATCCCTGTTTCTGGCAGGCTATGAAAGTGCCTCCATCTGCAAATACTTAGACTATTTTTTTTTCTCAGGCTCAATCAGAGATAAAGGCCATTGTGTTCCAGGCCCAGGAGTAAGACAATATCTCCCAAACCTCATAGAAAACAATTAGGACCCTGTAATTACACCATGGGTCCGGAATTTCAGCCAAGTCTTGAGACTAGGGGTGGAGGGCAGTGGTGGTGGTGGTGGAGGGCTGAGAGAAAGACAGCAAAATGTGAATGGTGCCTGTCTGATGCAGTGTTATCTTACTCCACTTTGACGCTGACTGAGGAGGCTTGTCTGCTATCGTCCTGGGCATGATGTAATGTTTTGCTTTTGGAGCCTTTGGCTAGCCACGACAGAGTCAAAAGGGCCAGAGATCCCACGGACTCATCCGATTGGACGACGGGGTCTCAGGTGCCGGATGGGCCCTGATCCCTCCCAATCACGTCCTCTCATTCGTCCCAGAGTTGTGCTCCCTGCTGCCCAGGTCACTGGGGTCACTGGGGGTTCTGGGAACAACACATAGACCGAAGTGGTTATTTCCTCTCCAGACAGAACCCCTTGATTTGCATCAAGCAGTCTGCTAATAGTAGATCAGCTAATAGTACATTTAGCATGGAGCCAGACCGCAAAAGATGAACAAACTAATAATAATAAATAATAATAATCCATTAAACTTTATATAGCGCTTTTCTCAGACTCAAATCGCTCCCCACAGTGTAGGGTAGAAATTGCCTCCTTCACCACCACTGTGTAGCACCCAACCTTGGGCTACGCAGACTCAATGGCTGCCATAAACTGGCACCAGGCACACATCACACTACGCAATGGCTGAACTGCTCAGGAGAAACCTATAAGTGAGTGGGAGACAAAATATACCCCCAAAAATGGCCAGAGCCCCAGATGACGAAACATATGTATTTCCCTATTCTTCTCCGTCATCAGAGATCTAATCGATAGTGATTGCTATAATTCAGTTTCTCTTAGTCATGGATCTCGGCCCCTGCCTCAGTCCCGGAGTGCAGCTGGTCTGGCCAGTGTTGAGGGGAGGCCTGCTGTAATGCAGACCAGCCCTGGGACTCAGACATGGCCAGGGGGTTTAGGGGTGGGGAGGTGGGGATGGAACAGGGGAGGTAGTAGAGGTATAGGGGAGGCTGAGAAAATCAGTGGATCATATGCACATTTTCCACAGTCTGAGAGGAGCAGACGAGTAGAGGAGATGGTGGGAGTGAGGGCACGCACCCAACACCGCAAGTGAGAGAGAGAGAGAGAGAGAGAGAGAGAGAGAGAGAGAGAGAGAGAGAGAGAGAGAGAGAGAGAGAGACAGAGGGCTTTGAAGATGCACGTTGTTTACGTTTTGAAGAAGTGCCAGATCCGGTGGAAGTCCGTTTAGATATTCTGTTTCCGTCACTGTTGTTAACTGGTGATTTTCTAACTGGAAAACAGACCCACAAGTAACACAAAGGCAGTTCTCTGCATCCCACTGGGGAAGAGCTCTACAAGCTACAAGCTGCCTTTTTTAGATGCACCAGAAGGCGCTGTCATGGGGCAAAGCGCTGTAAGATCATTTTCACAGAGTAGCTTAATTTACTCTTGATTGGTATTATGTAGATATTTCAATGCTTCAAAATCGGGGCAAACCTTTAAGAACCACTTTGCCGATTTTCAACCTCATCTCTGTCGATCAGAATTAGGGATACGGTGTGAAAGAAAACGCCCGCCATTGTTGCCGATGTTCTCTCTGATGTCTCTGGGGCACGGCGTCTTCGACATGTACAGATGACGCATAGAGATGATGCGCTTGGTTCCGGAAGAACTACCGCTTGGATTTCTAGCAGCTAAGCAGGCGTTGGTCTAGATGCCGCTCACCATGTTCTCTCTGGACGAACCAGGTGGTCAAGAAGGCGATGAGCATCAGTAACCAACCTCTCCATGCTCTGTCTCAGCGGTTTTCACTGTTACCTTCTGGCGGCCGTTATGAGGTTCCTTTGACTAAGACCAACCGTTACTCTAAGGGGCTGTCTACACGAACGCTGGGTTTAATGTAACCGTGATTGTATGTGCGCAGTTGCACTGTTCGCCCACACACAACCGGGGTTTTGCTACACTGCAACCGGTCTTTGAAAACCAGGGTAAAGTTTTGCGCGCATCCCCGGTTGCAGTGGTTGCGTGTGGGCATAGAAACTGAGGTTATTTCCAGTGTTTACAGCAGAGCTGTCCCAAGTAGCGTTATATGAAAATGATTGTAACAAACTTTTGTTCGAAACGTATAGTCTGTGTTGAAGAGTGTTGTGATCGACTGATGATGTCTGTTGTCGCATTCCTGACCTGACCAGAGTAAACCTGTAGCTGCGGCTAAACTGAAAGCTCACATGTTCAAGTTTCAAGTTTCAAGTTTCTTTAATAGTTGTCATACAGAAGTACAGAATACTTTTATACAAAATGCTTCTTACTGTTACGCTCCAGAGACTGTGCTAGACAAGATAAGTATGAAATAAAATAAAGTAGCATGTAAAAAGAAGTAAAAATAGAGGTCTCAGTGTTCAGTATAGACATATGTACAATGTTCGATGCAGACTAGAAGTAACTGAGTTACCATACAATATACTATGCAATATACTAATATACAATACTATATAGTGCAAAGCAGAAATGGGATGAGGTACAATTTAGGTACAATTTACAGTAAGGTGTACGAGTTGTAGTGCAAATCCTTTACCAATAAATATAAAGTGTGTTTAGGTGATCTAAAGTGTGGAGAGTGGGTGCTGCAGTGTGTTGTTTGTTTAAAGTGAGTGTGTGCGTGTGGATGTGTGTGCTGTGTGCATTTGATGGTTGTTGCATAGTGTTTATTTTGTTCGTTGAGCAGCCTGATGGCCTGGGGATAGAAGCTTCTTCTGAGTCTTTCTGTGCTCGCCTTGAGACTCCGATATCGCTTGCCTGACCGCAGCAGTTCAAAGAGGCAGTTGTCAAGTTATTGTTATAAGGAACCCAGTCCAGACAACATCCCCTTAACAATTGTTTGTATTGAGCCGTATTGTATTGTACCCATTCTGCAATGTGTTAAATAACGTTTGCATCCATTCATTCTACTAGCGTTAACGTTACCACATTATTACGTTAGCATGTAAGCTAACAAAATCGCAGATCTTTTTGTGAGACTAAACTCCGCTCTTGGTGGTAAATTGTGTCGATGTTGGTTGTTTCATCAACAAATGAGGCAGAACACACAGTGAATGTATCCTTTTTTGTTTATTGCACGTTGTTCTAGCTGCAAACTGTAGAATTGTTTGGCTGTGAGCAAAGAGGGATGTTTATGTTCCAGGCTTCAGGTCAGTTTCCGGTATTAACCCTAAACCCTTCTGGTTGGTTGAAATGGCCTTCATGTTTGAACTACATCGCCACCTACTGCTTTGGCATTGTACTACATGTATATGACGTCACTCGGTGGGAGGTTTAAACCAGTCGTGTGGACAGAGTTGAATCTTTTTGAATAATAAAAAAAATAACTGTGTCAAAAATACCCGTGATCGTGTGGACTGGGCCTAAATATTTTATCCCCTCGGCTATCATACTACTAAATTCAGACAGTAATCACTTTAAGTAGCCTATAGACCTAGCTGTCTGTTTTACTGGACTGTGCATATCATGGAATGTTGTTGTTGCCGTCGTTAAAATGTTTTGTTACTCGTGCAAAGCTACAGATGAATGGCCCCACGTGGGATCAATAAAGTTGTTTGAATCGGAATCGGAATCAAAAAACAAAAGTTGTTCTCTTCGCCTGTGTTGTGAACTAGCTCAGAAAATGGCGTCCCAAAATACGAGTGCAGAGGATTTCATGGACGAGGATACATTTGACAGTGTTTTGGCCGACTCTCATATTCAGCCAGAGAGCATATGGACAAAGACATGCGGCGGCCAAGACAGAGAGAGAGAGAGAGAGAGAGAGAGAGAGAGAGAGAGAGAGAGAGAGAGAGAGAGAGCCTGCGTTACTATGCATTACTCCTTACTTGGACAGAGGTGTGTTTGATACGATAAACTGGAAAAGGAAACCAAGACCAGCAGGGCAGAGACCAGCAGGGCAGAGAGACCAGCAGGGCAGAGAGACCAGCAGGGCAGAGACCAGCAGGGCAGAGAGACCAGCAGGGCAGAGAGACCAGCAGGGACCAGCAGGGCAGAGAGACCAGCAGGGCAGAGAGACCAGCAGGGCAGAGAGACCAGCAGGGCAGAGAGACCAGCAGGGACCAGCAGGGCAGAGAGACCAGCAGGGCAGAGACCAGCAGGGACCAGCAGGGCAGAGACCAGCAGGGCAGAGAGACCAGCAGGGCAGAGAGACCAGCAGGGCAGAGACCAGCAGGGCAGAGAGACCAGCAGGGCAGATACCAGCAGGGCAGAGAGACCAGCGGGGCAGAGAGACCAGCAGGGCCGAGAGACCAGCAGGGCAGAGACCAGCAGGGCAGAGAGACCAGCAGGGCAGAGACCAGCAGGGCAGAGACCAGCAGGGCAGAGAGACCAGCAGGGCAGAGAGACCAGCAGGGCAGAGACCAGCAGGGCAGAGACCAGCAGGGCAGAGAGACCAGCAGGGCAAAGACCAGCAGGGCAGAGAGACCAGCAGGGCAGAGACCAGCAGGGACCAGCAGGGCAGAGACCAGCAGGGCAGAGAGACCAGCATGGCAGAGAGACCAGCATGGCAGAGACCAGCAGGGCAGAGAGACCAGCAGGGCAGAGACCAGCAGGGACCAGCAGGGCAGAGACCAGCATGGCAGAGACCAGCAGGGCAGAGAGACCAGCATGGCAGAGACCAGCAGGGCAGAGAGACCAGCAGGGCAGAGACCAGCAGGGCAGATAGACCAGCAGGGCAGAGACCAGCAGGGCAGAGAGACCAGCAGGGCAGAGAGACCAGCAGGGCAAAGACCAGCAGGGCTGAAAGACCAGCATGGCAGAGACCAGCAGGGCAGAGAGACCAGCAGGGCAGAGAGACCAGCAGGGCCAAGACCAGCAGGGCAGAGACCAGCAGGGACCAGCAGGGCAGAGAGACCAGCAGGGCAGAGAGACCAGCAGGGCAGAGACCAGCAGGGCAGAGAGACCAGCAGGGACCAGCAGGGCAGAGAGACCAGCAGGGCAGAGACCAGCAGGGACCAGCAGGGCAGAGACCAGCAGGGCAGAGAGACCAGCAGGGCAGAGACCAGCAGGGCAGAGAGACCAGCAGGGCAGATACCAGCAGGGCAGAGAGACCAGCAGGGCAGAGAGACCAGCAGGGCCGAGAGACCAGCAGGGCAGAGACCAGCAGGGCAGAGAGACCAGCAGGGCAGAGACCAGCAGGGCAGAGAGACCAGCAGGGCAGAGAGACCAGCAGGGACCAGCAGGGCAGAGAGACCAGCAGGGCAGAGAGACCAGCAGGGCAGAGAGACCAGCAGGGCAAAGACCAGCAGGGCAGAGAGACCAGCAGGGCAGAGACCAGCAGGGACCAGCAGGGCAGAGACCAGCAGGGCAGAGAGACCAGCAGGGCAGAGAGACCAGCAGGGCTGAAAGACCAGCATGGCAGAGACCAGCAGGGCAGAGAGACCAGCAGGGCAGAGACCAGCAGGGCAGAGAGACCAGCAGGGCAGAGACCAGCAGGGCAGAGAGACCAGCAGGGCTGAGAGACCAGCAGGGCAAAGACCAGCAGGGCAGAGAGACCAGCAGGGCTGAAAGACCAGCAGGGCAGAGACCAGCAGGGCAGAGAGACCAGCAGGGCAGAGAGACCAGCAGGGCCAAGACCAGCAGGGCAGAGACCAGCAGGGACCAGCAGGGCAGAGAGACCAGCAGGGCAGAGACCAGCAGGGCTGAGAGACCAGCAGGGCAGAGACCAGCAGGGCTGAGAGACCAGCAGGGCAGAGACCAGCAGGGCTGAGAGACCAGCAGGGCAAAGACCAGCAGGGCAGAGAGACCAGCAGGGCTGAAAGACCAGCAGGGCAGAGAGACCAGCAGGGCTGAAAGACCAGCAGGGCAGAGACCAGCAGGGCAGAGAGACCAGCAGGGCTGAAAGACCAGCAGGGCAGAGACCAGCAGGGCAGAGAGACCAGCAGGGCAGAGAGACCAGCAGGGCCAAGACCAGCAGGGCAGAGACCAGCAGGGACCAGCAGGGCAGAGAGACCAGCAGGGCAGAGACCAGCAGGGCAGAGAGACCAGCAGGGCAGAGAGACCAGCAGGGCAGAGAGACCAGCAGGGACCAGCAGGGCAGAGAGACCAGCAGGGCCGAGACCAGCAGGGCAGAGAGTCGTCCTTCCCCCTAAGGGCAGCTGGGATCAGACATGGGTTGCGGGGGACCAATCCACATGCTCATGTCCACCTTCGTCGGGGACGCGACAGCGTTAGCGATCTGTTCTGCATGTTTTTCCATTGGGTTTATCTCTTTTTCCAGAGGGGAAACCCTTGTGAGCATGGGGGGAGAACATCCAAAATCCACACAGAAAGGCCAAGGAGATACCCCCACTTGGGTAACTGGCAACCAGGCAACCCGGTCCCCAAGCGGGAATCGAACCCAGGACCTTCTTGCTGTGAGGCGACAGTGTTAACCACTACACCGCCGCGCCGCCAAAGATGACTGACTGAGCATTTTGGTTACCTGACGCTAGCGAGGTCAAACGTCCTGATGGAACGTTAATCACAATGGGAGCTGTGCTCGCTGCTTCAAGATGACTTCTGGGTGCTTGTTTCAAGTACCTCGGAGTCCACATATCCGAGGACTTGACATGGACCACACACATTGACAGTGTTGTGAAGAAGGCACGGCAACGCCTCTACTTCCTCAGGCGCCTAAGGATGTTCCAAGTCAGTCAGAAGATCCTTAAGAACTTCTACTCATGCACAATAGAGAGCATCCTGACTGGCAATATCACCTCCTGGTTTGGGAATAGCACCGCACAAGACCGTAGCAGACTACAGAGAGTGGCACGTTCAGCCGAACGCACAATTGGAGGGGGGCTTCCCACTCTCCAGAACATTTACAACAAGCGGTGCATGGGTAAGGCTAAGAGAATTATCAAAGACTCCAGCCACCCAAACAACTGCCTCTTTGAACTGCTGCGGTCAGGCAAGCGATACCGGAGTCTCATGGCAAGCACAGAAAGACTCAGAAGAAGCTTCTATCCCCAGGCCATCAGGATGCTCAACGAACAATAACACTATGTAACAACCATCAAATGCACTCACAGCACACACATCCACACGCACACACTCACTTTAAACAAACAACTCACTGCAGCACCCACTTTACACACTTTAGAGCACCTAAACACACTTTATATTTATTGGTAAAGAATTTGCACTACAACCCATACCTCATTACACCTTACTGTAAATTGTACCTCATCCCATTTCTGCTTTGCACTATATAGTATATTGTATATTAGTATATTGTATGGTAACTCAGTTACTTCTACTCTGCATTGAACATTGTACATATGTACATACTGAACACTTGTGTCCACGTACGTGACTTCTATTTTTACTTGCTATACTTATTTTATTTTATACTTATCTATTTTTGTCTAGCACAGTCTCTGGAGCGTAATAGAAAGAAGCATTTTGTATAAAAGTATTCTGTACTTCTGTATGACAACTAATAAAGAAACTTGAAACTTGAACTTGTTAACCCTTTGTCGTGTGGTAGTGAAAGTGTTAACCTCACCATTTAACTCTGAAATGTGTGATACAAGCGGATGTAAAGCTATGGAATCATTATACAAGTACCATAGGAGCTCGATGCTATTATGCTAATTTGACCATGTTGATGGGGGTTTTGTATACAGTTGGCACCCATAGAAAACGTATTGGGATCAATATAAAATATATAATGGCACTAAGTCATTGGCATTACATTTGACCATAAAACAAATCATTATGAAAGATTTTATGCACAATGCATCCTGGTAAATGTTAGGCACTTCCGGCACAAACTCCGATTTCTCTGTCAATATAGCACGCACTGGGGCGCCCTCGTGGCACCTACGCGGCCGACCCGGGTTCGATCCCAGCTCCCGTCGTTATTTGTCGCATGTCCTCCCCACCTCTCCTCCCGTTCGCCCTCTCCTCTGTCGGTCCTGCGTGGCCAATAAAGCTGTAAAAATGCAAAAAAATTATTAAAAAGAATATATATAGCACGCACTGAGGAATTTATGGCTTCACTGGACTACATTTACCATCAACACTATACTAATTGGACATCCACATTAAAAAAGTGGCATACTGGGCACCCAAGTGGCGACCCATGTAACGTGCTGCGAAGCGGCAGACCCGGGTTCGATTCCCGGACCCGGCGTCCTTTGCCGAATGTCTTCCCCCCGCTCTGTCTCCCGTTCTTCCTCTCTCTCTCCATCTACCGGACTGCCCGGTAGTACAAACAAATACAAATCTACCAAAAACTTAATTAAAAAAAAAAATTTAAATTAAAAGTGGCATACTGTAATTCCCCTTCAAGGCTGCCCTGGGAGACTGCAGTGAGAAAGGAGAAAGATAAAGACCTCCAGATACTTGCACCCTGTGAACTGCGGAGTGCAGCTTTACCTCTCCTCAACGGCACTATGGCAGCAGCTCTAAGCTCTGGTCCCCGTCTCCAGCCTCAGGGATTTCTATTCCTCCTTAACCCTTTCACTGCCGCACTACCACACGGTTAACCCTTTCACTGCCATGTGACAAAGGGTTAACCCTTTCACTACCACACTACACAGAAGGTTAACCCTTTACTATCACACTATAGACAGTTAACCCTTTCACTGCGACAGCACAGAAGGTTAACCCATTCACTACCACACTACAGAAGGTTAACCCTTTACTATCACACTACAGACAGTTAACCCTTTCACTGCGACGACACAGAAGGTTAACCCTTTCACTGCCACGCGATAAAGGGTTAACCCTTTCACTACCACACTACAGAAGGTTAACCCTTTACTATCACACCACACAGATGGTTAGTGTGATAGTAAAGGATTAACCTTCTGCGGTGTGGCAATGAAAAGGCTTAAAGCGGGGAATGGGGCAGAGAGCTGTGGTGGGGTATCAGGTTCTACGTTGGCAGAAGGCCTCCACTCACGTGGCGGCGGGGGGGGGGGGGGGGGGGGGTGTCGGGGGGTGGACGGGGGGCAGAACAAAGCCCTGGATAGCGTCCATGGTGCGGGAGAGTAGGGCCCTGTGAATAGAAGCTGTCACTTCCACTCAGCGCTGCCTGTGATCTGAGCCACCCGGAACGCCACTCAGATAAGTGGCTAATCCCAGCATCCCTGCTGCCATGGCAACCAGGGGGAATCTCCTCCGGGTACAACAACTTAATTGGATAATTCTACCCCGTTTGACTGTGTGAGTATGTGTGTGTGTGTGTGTGTGTGTGTGGGTATGTGCATGTGTGTGTGTATGTGTATGTGTATGTGTGCGTGGGTGTGTGGGGTATGTGCATGTGTGTGTGTATGTGTATGTGTATGTGTGCGTGTGCGTGTGCGTGTGTGTGTGTGTGTGTGTGTGTGTGTGTGTGTGTGTGTGCTTATCTGCTTTGTGTGACTGTATATCTGAGCTGGCTATCTATTCAGGCAGTTTTAGTAGTACATGAGGATGGGGGGATGGGGGGTACAGTGGTTTTAAAACTTTTTTTTATCAGAGGACCCCTATTTTCAGAATATATATTCTTACAAACCAAATCTGATTGGGCAGATTATTGTCTGTAGGACAACATTTATCTTGCTCTTAGACAGCCAAAACGACTACAGTATTTTTTTCAGTGGACTTGAGTTGGCTTTGGCTTCATAAGATACTTTAATAATTTCAGGACCGATTTTAATCTTCCCAAGACCCACATGTGGGTCTGGTCCTGACCCACACTTTGAAATGCACGTGTCTAATAATATCACAGGGGGGGTATATACTACTATGTATTTGTCTTGGGTCCAGTAATGCAGAGGCCAAATGAGAGGTGGATAAACTATGAACTCAAGTCATGGATCCCACTAATGCCAATACTCCTCAATATTCAGAAGAGTAGGAATTCCAATAGAATTTACAGTAAAATAAAATGTACATTTTACATTCACAATTAGTCATTTAGCTGAACGCTTTATCCAAAGTGACTTACAAGTTCTGTGTGACAAGTGAGCAGGAATGGTACAACTCTATCAGCTGAGTAACAATGTTCATCGAACAGTTGTGGGTGCTACAGCAGAATGTGGGTAAACTGTATATTTCACAAATTAAAAGGTGGGTTAATAAATGTTGGCACGTTTACCGCCCCTACTACCTCTCTGCTTGGGCGTCGATATGTGAGGTGTGCCGGTGAGAGAAAAGTGTATGGATTAATTTCTTTCAATGAGGCCCGCATTACCCCCCCAGCCTGGAGAGAGACCCCCAGGAGGCGCGGGACGACAGAGCAGCTGTTCCCCTACCTGGGAGCGGGGTGTACGCAGGAGAAAAACACCCCCCCCCCCCCCCAACCCCTCTTTTCAACACGCAGAAAAGTGAACTTCAACCACAGTAAAGAGCTATTGTGCTCGGTGTCACAAAGGCCCAGAGACGTACGGTACGGTAACGCCCAGTCGAGTCCTGGGTCCCAGCATAAACACAGGCGCTCCACCCTTCTCCCCAGACGGCTGGGACGAGGGGCCAATGCCAGGGGAAGCCATTACGTGTGTGTGTGTGTGTGTGTGTGTGTGTGTGTGTGTGTGTGTGTGTGTGTGTGTGTGTGTGTGTGTGTGTGTGTGTGTGTGTGTGTGTGTGTGTGCGTGTGTGTGTGTGTGTCTGTATGTGTCTGTGTGTGCGTGCGCGCGCGTGTGTGTGTGTGTGTGGTGGTGGGCAGCTATACCAAAGTCCAAAATGATCAGGATAGTGAAAGCAGCAGAGCTAGCGTGGCACTTTTTAAAACAGATGACAGCATGTTTGCAGCTGGACCGTAAAATTGAAACACACACAAAATAATCAAGCTCAAGTCCTACGCGGCTATTAAACTGGACATGTACGAGAAAAGAAGGGAGGTGATTAATAAAGGGGGGGTTGGGGGGGGGGCGCAGCCAGCTTGGCCCAGAGGATGATGATGGAAAGTTTTCGCACTTTCGCTTCAGGAGAAGTGAAGGAGGCTGAGAGAGGCTGTGAGGTTTGTTGTTTTGATGGAGGAAAGCAGAGAGGTAACCTAACCTAATGGAAATAACTGCTGTCTGAAGACATTACTCATACAAGGGCACAAACAGGGGAGTGAGAGCAAACGGAGCGGAGTGGGATACAAGATAACGAAACACAAGAGAGAGAGAGGGGGGGCAGGGGGGAGGGGGGGGGTAGAGAGAGAGAGAGAGAGAGAGAGAGAGAGAGAGGGTGCAGATGTTGATAGCCGGGGAAATAAAATGATGATTAATTCAATTTGGGAACTTGAGATCAGTGAACTTGGGAGAGAGAGAGAGAAAGAGAAAGAATGAGTAAGGAGAGGAAACAGAGAGGAGAGGATGAGGATGAGGGGAAGGAGGGGAGAAAGTGAGAGAGAGAAAGGAAGAGAGAAAGCGAGAGAGGAAGAGAGATAGAGAGAGAGAAAGAAAGAATGAGTAAGGAGAGGAAATGATGAGGGGAAAGAGGGGAGAAAGTGAGAGAGAGAAAAGAAGAGAGAGAGAGATAGAGAGAGAGAGAGAGAGAGAGAGAGAGAGAGAGAGAGAGAGAGAGAGAGAGAGAGAGAGAGAGAGATATTCTGTTGATATTGTTGTTGTATTGTATAATGTTGTTTGCTGTTTATGTCATAATGTCAACATTTGTGAAATGTCATGCCAATAAAGCTTTTTGAATTGAATTGAATGAGAGAGAGAGAGAGAGAGATGAGAGAGGACAGAGAGAGAGACGCAGAGAGTAGAGAGATAGAGAGATGAGAGAGAGGAGAGAGGAAGAGAGAGAAGAGAGAGAGAGAGAGAGAGAGAGAGAGCGAGAGAGAGAGAGAGAGAGAGAGAGAGAGAGGAAGAGAGGACTGGGTGAAGCCAAGGCAATTCCTGGCGACTGGCTCGTCTTCATGGTTTTCTCCCTCCTTGGCTGCGATGTAGGCTCCTCCTCCGGGGCTCGACCAGGGGACCAGAACCAATCACAGAGGAAACCCACTGGATCCTCCACTGAGCTATCAATCAACCTGCTCATGTTCTCAAGCGCACCAGGACACCGTGTCCTGAGACTTTACATTTTATACACAGTTGGATAAATAACGTGTGTGTGTGTGTGTGTGTGTGTGTGTGTGTGTGTGTGTGTGTGTGTGTGTGTGTGTGTGTGTGTGTGTGTGTGTGTGTGTTGTGTGTGTGTGTGTGTGTGTGTGTGTGTGTGTGTGTGTGTGTGTGTGTGTGTGTGTGTGTGTGTGTGTGTGTGTGTGTGTGTGTGTGTGTGTGTGTGAGAGAGAGTTATTACCCATTAACCCTACTCAAGTTCTTGGATCCTCTCTTAGGCCTCTCACACCAGCCGGCGCGTTCACACCGGAATAATTGGTTCAGAACATGAAAAATCGGTGCTCAGTGTTTTCTTAGAGGCCGAACTAAAGCCTCTGTCATGTTCCGAACCAATTATTCCGTGTGTGAACGCGCCGGCCCGGTTCGAGATTACGTTCAGGAACCGGTTCCGGCACGGCCGGTGTGAAGGCCTATCTGTGTTTAACAACCCGTTCCCCTTCCTGACGTACCTTCTTCACAGGCGGCGCCGCTGAACCCGGGGCAGCATTTCCACTCCAGAGAGGTGATGGTGCGGTACACCACCTTGTAGGAGGGTCTGACCACCGTCCTGTAGCTGTTGGAACACACAGAGAGGTCACTCACACAAGCTCCGCGGAGTTCACCGTTGTCTGAGTAATACTGTTCAGTGTGTGGTAACTGCAAAGAGGAATGAACTTAATAATAACAACAATAATAATAATAATAATTATTATTATTATAATAAACTTTATTTGTATTGCACCTTTCATACAAGAATCGCAGCCCAATGTGCTTCACGGCGTGATTCAGTGACATCAAATAGACGTAGACTGTAAAAAAATTATGTTTTTTCACTGGAAATTCACTGTATTATTTTACAGATTACGTTTGTTTTTCTACTTTAAGTGTAAATGCCATAAAAATACAGTAAATTACCATTCATCAAATATTAACCATTAAATAAAGGTTGTAATCTGTATTGTATTTGATTTTACTGTCATTTGACAGTAAGTATTTGGCAACCATTGATGCCAGACATTTACCATTTTCTTGCAGCTTTTTTTCTTACAGTGTAGGCATAAGATGAGCATAAATTGGCATACTTTTAGACAGGCGTAAAACGAGCAGATAATTGACATTAAAACCTTGTTAAAATCTATAAATAAAATCATAATAGATTTCTATGAAAAGTGCACTTTCGCCTTTCCACACTTAGTGATATACTAGATTTCTAATAGATAAAATAAATCTATAAAGACTGCATAAAGTGCAGAGATACAATTAGAATAGAACTTAAAGCTAACTTTTTTTTAGACATGCTTTTAATTGATAATTAAATTAATTGAATCTTTCTGTGTTTAATTTCTAG
>NC_140174.1:86447283-86718537 GCF_963971535.1 Notolepis coatsorum | reverse complement strand
CCCCTTAACAATTGTATGTATTGAGCTGTACTGTACTGTACCCATTCTGCAATCTGTTAATAAAGTTTTCATTCATTCATTCATGGTCTGCATCCCCTTAACAATTGTATTGAGCTGTACTGTACCCATTCTGCAATCTGTTAATAAACTTTTCAATCAATCAATCAATGGATTGACACAACAACAATACACGGTAGATGATGAAGCTGATAATAATTGTCCTCCATTTACAGGGGAGATCAGAAGGTGAGCTTACAGGAGATACTGGTATCGAGCCCAGCTCTCGGCGTTGCTTCCGGCTTGGCCGGCCGTCGTACTAACACAATTGGCAGTGTTAGAAGGTGGGAAAGCCGGTGGGTGGGTCCTGGTCGTTGTAAACAGCGACTCCTACAGTTCGGTCGGGGCGCCTGCTCAGCGAGGAAATGGATCTAGGATCTAAGGGGGGGTAGTGTGATCCTTCCACACGTTACACCCTCTCAGTGAGAGTCCGCGCTGCCAGGTGAAAAGAAGCGGTTGATTGGCTACACATGTGTCGGAGGAAGCATGTGATAGCCTCCACTCTCCCAGACCGACTGTAGCGGGTAGAGTGCGCAGCGACCAGGAAGGGGATTGGGAATTGGCATAACGACTAACATTGGGATGGGAGAAAAACGGAGGAAAAATGAGGGGGGGGGAGATTTAAAAAAATAAATAAAAGGTGAGGTTACCGTCTTTGATCCATCATCGGCCAAGGGACAGAGGAATAACTAACAAAGCACGTCGCATGTTGTATAACAGTGTGATTTAGACTAGAGGACCAGAGCTGGAATCACCCACGTATTTCCCTAGTCTGACTAGGACTGATCATAATGGGCCCATTGACTTGTGTGGCTTTAGAG
Organism: Notolepis coatsorum; assembly: GCF_963971535.1. Lineage (NCBI taxonomy): Eukaryota > Metazoa > Chordata > Actinopteri > Aulopiformes > Paralepididae > Notolepis > Notolepis coatsorum. The sequence continues at coordinate 86,717,659 of NC_140174.1, read as the reverse complement.
CACACACACACACACACACACGCACACACACACACACGCACACACGCACGCACACACAGGTGCTTAATGTACTGACACGTTCCGTTTTCAACCACTTCATAGTCCACACCTTCCTCTCCCCCCGGAGGTGTCCGTCGTGTTGTGAAGTGTGAAACCCACCGGCACCATGCCGTCGCCCTGGCAATGGCACCAACAAGCGGGCCCTCTGTGAGTATCGGGTCCCTCTCCAAACACAGCATACTCCCACAGAGTCCTGGATCCAAACCAAATAAATCATCCGCCATCTCTCTAGCAGTCATACATATCACAGCCAATAGTTGGAGGCGGCGGCGCGCAGGGGGGGGGGGGTAGACTTTCTTAATCCTTGGGGGATGGAAAAATCACAGCTTTTTGGCCCATAATGCCCCCGCCCTCCCCCCAACCCCCTCCCTCCCACCACCACCATGGATGCCAAGACAGTAAAGCGTACTGGGGGACCCGAAGCGTGCTGTACCCCAAAAATAGTTATGCTGATGGAGAGTTCATGAAACTGAAAAATCTTTCACAGGGTTGTTGTCACTCACTGTCCCCTTCGTTGCCGCCTGCGGCGCAGCTGTGTCTTTCCTGATCAGGCTGTGATTGAGTTAGACTTTCAGCAACAGGCTGCAAAGGGAGGGCGGAAGCTAAAATCCGCCAGGGTATCTGAGGTGGACAGAGAGGGAGAGAGGCCGCTAGTCAAAGAGTGGAGGAGATGTCCACTAAAGACGTCACTCGTCGTGTCGTGTCAAACGTGTTGGTGCACGGTTACAATTTGGCCGCATTTCCATCCGTTTGGTCCCCGAACACTCCACCAATGCACCACTGGATGGCTAACTGGTGACTTAGTTTACATATTATTAGCCTTGACAGCATCCAGGTTGTACTCTGACTCCCCGCTGTGGCTCCTGCTTCTGCTTCCCTCTCTGACTCTAAATGACTCTCTGCCAACCCCACTTCACCCTAACCAGGAGGAGGGTAGATAGTTAAAATAAATAAAAAGCTGTATGCTCAAAATCAGTAGGAATTTCTCGAGATTTCCGGCTGTGTGGGGAAAAAATACTTGAGGAGAACAAGGGACAAAGGCAGATGTGGCATTTGGCCAGAGAGGAGAGGGTGAGAGGAGAGGAGAGGAGAGGAGAGGAGAGGAGAGAGGAGAGGAGAGGAGAGAAAGAGAGGAGAGGAGAGGAGAGGAGGAGAAGAGAGTAGAGTAGAGAAGGAGAGGAGAGGAGAGGAAAGAAGAGGAGATGAAAGGAGAAGGAGAGGAGAGGAGAGGAGAGGAGAGGGAGAGGAGAGGAGAGGAGAGGAGAGGAGAGGAGAGGAGAGGAGAGGAGAGGAGAGAGAGGAGAGGAGAGGAGAGGAGATGAGAGGAGAGAGAGGAGAGGAGAGGAGAGGAGAAGAGGCAGGACAATAAGGTTATTTTACCATAGAGGTCACACAAGGAGGCTTCCCATGGGAAAGAGAGACTGTGGATCCCAGGACACAAGGAAGAGACATGAGATAAATGTGGTACAACAGCAAATGAGTGTGTGAGAGAGAGAGAGAGAGAGAGAGAGAGAGAGAGAGAGAGAGAGAGAGAGAGACCCTGTATTTTGTATGCAGATACATCCATGTGTCAAGATTCAGCTGAGACGGACGTTAGTTCACACCTGCCGTCAGAATGTGTCTCCACATGTGACCACTTGTGATGGGATCTTGCTTCCCTGCTCAGTGTGCAAATAAACACTTCACTACACGACATCACTAAAGATGCACAACGTGTGTTTCCATTACAATCTATTACATTTATTTATTTATATGAAATCCCTTTTGTTTAGAGAGACTACACAACTTTTCAAATGCTCCCCCATCCATGGAGTGGCATTTATGATTTTCATTATGTTGCACTGTTCGTCTTGATATGGGACTATCCACTTGTTATTTGACTCTATAACAATACAGAACTTCGGGGGAGAAGTTGTGAAATTTCCAAGCAACAGAAGGACAACCGCCGGGGGTTTGCGGCGATGACAGCTGATTAGGCCTATCTCATAAAAATCACATCGCACTTGCGTATTCATTCCATACTCCCACTGTCACTACCACACTACAGAAGGTTAACCCTTTCACTACCACACTACAAAGGGTTAACACTGTCACTACCACACTACAGGTTAACCCTTTCACTACCACACTACAAAGGGTTAACACTGTCACTACCACACTACAGGAGGTTAACCCCTTCACTACCACACTACAAAGGGTTAATACCGTCACTATCACACTACAGGTTAACCCTTTCACTACCACAGTACAAAGGGTTAACACGTTCACTACCACACTACAGAAGGTTAACCCTTACCTTACAAAAGGTAGTGTGGTAGTGAAAGGGTTAACAGTATAAAAGAAACGGAGGGGAAAAAAAGAAATATATATATACTTGGATTCATTCAAACTTGATTTTTTGGTGGAAATGACAGCCCGATATAGCCTATGGGCGTTTTGACAACACGGATAGAGCCAGCTTGTGCAATTTGAGAACCAAGTGGAGATGAGAAAAAGAGGAAGAGAGGGAGAGCAGATGCTTTCTCCGTCTCCGTGTTCACAGCATAGAATTATACAGAAAAAGGTTAATAGCCGCAAGACCCCAGAGGACATGACACACAGTTGACTATAGGCGGTCCTTCGATGTGGCCCAGGGCGCGTTCGTGTACACCGCATGCGCATGCTCTACGTGGCCATATGCGACCCCCCCGGGTCACCTCCAAATGGGTTCTGAGTAGGGCTGTCCGATATTATCGGCCGACCGATATTATCGGCCGATATCGGCAGTAAAATGTGATATCGGAAAATATCGGTATCGGTTTAAAAAAAGAAAAAACAATAACAATATTTGTTATATATATATCCAGTGAAATTATTAGTTACCTGAAATTATTCCGTTTTTTGGGGTGGGAAACCCTGCATATATCGGTATCGGTTGATATCGGTATCGGAAATTAAGAGTTGGACAATATCGGAATATCGGTATCGGTAAAAAAGCCAATATCGAGCATCCCTAGTTCTGAGCGATCGGATCCTCGATGCATCTTGGGTGCAGTCACGCCTGCAGTTAGACCTGACCGCTTGTGACCGGATCACCTGACCCAAGTCACATTTTGTTGCCAAGTCTGAACAGGGCCAGAGAGAGAGAGAGAGCGAGAGCGAGAGAAACAGTGACATTAATGAAGACAGAAGGATAAGACATTCCATGAGTTATAATCTGCAGCTGCCGAGAGTCAGAGCTATCATTGGACACAATGACACACAATAAAGCGCAAAAGATTGAACCTCTCTTCTGTACGATGTGACAGAAAAGACGTGAAAGAGAGTGCAGCACAATTTGCAAGTAAGGAAAAGGGCACAGGAGCACGACGAGAACAAAAACAAGCATAAGAAAAGGAGAGATAAGTAATAATATCAGTATGGTTTGTCCGAATTCTATTTCCTCACCATCACAGTGCTGTTGAATAAGAGCCTAAATGGAGGATATCGTGGGCGGCCCGCTGTGCTCTGGGTTGGGTCGGGTTCAAAGGACATGTCTGTGGATGGTGAGAGAGAGAGAGGAGGGACAGAGCTCTCCTAGTAGACTTGGCCAACGGGGCTCTTCATACCGGATATACGTCCTCACTCTGGGTCAGTGAACTCATAAAGAAAACATCTAGAGATCATCAAAGCACCCAAGGCCTTAAGGGGTTTGGCTAAGTGATCCTCATACAGCAGCAGCCACGGGTAAACCCAGAGAACCCTCGTCCGGTGCTGAACTGGAGGACAGGTTTTCAACATGTGGGCCTGGAACACCTGCAATCCTTGTGTGTGTCTGTGTGAGGTTGTGTGTGTTTGTGTGAGGTTGTGTATGTTTGTGTGAGGTTGGGTGTGTTTGTGTCTGAGTGAGGTTGGGTAGGTTTGTGTCTGAGTGAGGTTGGGTAGGTTTGTGTTTGTGTGAGGTTGGGTAGGTTTGTGTTTGTGTGAGGTTGGGTGTGTTTGTGTCTGTGTGAGGTTGGGTGTGTTTGTGTCTGTGTGAGGTTGGGTAGGTTTGTGTCTGTGTGAGGTTGGGTATGTTTGTGTCTGAGTGAGGTTGGGTGTGTTTGTGTCTGTGTGAGGTTGGGTATGTTTGTGTCTGTGTGAGGTTGGGTAGGTTTGTGTCTGAGTGAGGTTGGGTAGGTTTGTGTCTGTGTGAGGTTGGGTAGGTTTGTGTCTGTGTGAGGTTGGGTATGTTTGTGTCTGTGTGAGGTTGGGTGTGTTTGAGTCTGTGTGAGGTTGGGTGTGTTTGTGTCTGTGTGAGGTTGGGTATGTTTGTGTCTGTGTGAGGTTGGGTAGGTTTGTGTCTGTGTGAGGTTGGGTATGTTTGTGTCTGTGTGAGGTTGGGTGTGTTTGTGTCTGTGTGAGGTTGGGTATGTTTGTGTCTGTGTGAGGTTGGGTAGGTTTGTGTCTGTGTGAGGTTGGGTAGGTTTGTGTCTGTGTGAGGTTGGGTAGGTTTGTGTCTGTGTGAGGTTGGATATATGTGCCTATTTTTCTGTCCAAACTGTATGTGGTTTGAAGTGAAAATGACACTTCAGATGATATTTCAGGGAACAAAAGGGCAAAAGGGATTTGGGTATTCTATTTTCATATTCTATTTTAATTTCTAATGCAACTCCACTCAAATGGAGTCTAATGCAGCCCAATTAGAATTCATGAACAGGAAGATGTATTTCCAAAAGCTAGAAACCAAAAAACTCAAAACAATTCAAACTAAAGCAATTTGGAGCTGTGGGGCGGTAACTTTATGGACACATAAGTGCTTGTCTGAACCAAATTAGCTGTATTTTGTTTTGCAGTGTTATCAGTTCTAAACTAGAAAAGGCACCCTTGTTACACTGACAAAATCCACCTTTTCATTACCTATGCAGCGATGCATTGGTACACAATTAAATATTTGGAGGAGACATCATGAATGTTCATTAATACTGAGGGCCCAGGGGAGCTCCCGTAGCTCACCGCATATCTCGGCGCTATTTCTGCGTCGGGGAAAACCGTGCTCGTCACGGATCTGGGGGACACGAGTTCGATTAGCGATAAACGCTAAAAAAATAAATAAATAAAAATAAATAAAAAAATAAATACTGAGGGCCCATGGATAAGATATTTGGTGGCAGGGTTGGGCGATAATTCAATATTATCATTTATCATATCGTATCGGGATCATATCACTGATATCTTTGCTTATAATTATTAGAGATGTTCCGATACCATTTTTCCCTTTCCGATCCGATTCCGATACCTAAGCTTTGGGTATCGGCCGATACCGATATTTATCCGATACCAGTGCATAAAAAAAAAATTAAAAATTTTTTATATAAATTATACTTTTTTTTTTTTTTTTTTTTTTCAGATACTGTTATACTGTTTTTTTAGTAATAACTAGAACGTATGGTATTTATTCAACAACAGGTGATTGTATAGATTTGTATTAGTATCATTAATCAATGAGTATGGGCTGCAGCACTGCAGATATACCCTACTCCAATGATCCACACGGACATTAAACGGTGTTGCACTCGCTACTCAGTGGCTCTGCAGATATACCCTATTCAGTCTGTAAGCTAGTGGCAGACGTTCATGTTGTGATTTTTGATGCAAAATAAATATTCAACATTCTCTTTTGAAACTCCGCCTCAGACTCTTATCCTTTGGCACTTGCTGTACTTTGCTTGCAGGTCTGCAGCCATTATTGCTGGATTATGTGAATAGCACCAACTTTAGACACGGTAACGTTATCAAGCTAAGCTAACTGACCTAGCTCGCCTTCCCGCATCGACATTAAGATAACGTTAGTAATAGTCAGCTAACGCTAGTCCGTAGCTACTTAACTTAAATACAATTCACCGTGGGTGCATTATTGTTGATAGACGGTCACGGACAGTGTTAGGTCCTGGAGAAAGGACAGGCGATCATCTGATTTGATGTAACGTTAAAAGCGGATGTTGTTCCAACTAGCTATCTTTCCAGCTAATGCTATCATAACACCAGCCAAACACATCCCGATTCCCGTCCGAGCTCCCCGTCACACCGCACTGTCGGGGACAATGGAATTTAAGAAAGTGTATCTGCTGTTAAAATGACACAGCATCACACTTTAAAACATGTTCATTTTATAATCCTCACTCTCCGCAGGACTCGGCAGGAGATAAATTACATCATGGGATCGGAGGCTAGAATTTACGTGTACTCGCCGATACCGATACTAGCATTTTAGGCAGTATCGGCGGCATTTCCGATACTAGTATCGGTATCGGAACAACTCTAATAATTATGTCATCTAAATCAGGGAGGGGCAACTGGCGGCCCGCGGGCCGCATGCGGCCCTCACCGACGTTCCATGCGGCCCCAGGCCAATATTAAAAAAAAATAAAAAATAATTATATAATTTTTTAATTTTTTTAATTTTTTTATTTTTTTGTATTGTATTCGACTAAGAAGAGTTGGCAGTCGACTATGGCTCCTTTCGATTGATTAGTCGACTATTTGACTAATAGGGGTCAGCCCTAGTGTGGACATATGAAACGCTGTTGAAAGTGCCGTGCAGCAATATGGGGGTTTTGATAAACTGTCGGCTGTTGTTACCGATGGAGCACCGGCAATGAAAGGAAAACGCACAGGATTCGCCGGGCTTCTAAGGCAGAGTGGCGTTGAGTGTCCAATGCTGCACTGCATTATACATCAGGTAAGTTCGCTAACATAATTTCCATCTATTGTGGGTCACTATAATGACCAATGCGAGTCGAGTGTAGTCAAATTATATGCGAGAGTCGTTAAATCGTTTTTCTTTTTTTTTATCTGATATATTTAGGAGGCTCTCTGTGCCAAGAAGCTTGACTACTACAGCCATGTTATGGATTTGGTTACCAAGGTTACCAATCTAATTCGTGGAGGCAACAGGTCACTAAACCATAGAAAGTTTGTCTCCTTTTTGGAAGAGATGGACACTGATTATGGCGACTTGCAGCTACACACAGAAATCCGATGGCTGAGCCGTCGGAAAGTACAGGAGCAAATGCAATTCAATGATCGGTTTGAAGATTTCAACGGCATGCAGTAACGGATGCCTATTCATTAATTGGAGCCACACGCTTCCGCGTTTTCCCTGATTGGCTGCGACACGCCCCGCGGCAGCGCGGCAGCCGCAGAGCAGAGCTCTGCCGCGGAGCGGAGCAGCAGAGCTTGCGGCATTATGTAGCCGTAATCCCCAATGTTTTTCATTCGACGCTTAGCTCAACTGGTATGCCGCCGTGCTGTGGAGCCTGCGGTGCGGTTGGTCACAAGTTTAAATCACTTCAATTTTTTTTTTTTTTTTTTTTTTACAGGTATCATCTCTCGCTATAAACGTGCATTCTTCCGCTGGTTAAGTTTAGGCATTCTTTCGGAGTTGGTTAAGGTTAGGGTTAAGTTAAGGTTAGGCATTATTTCGGAGTTGGTTAAGGTTAGGGTTAAGTTAAGGTTAGGGAGGGTTAAGGTTAGGCATTCTTTCGGAGTTGGTTAAGGTTAGGGTTAAGTTAAGGTTAGGCATTATTTCGGAGTTGGTTAAGGTTAGGGTTAAGTTAAGGTTAGGGAGGGTTAAGGTTAGGCATTATTTCGGAGTTGGTTAAGGTTAGGGTTTGTCACAGAGAATGCCTGTCTATCTTTCTTGACGTGGAGGATGCAGCCTATTTCCGCACTGCCGCTCTCTCGCGCTGCCGCGGTCACATGGGCATCATGGCCAATCAGAGAAACGCAACGCACTCTTCCGCTGGGATTAAGCTACACGCGTCACGGATAGCGCTGTTTGCCGGCCCCCTCACCGCTACAGTGTCAGAGCAGCCCCCACCGTTGCAGCTTGAACTGTGCGAGCTACAGTCAGATCCTTTTTTTCAAGCAAAGAGAAATGAGAGGGGAATTTCGTTTTGGAAACTGCTACCTGAGCCCCGCTTCCCACTCCTCAGGGACTTTGCCCTCTCTATGGCCAGTATGTTTGGGAGCACATACATATGTGAGAGCAATTTCTCAAACATGAAGCACATCAAGTCAAAGGAGAGAAACAGGCTGTCGGATGAAACATTATTTCATCTGATGCAGATTGCATGCACAAACATTGAAGTTGACATTCCTGCTATTGTGCGCCAAATGGAGAGACCACAAGTGTCTCAATTAAAGACAGGGGGGAGGAGGAGATGATGAAGAGGTGTAGAGGGGGGGAAGGAGATGATGAAGAGGTGTAGAGAGGGGGGAAGAGATGATGAAGAGATGTAGAGAGGGGGGGGGGGATGATGGAGAGGTGTAGAGAGGGGACCATTATTATTATTATTATTATTATTATTATTATTATTATTATTATTATTATTAATTAATTATTATTATTATTATTATTATTATTATTATTATTATTATTATTATTATTATTATTATTATTATTATTATTATTATTATTATTATTATTATTATTATTATTATTATTATTATAACCATTATTGACCCACTGTGGGGCGAGGGTGAATGTCATGCCAGTTTGATAAAGGGTCAATGGGAGGCATGTAGTATTGCACTTTACTTTACTTGCACTTTACTTGTTTACTTTTGTAGTGTTCAGATAACACTAATAACACAAACACAAAGCAGCATTCCTGCTGCATTTCACTACAACAGTAAATCAAAAGTGCAATAATAAATGATTTTGTTAAATGTATACACTTTTATCCTGCTACTAAACAAAACATTCCTGAGTGCTTCATATCCATAACATGTGTTATAATGTTTTGTTTAGTAGCAGGATAAAAGTTTATACATTTAACAAAATCATTTATTATTGCACTTTTGATTTACTGTTGTAGTGAAATGCAGCAGGAATGCTGCTTTGTGGTTGTTGAGCAGTGGGCTTTAAGTTCATACATTTATTTTATTAGAAGCCTTAATTATAATTGATCATTTTTGTATATATTTGGGGTTACACAGCAATACTTTTAAATTCAGCTGTTTATAAATTCATAAAGTTGAAATTGCATTACTAAATGCATTTGAAATGGAATAAAAACAAAGTTACAACAAATTATAATTGTTTATATACCTTGTGACTATTAGGGCTATTTGAGTGATGGGGTACTACTGGCGGGACTGCCGATAAACAATGCGGCCCCCCAGATTGATTGTGGACATTTTGTGGCCCTCACCATATACAAAGTTGCCCACCCCTGGGCCCTGTTTCTTGTACCTGGATAACTGAGTTAGCCGGATAACTTTAACTGGATAACTGAGTTAGCCGGACTTTCCGGTTCCCTGTACGTGGATTTTCCAAATCACCATGACAACAGATCCAAAAGTTTGAGCCTGGTCGAAAGCAGAGTTTAAGTTCAAGTTAGCCTGACCCATCGCCACGCCCCCGCAAAGAAGTGACAGCCCGTTTCCTGAAACTATTCCCACAGTCTACGATCTGCATTATACCATTCTGAATTACGTTTTTGTGCTCCATTCTTCCAGAGGGGGCTTTTGAAATGTAAAATAGACCCAAAATGCTGATACTAAATTCACTTTGTCCTAAATAATGCACGTTATATATACCGTGGCGACGGTGGCGCCCGCTCGTGCGATGTACACATTATGTGGTTATTTTAATTGTAACTGGGATTAAGATGTCTGATGAGATGCGCTGTTTGACGGATTTGAGAAATTGAATGAGCCGTTGACGTCACATTAATGAATGAGGATAAAGAGATAAACTTCATTCAAAACAAAGGATATTCTAAACACGGGTCTCTCGTTCATTAATGTATAAACAATGAATTTATCTCATCTGGCACAGTGGTGCAGCGGTAGTGCTCAAGCCTGCCAACCCAGCGACCGGGGTTCAAAACCCGGTGTTTCCAATATGATTTTTTTGAATATAATATTAATGATTATACGCCAAAGTAGCCTGGTTTTAAGTTAAAATATTATAAATCTACATGCATTGAGGATGTCATTCTTTATATAGCTCTCAACGTGCACCAAATTGAATTATTCCTATATTGCAAAAAGACGGAGACGACTAGGGTCTCGAACCCCGGTCGTCTGTGTGAAAGTCAAAAGAACAACCCGTTAGACCACATTGGAGATAAGTTAAAGATTGACTATACATCAATCAATGGGTAAGAGAGCCGTATCGTAATTCTGTATAACAGTTAACTAATTATTTTCGCTAGCAAGATCTCATTTGATTATTCAATCCAGCAGGCAAGTTTAAAGAAATATAATCTGATTGATTGAGGTAATGAGGGACTTAAAATTAGCCTATAGATAACGCATTTAACTTGTCGGCGAGGCGATTGAGCTGTATTGCAATCTGTCAATAAAGTCTTAAATCAATTAATCAATCAATGCCGTTAGAGAATCAGGATCTCTGCCATCGATACGTGCTGGCTTTTCACCTAAAGCGGCCGCGCGCATTTAGCCTGAGTCGCAAGTCTGGCTTGAGTTAACGAGACTGAATCCACCTTCGTGGAACAGGAAAATCCCGGCTTCAAACATCGGGTTAACTGAAGCTGGATAATGACATCTTGATCGACTTAGTTGAACCACGTACAAGAAACAGGGCCCTGATCTAAATGAACGATGACAACCACATATCAAGTCAAAGAAAAAAAGATTTTCAATATTTGAGGGGATATATTTGAAAATAAGTTACCTGATTTTGGTTTGATATCACAGTTCATATGATCGAAGTGGTTCAATGTGATGAACAGCAATTGCATTATTTACCTTGTGATTTTGCATACAAGAACAGATATATATCGATATCCAAATGATGATTGTGATCGCACAGCCCTATTTGGTGGGATTAGAATAGAATAGGAATACTTTATTCATCCCGAGGCAAATTTGGCACTACAGATCACTCACAGTAAACAGTAAACATTTAGGTAGTCGAAAACAAAAGTCACGAATAAAAATAAAAATAAGACTAAGAATAAAATACGGTCCGGGATATACATTTTCTATGTTATGTATATACATTCTAATACAAATTCTCATTGGAGTTACACAATCATGGAATCGTAACACTGGAGCGCCCCAGTCGTCTCCGTTCCCATGGGTACAGGAGCGCACATACGGGTGAGGTTAGGGCAAGGTGGTGATGGATGAGGAGCGAGGGGTCCCGCGAGGGCCTCCGGCGGCCTGTCAGACCATGACTAGACAACCACAGGAGGAGCAGAGGCGGCCAGAAAAGACAGGAAACACAGTAGCAGCTACCCTCTTAACCCTTCACTCTGCCTGGCTCGTACAGTCATTAAAGAGGACATGGGTGAATAAATCCTGTACTGGCTAAACCATAGAGGGCCTGTCTGACTCCTAACTCCCCCCCCCCCCCCCCCCTTCTGTTGAGGTAATCATTGTATGGAGGTGTTGTTATTCTGTGACCAGTACTACCTACCATAGAAAAGTATGCTCTGTATGATAGCATGTACAAATGATAGCATGTACAAATGCTGTATATACCATATATATATATATATATATATATATATATATATATATATATATATATGTATATATATATATATATATATATATATATATATATATATATATATATATATATATATATATATATATATATATATATATATATATATATATATACATATACATATACATATATATATTTATTCTCACCACATATATACCTATCCACAGTACACCTGTCTGTATTTACCTGGACATATTCCCTTTACATATCTGTAGATACTATATCTATATCTGTACATATCCTACTCTTACTAGTTACACTGCTGGATAGTATGACTACTAACATACTGTATTTACGCCTGCATCACTGTACATACTACAACTCTGTATCTGATTAGCACTACACTCAGTCAGTACATTGTATATTGTTGTTGTACTGTACATTTGTACTCTGCTTGGAGGCCAAACTTATTTTTCGTTGTACTGTACTTCATACCGAACCCCATCTTAGCCCCCCCCCCCCCCCCCCGCTGTGCCTAAATCCCCTTGACCTTGAGCTCGCTGCCTGCAGAGTTGACAGTCGTTACGGTCGCGCGGTGACTTAGGAATGTCAAACCGTTCACGGTCCCTGCCTTGTGAGGGACCCTCCGTCCTATAAAATGCTATTGCCACTGTGGCTTTGTTGACACGTCATAAACATGCCTGGCTTCGTGGATCAGGCCAGACACAGCAGGTGGACTGAGACCTATAGCCTACGGCTTTTCTAATGTCACCTCAAACCCACTGACCCCACCATGATGGGGGTCTGACAAAGGCTCTCCGTCCGTCCGTCCATCTGGTTCCCCCGCCACGACTTTCAAACAGCAGCTAACCGAGTAAACTGTAAACTAATCTCCTCATCTTAAAACAAGCCCCAGATGCGGCGGAGGCCCACAGCTGCACATGTTTAGTAAACACGTCCACCAACCTCTGCCAATGAGTGACAGGGGAGGTGGGGTAAGCAAGCTAGTAGACCGAGGCCGAGACCCCTCTCCGAGCCACCTGGACAGTGGACACGCCCGCGATAGGCTTCACCCAACAACAAGGGCCTCTTCAGCCAACCCCCCCCCACACACACACAAACACTCTCTCTCTTATAACCTGACAGCATAAATATTTATTGAACAGGGAATGTCACCTCATCATCAAGCGGTGACTAGACTCTGAGAGAAAACACTTGAAGTTTGACCAGGAGGAGAGCAGAGCTGGTGTTTAGTCTAACCGGTTCTCTCTCAGTTCCACCCTCATCAACAAAACCACCACAGATCACTTTGAGCTGCATAGCAGAGAAAAGCTAAACTAAACAAAACATGCTTTCTGATATTACACCTGACCATTCCGTGCCCCCAGTCTTTCACCTGCCCTTTCGTTCCTCCTGCAACCTCTATTCAGATATACTTTTTATTGCACATGTAAAAATCATTGCTCCCCGTTCCCTAGACCTGTCCTGTCTGTCATCGCTACTTAAATCCGCATAAGAGCTGGATTTATGGTGTCAAATTCGAGGACGACTAACGATGGTGGTTTGTCAGTGTCTGTCTTGCTCGGAGCTTAGTTTCGGATCCTCTGAGAAGTCTGTTTAGATCTTCAAGAACCTCGCTCACAACTGCGCGGAGGAACGGCAGATGTTTGGAGCCGAGAGGTGCCGGCTGGAGCACAGAGACAGTCCCGCTACCGGGGAGCCGCCGAAGGGCCACACAGAGGGACAGAGACAGAGAGAGGAGGACAACAATGAGAAGGGGGAGTGAGCCGAGACAAGTCTGCTGACTGAACAGGAAAAAGGAACCCGACTGTCAGGAAGACAATAAGACCTAATGGATGGCGATGGGAGAGACTCGGAATGTCATTAATTGAAACATACTTATAAAAAAAAAAAAAAAGTGGGGGGGTTGTCTTTATAGGTGGATATAATAGGCGTTGAAAATAAACATAATTTTTTTTTGAATGAATGCAAATAGACAAAAAGATATCACACAGAGGTTAAAAAGCACGTAATTTGTTATACTTTATAGATTGTACTTTAGTTTGTATATTGTATATTTTGTATAGTGTTTGGTCTTTATTCTTTTTACTGTATGTTGCAGTCTCAGGGGGCTCATACAGAACCAAGCATTTCACTGTAATGTATGTGACAAATAAAACAAAACTTGAACTTAATCGAGTTAGTCGAAGAGGCATGCTGTGCGCAATGACACGGAGATAGATACCCATACACATGCCCTTGGTTTGGTCCGGCGATACAAAACGTACCTTTTCTGATAAATTGACTGGTGAGACGCCTGCTCTCTGTTCAGCTGGGTCCCGGTTGAATAGGTCGTCTTGTAAAGCCCGGTTCTCCAGGTCCCGTCAGCAGAGGTGGTCAGCCACAACAGCAGCACAATCCAACGGAAACTTTTTCGGTAAAGCACGGACACACATTCCCTTTGACAGAGTCCCATTTCCGTGGCGTCAAAAAGTACTGGCTGAAAAGTTTCTAATATACGCTTTACCCCAATTGGAAAGCAGCCGGTTATTAATAATAATGCGCCCAGCTCGGGGAAAATATGCGTCAAAGACTAGGCTGCTGGTGGGTTACTGAGAAGACACGCATCCCATCATCTTAAGTAGCACACACACACATGCGTAAACTGTAGAAAACAACAATCAAAACACTTTAGACAGTCGGATTATTCAATTTGATACAACTAGCTAAATCTCTATACCGACGACAGGGAAAATATCGCCGTTAGGTGCAGGGGGAGAAAAAAACTACCGACTTCCCCAAGAGTGGACAGGGATCCGACAGACAGCCGCACGTCAAGCCACTGGGTATATTGTGTCTGTTTGTTCTCTATCGGCTCTGCCTCCCTCCGTCTGTGCGCATTTCAAGTCGAGCCTCACACAATGGGCATGAAACTAGTTTTATAGGCACCTCGAGTCTTTTTAAAAGCACTGCCTGCGACTCCTCTCACCCTGCCCCGTTTCAACCTTTCACCGCTCTCAATGCACGCTTGCAGCACATTACGCAGCATTGCATCTGTTGTAAATTAATTATCAGCAATGAACCGCCATGGGATGGCAGAAGTCCAATCTGAAATCATTAAATTACGCCGGGAAGGAGTGGACTCACTGCACAAGATTAAACTGTATCCTATTTGGGATTCACGTCAGTGCATGGTTTCAATCACGGTTGGAATAATCTAATTTAGGGACTATTAGGTTCACACATCATGCTTTAGCCATTCCACACAACGACGTGCAAAGTGACCATTATGCACTTTTATAATGCTACTTTTATAACACCTCTAAACATAAAGTGAGGTCCATGAGAGTGGTGTGTTGTCATCATCAGAAACAGTGGTCTCCGTCCCTTCTGCCCCCCCCCCCTGCTTCCAGAGCCTTGGTCGTGCAGTGCCCAGGGGCGGTCAGGCTGCAGGGACATAGCTGGGGTTGCTGTAACCTCCCTCTGCCCACGGACGTGGGAGCTGCAGGGTTACACAGTGCAAGCAGCCAGTATAACCACACGGCTGCCGTCCTGCTCCAAGCCAAACACCTGGCAGTGCGAGCAGCACAGGCTGCAGCCAGAGATCTCTTATCACGCGGTCGGGGTGACTACACACTTCTCGGGTCTCTCGGTGGGCAGAGCTGCAGCGTGTCTCCCCGGCTGCACAGACAGACGCTGGAGTGTGCGCGCAAACGTGTGTGCGCTATAGAAGGTTTTCACGAGCCTATATTCTGCTGGTTAGTTGGAACGGGGCTGTGAAGGCTGAGATACTCTGGCACAGGAGGGCATTCACACTGGCACAGGAGGGCGCCATTCACACTGGCACAGGAAGGCATTCACACTGGCAGAGGAGGGCATTCACACTGGCACAGGAGGGCATTCACACTGGCAGAGGAGGGCATTCACACTGGCAGAGGAGGGCATTCACACTGGCAGAGGAGGGCATTCACACTGGCACAGGAACGGCATTCACACTGGCACAGGAAGGCATTCACGCAAATTATGTGTTGGCATTTCATGTTTCAGGGCAACCTTGGCATTTTACCATGCAGCACGTGACGACGGTGCCAGGCAGGAACTGGAGCAGTTTAGGGTTAAACGTAAATCCCTCCAGTCCCAAGCAGCTGAAAATAATCCTGGCCTCTAGGGAGGGAGGTGGAGGTTGTTTAGATTTCTTTCTTTCTCTTTACCTTCCCCTCTCTGTCCTCCCGCTGTTCATTTCCCTCCAGTCTGTGAACAGAAAGGGCTCCTTCACCTATAGTTCGGGTGGACATGCGTGACTAAAGTTCCTAATCCGCTGTGTCCGTTCATTAACATAGATAGCCCCTCTTGTCTACGGCGAAGGCAACACAAGACTTTTTACAGCCCTCGCCCGCTCATAAAAGTGTCCCCCACTCCTCAGTGGCCTTTATGACAAGCCATACCGGTGAGAGCTACCAGTCCTCTCAGTCATGTCCTCTCAGGCCTGTCCTCTCAGTCCTGTCCTCTCAGTCCTGTCCTCTCAGTCCTGTCCTCTCAGTCCTGTCCTCTCAGTCCTGTCCTCTCAGTCCCGTCCTCTCTGGCCTGTCATCTGTCCTGTCCTCTCAGTCCTGTCCTCTCTGGCCTGTCATCTGTCCTGTCCTCTCAGTCCTGTCCTCTCAGTCCCGTCCTCTCTGTCCCATCCTCTCTGGCCTCTCAGTCCCGTCCTCTCTGTCCTCTCTGTCCCGTCCTCTCTGGCCTCTCAGTCCCGCACTCTCAGTCCTGTCCTCTCTGTTCTCTCTGTCCTGTCCTCTGTCCCGTCCTCTGTCCCGTCCTCTCTGTCCCGTCCTCTCTGTCCCGTCCTCTCTGGCCTGTCCCGTCCTCTCTGTCCCGTCCTCTCTGTTATCTCTGTCCCGTCCTCTCAGTCCCATCCTCTCTGTCCCGTCCTCTGTTCTGTCCTCTGTCCCGTCCTCTGTTCCGTCCTCTCTGTCCCGTCCTCTCAGTCCCATCCTCTCTGTCCCGTCCTCTCTGTCCCGTCCTCTCTGTTATCTCTGTCCCGTCCTCTCAGTCCCATCCTCTCTGTCCCGTCCTCTGTTCTGTCCTCTGTTCTGTCCTCTCTGTCCCGTCCTCTGTTCCGTCCTCTCTGTCCCGTCCTCTGTTCCGTCCTCTCTGTCCCGTCCTCTCAGTCCCATCCTCTCTGTCCCGTCCTCTCAGTCCCATCCTCTCTGTCCCGTCCTCTGTTCCGTCCTCTCTGTCCCGTCCTCTCAGTCCCATCCTCTCTGTCCCGTCCTCTCTGTCCCGTCCTCTCTGTTATCTCTGTCCCGTCCTCTCAGTCCCATCCTCTCTGTCCCGTCCTCTGTTCCGTCCTCTCTGTCCCGTCCTCTCAGTCCCGTCCTCTCTGTCCCATCCTCTCTGTCCTGTCCTCTCTGTCCCGTCCTCTCTGGCCTGTCCTCTCTGGCCTCTCCCATCCTCTCTGTCCTGTCCTCTCTGTCCCATCCTCTCTGTCCCGTCCTCTCTGTCCCGTCCTCTCTGTCCCATCCACTCTGTTCCGTCCTCTCTGTCCCGTCCTCTCAGTCCCGTCCTCTCTGTCCTCTCTGTCCCATCCTCTCTGTCCTGTCCTCTCTGTCCTCTCTGTCCCATCCTCTCTGTCCTGTCCTCTCTGTCCTGTCCTCTCTGGCCTGTCCTCTCTGGCCTCTCCCATCCTCTCTGTCCTGTCCTCTCTGTCCCATCCTCTCTGTCCCGTCCTCTCTGTCCCGTCCTCTCTGTCCCATCCACTCTGTCCCGTCCTCTCTGTCCCGTCCTCTCTGTCCCGTCCTCTCTGGCCTGTCCTCTCTGGCCTGTCCTCTCTGTCCCGTCCTCTCTGTCCCATCCTCTCTGGCCTGTCCTCTCTGGCCTGTCCTCTCTGTCCTGTCCTCTCTGGCCTGTCCTCTCTGTCCCATCCTCTCTGTCCCATCCTCTCTGTCCTGTCCTCTCTGGCCCGTCCTCTCTCTCCCATCCTCTCTGTCCTGTCCTCTCTGGCCTCTCCCATCCTCTCTGTCCTGTCCTCTCTGGCCTCTCCCATCCTCTCTGTCCCGTCCTCTCTGTCCCATCCTCTCTGTCCTGTCCTCTCTGTCCTGTCCTCTCTGGCCTCTCCCATCCTCTCCCACTCGCACTCTCACCGCTTGAGGACAACGCATTAAAGAGCTCAAACGTGAAGGCAACTCTCAGTCTGCTAATTCTTGGCACGTACCACGCCTGTGTGCCTGTACACGTGCAATGGGGTGTCTTTAATGGCCACTAGTCGCCAGGTCACCTGTGTAACACAAATTATAAATTATATTTTTTTTTTATTATAATTATTTTTATTTTTTTTTGCCAGGCCATTGTTTCTAGTTGTGGCGGCGGCGCGGCGCGATAGTTTTTAGATAACCAGGTGGGTGGGGAACAACCAGGATTTCACTGGCTGCCACAGAGTTGGAGAACTATCTGACTCTCTCCCTCACGCGGACACACACACACACAATGGAGCCGTGCTGCCGCTTGTGATTGGTGGAGGCGGGACCAGGCGATACAACTGATTGACCATGGAGGCGGCGAATGGAATGGCAGATGGCACACTCCAAAAGGAGTTGTTAAATCTGACATTACAAAAAACAATATGTGGTGGGGCTGAAGTTGAATAAACAATTTATGAAAGAGAGAGTCAAAATAATTCCAAGATAATTCAAAGATTACACACCTTTGCCACATTGGCTACAAACATAATCACTGCAAAGTTATCAAAAAAATAAGAATCTGATCAGACACAAGGGTTAAGTTGTTGTTCCCTTTCTAATTTCCTCAAACATCTAGTCTAGTTAATGTGATCAATATTATTTGACAATTGATGCTTTTTGTTGGAAATTTCAGTCAGTGAGCTCATACTTTGAGCAAATTTTATAGTTAAAATGATTGAGACAACGCAATCTTCTGTCTTCGTTGTGCATGCATGTGTGTGCTCACCACACGTGATACATGTGTCACTATTCTGGCAGTGGCTACTGTTATTATAGTATTGTAATGAAAGGTCTGTTATTTAATGTTTGTGTAAAGGGCTATTTTAAGTTTCAAGTTCAAGTTTCAAGTTTCTTTAATAGTTGTCATACAGAAGTACAGAATACTTTCATACAAAATGCTTCTTACTGTTACGCTCCAGAGACTGTGCTAGACAAGATAGTATCAAATAACATAGTATAGCATGTCATTTAGAAGAAGAAAATTAGGTCACAGTGTTCGGTATAGACATATGTACAATGTTCTGAGTTACCATATAATATACAATACTATGCAGTGTACTAATGTACAGTACTATATAGTGCAAAGCAGAAATGGGAAATGGGATGGGTAGTGCATCAGTAAAGTGAATATGGTATTGTGCTCTTGCCTTGTTTGAATAGCTGGAGAGAGTGGTTAACTGTATTATAATAGTAAATATATGTTGTGCTCTTGCTTTTTTCTTTTTGAAGGTGGAGAGAGTACCATTGCTAGTGCCACAACAGTTTTATTTGAGGTTCATAACAGTCAGGGCCGTAGCCAGGGTTTAGAAATTAGGGAGGTCCATTTATTTTTTTGGCCCAGACCGGCCCACTATAATCGGTTGGACACCACCCACCAGTACACCATCCTTACGGTCCCCTTAAATATGCGTACCTACTGTACTATTCCCCCCCCCCCCAACCCATTACAAAGCTGGGTAGTAAGTGCCATGGACAAGTGGACCAGTGTACTCACTCGCTCTTGGCTGAATCTTGTTTTGGGTGGTGATGTAAAAACACCTGCATCATAGCAGGCTCAGGATGGGCAACGTAGTCTATAGCCTGTTCATCCCTGTCTCTCTCCTCCACAACCTGGCTTGACTAGACATAAGGAGAGAGATGATTACAATTAACTGGTACATTCAGGTCCAGAATTGTTGGAATCCCCTGACAAAGATGTGCAAAAAGCTGTACAATTTAAACAATACCATACTGGTAATGAGAAAATAGTTGTTTATTCAATGAATGCATGGAACAGTTCCATCTTATTTCATTTGATACTAACTACTCAGTTCATACCGATTTCAAGTATTCAAATATCAATGATGAATATTGCATAAGGTTTACACAGTTAATAGATCACCTTCTTGTTTTATATTCATCTTATATGGCAATTAAATCAATGGTGTGTTTGTTTTGGGAGTTTGACCTATGTGCCTACCACGTGAAGGTGCATGATCAATGGACAGCACAAAAACAATTTGTGTAGGTGGAGACTAGAGCTACCAACCTACCACAGATAGTAATAAGTTATTAAGAGTAAGTAATCCATACCATATATATCCTAATAGTTACCTTATTACCATACTTGGCTGAAAACAAACTTTGCTGCCTGTTGTGAATGTGTTTTTCCCTGTAGGCTAATACATAAGTAGGCATAAATTTTTGCAGTTGAGGAAAAATTTGCAGTTGAGTAGGCTATAATGTGCTGTGTTTTTATGTCTTCCATCGAGGACCACCTTGGAAATAAGTGTTAATGCTTGTTAATGAATGCTTTTAGGTGATATCCTCAGGAATACAAATTGGTCAAGATGATTTGTTTTTATGATGTGTTTTTAATTTCCAAATAAATCTAATCAAATAAAAAAGCAGTTTTTGCAGTTGAGCTACTGGTGTTGTATATTATACAGCCTTTTCATGCATCTTTATCAAGGGAACCCTTATCCTAACGATTTAAAAAATAATATTATGATGATACGATATGGACCTAGTAGTTGGGTCATCTGTGGAACTTCGTTTCTCAATGGATTTTTTAAAAAGGCGAAAGGCGGGGGAAATTTGTGAGAGACCAAAATCCAAAATCGCTGCCGTGGAAATAAACTTTTTAATGGTTTGACCTACAATGATGCACAATACATGGTACCAGCCCCCTCTCAGTCATGTACCAGCCCCTCTCAGTCATGTACCAGCCAGCCCCTCTCAGTCATGTACCAGCCCTCTCTCAGTCATGTATACCAGCCCCCTCTGTCATCTACCAGCCCCCTCTCAGTCATGTACCACAGCCCCATCTGAGTCATGTACCAGCCCCCTCTCAGTCATGTACCAGCCCCCTCTCAGTCATGTACCAGCCCCCTCTCAGTCATGTACCAGCCTCCTCTCAGTCATGTACCACAGCCCCATCTCAGTCATGTACCATAGCCCCATCTCAGTCATGTACCACAGCCCCCTCTCAGTCATGTATACCAGCCCCCCTCTCAGTCATGTATACCAGCCCCCTCTCAGTCAGGTACCAGCCCTCTCTCAGTCATGTACCAGCCCCCTCTCAGTCATGTACCAGCCAGCCCCCTCTCAGTCATGTACCACAGCCCCCTCTCAGTCATATACCACAGCCCCCCATTCAGTCATGTACCACAGCCCCCTCTCAGTCATGTACCACAGCCCCCTCTCAGTCATGTACCAGCCCCTCTCAGTCATGTACCAGCCCCCTCTCAGTCATGTACCAGCCCCATCTCAGTCATGTACCAGCCCCCATCTCAGTCATGTACCAGCCCCCCTCTCAGTCATATACCTGCACGACTGGCGGGGGGGTGCTTAGTAAGAGATGTGATTGGGCCAGCCCAGTGTCAGTCAGTACCAATGGGCCGATGTCTCAGCCTAGTAGTGGGCCGGTCGTTGACCAAAAAAAAAAAAAAAAAAAAATTATAAAAAAAAAAAATATATCATTTTTTTTTTTTTTTTTAATAGTTACAAATAGTTACCGAGGTCCGGACCTCGGTGACCTCATAGCTGGCTACGGCCATGATAACAGTACATTGTACTAAGCAATTGTTGGCTCATTAGTTTGTGATTCACATGCACTAAAATTCACCAGAATGCAGGAAATTAAGTCTTTGTAACTAAAATGTTCCGGGTGGGGGGCCCCCAGACCCCCCACTTAAAAAGTGGCCTGATTGGGGCTATATTTCCCGCTATATCTCCCGGTATGAATTATTTCCCCAGTCCGGCCCTGCTTCAATCTGTTAATAAAAATGGCAATCAATCAATTAATCAAGGACACTAGGTCACCCAGTACATGGGATTACTCAACGACAGAGGTTGGACTGTCTGAATGAGAGCACAATAACAGAACCTATACTGCAGCCATACTCGAGGCAGAAAAAAAGTGGAGAAGTTTAGGAGCGGGTCAATGTTTTACCTTTTACCTCCATAGGCAGGGAATGCACAGTATCTCACGGTCTATGAAAGAAAATGGACTGAATTCCTTTGGAGACGTTCAGATTAAATATGAACACAGTTGAAATATGTTTGAATCCATGTGCAAACACATAGCACGCAGTCATGAACTGGAGATGAACGATATGGATTAGTTTCAGACAGTCTCCATCTAGCATTGTAGCCTTGGAGATGTTGTGCAGATTTTGTGCAGACAGCCTCCTACACGCCAGCCCCAGGCAGCGAGGAGTGACGGGCAGAAATATAACCTGGAGAAATAATGTTAACATGTTAATTAAAACAAATACCAAGCAGACTTTCTCTCCCTGTAGAACTGACTTGCCCACTCGCTCAGTCGAGCCAACTCAGCCAAGCAGAGTGCAGCAGACGCCGGGTGTAAGAAATGTCACAGAGAAAACAACAGACAGACGTAACTTAATAAAGTCATCTTTCTTCGAACATTAAAAATAGCAAGGTTGGAGAGGTCCTGATTATTGTTGGCGCCCGCCCAGACGACTGACTAGAGACAGCCTGTCCTCCGAGTCCCGAGACACACTCTCAATACTGTTGTGTGCTGCCCCCTAGTGGGGAAATGTGTTCGTCGACTTGCGTTGCTCTCAAGGAGAGACTGCATTTACTTGCAGACACACCCCGGCAAGAGATTGATTGATTTATTGAAAATTTTATTAACAGATTGCAGAATGGGTACAATACAGTACAGCTCAATATACACAATTGTTAAGGGGATGCAGACCAGAGAAAGACTTTCGTCTTGTTTACATCAGGGTCCCCCATTTTCAATTCATCATAACATATAATGACATACATGACATACAGATATACAGTACTGTTACATCCAGACATTTATGACATACCAGAGTACAAAAATAGTCTAAAAAGAGAGTATATACATTTGAGGGGGAAAAAACTGTACATTGGAGGAGGTGTGGGGGGGTTGGACTGTACATTGGAGGGGGTTGGGTTTGGACATTTACTTGCAGACACACCCTGGCAAGAGGTCTTTCTGTGTGGAGATTGCATGTTCTCCCGGGGTTCGCAGGTTAATTCCGATTACTTTCCTCCCACACCATGGATAAATACAAATATGTTAAATAAAGGTTAATAAAGGTTAAATAAAATTAAATACAAATTTGCTGTGGTCTGATGCCTATTGTTACTGCAGGCAATGCATATGGAGTCGAGAGTCGAGACTCACCCATGCGCATTTCAACAATGAGGGAGTCATCCAGTAACCGACATTGGCTCTGTTATGGTTTGTAACCGACCCCAATCGCACAACACAAGACAGGTATGAGAGTAAGCCAAAACAGGGCAAATCTTTATTATAGAACAAAAGGCGGAACAGTCCCTTTATGGGAGAACACAAAAACACTAGAGTCAAGGAAAACTGGAAAATGCGGCACTGTGCCTTTAAGAGGCGAACAGGCTAAGGGACTAGGGCTAAGGGACAGGGCCAGGGCTAAATGTCAAGGACCAGGACCAGGGGCACTGGAGGGGGGAACAGGGGAGAACACAAAAACACTAGAGTCAAGGAAAAATGGAAAAAGCGGCACTGTGCCTTTAAGAGGCGAACAGGCTAAGGGACAGGGCTAAGTGTCAGGGACAAAGGCTAAGGGCCAGGGCTACGGGCCAGGGCTAAATGTCAGGACCTGGACCAGGGGCACTGGAGATGGGGACAGGGACAGAGGCCCGGAGAGGCGGGCTGAGACAGGGACAGAGAACAGGGTTAAGGCCTTGGACTGGGCGAGGGCCAGAGCTGCTTACAGGGAATGAGGACAGGGTTCCGACGGCGGAGGCCTGGCAAGGGGACAGGGGCCCGACGGCGGAGGCCTGGTACGGGGACAGGGACCCGACAGCGGGGGCCGGGCACGGAGACAGGGGCCTGACGGCGGAGGCCTGGTACGGGGACAGGGACCCGACGGCGGGGGCCGGGCACGGAGACAGGGGCCCGACGGCGGAGGCCGGGCACGGAGACAGGGGCCCGACGGCGGAGGCCGGGCACGGAGACAGGGGCCCGACAGCGGAGGCCGGGGGGAAGAGACGCCATCCTCCCGTGGAAATAGGGAGCGATGGCGTGCCGGCTTGACGTCTGGAGTGGGAACACTGGCAACCTCCCGTAGAGAATTAGAGAGCAAAGGCAGTGTCCCACTCCAGGCACGGAGATCCTCTTCCTCCTCCTCGGGGGGGCCGGGCACGGAGACAGGGGCCCGACGGCGGAGGCCGGGCACGGAGACAGGGGCCCGACGGCGGAGGCCGGGGGGAAGAGACGCCATCCTCCCGTGGAAATAGGGAGCGATGGCGCGCCGGCTTGACGTCTGGAGTGGGAACACTAGCAACCTCCCGTAGAGAATTAGAGAGCGAAGGCGGTGTCCCACTCCAGGCACGGAGATCCTCTTCCTCCTCCTCGGGGGGGCCGGGCACGGAGACAGGGGCCCGACGGCGGAGGCCGGGCACGGAGACAGGGACCCGACAGCGGAGGCCGGGGGGAAGAGACGCCATCCTCCCGTGGAAATAGGGAGCGATGGCGCGCCGGCTTGACGTCTGGAGTGGGAACACTGGCAACCTCCCGTAGAGAATTAGAGAGCGAAGGCGGTGTCCCACTCCAGGCACGGAGATCCTCTTCCTCCTCCTCGGATGCTGCAGACGGGCAGTGCAGAACACAGGGGTCCCAGGGGACCGGGGCGAAGAGACGCCATCCTCCCGTGGAAATAGGGAGCGATGGCGCGCCGGCTTGACGTCTGGAGTGGGAACACTGGAAAACCTCCCGTAGAGAATTAGAGAGCGAAGACGGTGTCCCACTCCAGGCAAACGGCGACAGGTGGTTATGGCTGGCACGTCGTCTCACGCCGGAGACGCGGCAGGTGATGGTAACGTACAGGATGGTAACGTACAGAACTCCATGAACACAGAGTGAACACAGATACAGAACGACCCGACAAGGACTGGAAGGGAGGTCCAGGTATATAAAGCCCTCAGGGGCGCTAATCACAAACTATGACAGCTGCGTGATGGTAATTGAACAAGAAAGTCCAAGGGTGGGGGCTGGTGAAGAGTAGAGGAGAGTAAATCATCGCAAGGGTGGGGGCTGGTGAAGGAGAGTAGACAGGGAAAAGTTCAGTGAACAGGCGAATCCTCACAGGCTCATAATGGGCTGACCTTCCGGGTCCGGCCATAAATGGTGTCAAAGGGCTACTATTGGGACTCACACATCACACATGTTTACAATTGGGCTCATTCGATTCACAAGAGTCTTAGCAGTTTAGGGAATATGCTGAAATATCCAACAACAACAAATCTTTTTTTTATCAAAGTGAAAACCACATCACTCCATGGCATTATACAGTTATCTTGAGGTGAAAGGTCAAGAGACCCCTTTGAAAATGGCAATGCCAATTTTCAAATAAAAACTTTGCTTCATTTTGGAGCAATATTTAGCCCCTTTGCCGGTAAGCTAGCATGACATGGTTGGCACATACGGCTTCCTCGCAATCTCTAGTTTCATATGATACCACCAAATGAGATTTGTTTGAGTTTATTGTGTAACTGTTGTCTTTTCATAACGTCATCAGTATGCTGCTCTGATCAACGACTGCAGATTCCTCCTGGACACTTTGCTGTATAATCCTGAATAATATAGAAGTAACTGTCACAGATTGACCGAATATTTCTGGTGTTTTTCTATAGTTTTTGTAAGAACTGTGTGAGCGGCCATTGTCTTGCCCACACTGATGACGTACTGTACTAAAAAAACTGAGCGCCCTCCAACCTAACAAGGTCACTGGCCATGACAATATCCCCTCCAAATTCCTCAGAGACTCAGCAGCCGCCATCACCCCAGTCATCACCCACATAATAAACCTCTCCAAAAAACAGGGACACGTCCCCAAAGACTTCAAAATAGCGAGAGTGATCCCCATGCACAAAAAAGGCAGCAAATTAGACCCAGGCAACTACCGCCCTGTTTCTATTCTTACCTCCACCTCGAAAGTCATGGAAAAAAGAGTCTACGAACAGGTAGAAAAGTACCTTGCGGGAAAAAAACGAATCTACGAATTCCAATCTGGCTTCAGAACATCCCACTCCACTGACACATGCCTTCTCTATTTGAACGACCACATCAAACAAGAGGTGGACGCGGGCAAATACTGTGGCATGGTCATGCTGGACCTCCAAAAGGCTTTCGACACTGTCAATCACTCCATTCTGATTGACAAGCTAAAAGCGATTGGTTTTGATAGTTCAGCAGTGAGCTGGATGCAATCCTACCTGGAGGGGAGAGAACAGAT
The DNA here is from genome assembly GCF_963971535.1 of Notolepis coatsorum. Classification (NCBI taxonomy): domain Eukaryota; kingdom Metazoa; phylum Chordata; class Actinopteri; order Aulopiformes; family Paralepididae; genus Notolepis; species Notolepis coatsorum. Next base: position 86,691,680 of record NC_140174.1, on the reverse strand, counting down.
GGTGGAGGTAAACGGTACACTATCCCCCCCCTTCCAGTGAGCTGTGGTGTTCCATAACTCTCTAGCAACTCTGATATCGCGGGCGCGATAGAATGACGTTGTTGTTTGACGTGGTCTGTCTGGGAAATGTAGTCCATTTCCGTTTTTTTTTTACGTGGCATTATCACGTGGCCTTGAAACTACACACTACTTTTTATTTGGTGTTGATAAAACAATAAATAACTGAACCAGGATCATTTCAATTCGATGCTAAATAAACCTTTATGCATGCGTAAAATGTGCCAGATTGAATTTGACAGGCGTTACATTTTTATCAATATCTTGGCCATTTGTTGTGCTAGAATCAAACCGAAAACACTGGGAGGAAGTGCCGAAGGAGGCGGAAGTTGACTGCGAGAAAAGAACAGCAGAAGAAGATTGTAAGTGAGCGATACATTGTTCACAAGATAATTTCTGCAGAACACACGTTTTTCCAGCCAGCAAAACTTTAGCTTTAGTAGTTCGACTTATAACAGTAGTAGTAGCAGTAGTAGTAGCAGTCAGGGTGCGATCCACGGGGGGAGCTCGGTCCGCTATAGCTCCCCTAGATCAGACATCAGCTCCCCTGGGGGTCTCTAAAGCTCCCCTGGGGGTCTCTAAATTACTGAAAATAAATGCTACTTTTGCCATGCATTTCTAATTTTTCTGTAATTTTCTGTATCATCACCGTGTATAATAATAAACGTATGCTATTTTGGATGTATGATTAATGATTTGCGCACTAATTCACACGTAATATGGCAACATGCATGCTATTCTTGCAATTACCATTCGGAGCGCGGCGGCTCTGCAGCCTGCACGCACGCACGGTACAAATCAAACTTGACCCACTTTGTAACCTGACTTGTTGACACAGTGATCGTTTTGACAGCCAGTAAATAAGGTCACTCAGGAATGCATAATGTCTAAACGAAAACAAGTAAGCCTAACCAATTTTGGTTTCACGAAGACAGTGAAGCTGACAGAGCAGCAGGAGGCGGGCCGCGGGATCATACAGGCGACGCCGTTACAATTACACCTGCTTGGTGCTGCTCCGGTGGGGACTATTATTAGTATTACAATGCCCGGTGACCGTGCCGTGGAAGCCCAGACCGTCCAGACGGCCGGACCTCAACAAGTGAGTTGTCTAGTATTATGTGTTCTGTAGTTACTGAAACTGATTGAATATATGACAGGATTCAAGAGGTTTATTTGTCACATACATACATACACAAGGCCTACAGGCTACAGGCTGCGATCACAGTATCCTCCAACAGTCCGCGCGCCGCGCCCCCCCCCCCCCCCCCCCCCCCAGCAATTTTTTTTTATCTGGCTCACCCAAAGACCATGCTTTGGTTCGCACACTGGTAGCAGTAATAGTAGTAGTAGTAGTAGTAGTAGTAGTAGTAGTAGTAGTAGTAGTAGTAGTAGTACTAGTAGTAGTAGTAGTAGTAGTAGTAGTAGTAGCAGTAGCAGTAGTAGTAGTAGAAGTAGAAGTAGAAGAATCTTCAGATGATTCAGATGTCATCTTTTGTAGATGACAACAACGAGAGGTAAAGCCACTTATTTTGGAGATTTATTGCTTATGTTTAGTCAGTCACACTCTTGTACTTGTTGGGTTTGCAAAGAACACTCTTTGGATTGTAAATATGTGTATATGTGCTGACTGTGCTGTGTGCTGTATAAGATAAGAGATTCCTTGTTGAATGTTGAAAATAATGTGCTTTTTATTGTTTTCTACAGTGAGGAGCAAGGAGCAGATGACCTGCCTTCAACCAGTTCAGCGCAGGCGAGACATGGAAGGAGGGCTAACCAAGACAGGTGAGAGACTTATTATTATTATTATTATTATTATTATTATTATTATTATTATTATTATTATTATTATTATTATTATTATTATTATTATTATTATTATTATTATTATTATTATTATTATTATTATTATTATTAGTGCTTTTGTTTAGTTATAACTCTGTTCATAAAAGTTGAAAATAATGTATTTTTACATGTCATTGTCTACACAGCAATGATTTGCCTGGGACATCTAGGGGGGCAGGGCGTGCCCACGCCCGGTTGAGGTCAAGAAATGACCCAGACAGGTGAGAGACTTATTATGGATGTTTATTGCTTTTTTATTATTACTAGGTTTGCAGACTTTGTACGCTATACAGAATGGAATATTCCCCATTGCAATGTTTAGTGCAACATGTTTATTCGTATTGATACCAGTGGCGTCGTTAGCCCTGGGCTTCCGGGGCTTTAGCCCCGGATGTTTTTCTCCTAGCCCCGAATCAAAAAAAAAAAAAAAAAAAAAAAAAAATTGTCAGCATCCCCATTGTCTGTGCTGAATGTTTGTTAGTGTTTGGTATTTTTTTTGTTTTTAGTACTTTTAAACATCCATTTTTAGTAAGTAGTTTTCATTTGATCCTATAATTTTTTCATTCACCGATTTGTGGACTTTTTTTTAGTGTCTTGAAAGGCGCCTTATAAATCAAATGCATTATTATTATTATTATTATTATTAATATTATTATTATTATTATTATTATTATTATTATTATTATTATTATTATTATTATTATTATTATTATTATTATTATTATTATTATTATTATTATTATTATTATTATTATTATTATTATTATTATTATTATTATTATTATTATTATTATTATTATTATTATTATTATTATTATTATTATTATTATTATTATTATTATCATCCAGGAGGGAAAAGACACTTTGGATAGTAGGGACTGCATCTCTGCCTGTCCTGACCAGGAAACACTTTGCAACTGTGATCTCCTCTGGCAATAGTTGGATATTGTAATGTGTGGCGAGGGGTTGCAGCAATTCCACTGAGAGAAACTGGTCTGAGGCTGGATAACATGCCTGTATGCCTCTCATAAGTTGTTATCCAACTCATGAGAACCTGCTCTCAAGCTCTTGCAGCATTCTGTCGACGACTGGATAGAACAGTCTCTGTCTCAGCTGATCTCCTGAGCTGAGGTCTGAGCTTGTGCCACAAGATGACTCAATTACATACTCGTCCATCCTTTTCTGCTTCCTCCTTTGGCTGGTAGTATGTTCCTCAATCCAAAGGCCATTACATATGGCCTTTGTCCTGTCATACATGTCCACTGCCATCTCTGAGGTGCGATAACCTTTGAGTGTGTCCTGCACTGTGCTTTTAAATAGTACAGTATTGAAGATGTGCACTTTAACACACCTGGAGCCATCCATACCCATGTCCAGTGTCCTATAATAAGCTTTAATCGAACCCTGGTTAATTTCCTCGGATAGTCCGGTTGGTTTGGGGTGGTGTGAAAGCTCATTCACTCTTGCAAGTGAACCCTGCTGCGGTTCATTTGAGATGTGAATGCAAAGCGGACCAAAGGCAGGAAAATACCCAAAAATCGAATCTTGAAACATATGTATATAATGAAACACACAATACAGTTTTTTTGATTGCCTAAGCATTTTGAAAACGGGGCCCGGTGTTTCAAAACACACAATTAGCACAACCACACACACAATTATCAGAACACCTAGATCAGGGGTGGCCAACCAGTCAGAGACTAAGAGCCACAAAAAAATGACTGTGGTACCACAAAGAGCCACACCATATACCAGCGTTTCTCAACCTTTTTTTTCAGTCACGGCACCCTTCATGTGTTTATAGGTCTCACCCTCTGGCCTCTGAAGTTGCTAATGTCTTTTTTATTTGGGCCTCACAGGGTTAAAAGTACCCTGTGAGACCCACGGTTGCAAAATTACAAAATCACTTTTAGCCATTTAAAAAAATAATGTTTATTTAAAAAATGTTAAAGGGGAACTATTTTACTATTTCTTTCACTATTTGGGCACTTTTACACAATTCCTGTGAGTCTATGGAACACCTAGGTTTTTTTCAAAAAAAATGCATTGTTTTGTATTTCTAATCAAGTACTAAAAAACGCATTTTTCTACCTCAAGATCTTAAGCCGTTTTGAGGCTGGGCTCCAACCACTGTGTGGCCTGGTGCCAACTGCCACATCAACTGCCACATTATTATGCAGCTGAGAAATCTCTGACATCACAGATATGCACATTTTCAGATGACTCAGTTCAGTGAGGGTGAATATTGTGAGAGGAGAATTGGAAGAATTCGCCAATATGAGAATTAGAGACATATATCCTATTAATATAAGTCCACATAGCTAAGAAACAATGGTAAACACTGAAAAAAGCCATGTATAAGATAGTTCCCCTTTAAGCACATGTATAGTCAATTGGTCCTGTTGTTCAGCCTCACAATGCTATTTGATAGTAAATGTGTTTATATGTCCCACCCTCTGGCCTCTGAAGTTGCTCATTTCTTTTTAATTTGGGCCTCACAGGGTTAACCTCTTAAGCCTGAGATATACAGTAAAAGTGTATATTTTCAGCATTATGTTTGTTTACCAATTATTTTAACTGTTATTAGTGAAATATAAGATTATAGAAATCTCAGGGCATTGAGTCGGAAACCGGCGCATATTGACAGGAGGAAGTGGCACAGCCAAAAGTGAGTGTAGTCTTTTGAAGGAAGAGACTCAGGGCTTTCAAATTTCGAAAAACTACCCTACCCAGCTCACACCAGCCCCTGTCAATCATCTGACTTCTGTATTTACTTTTTAATTTCTCTTATTTTTTGGGATTATCTCCCACAAACCTGAACGTTATTGCCATAAAACAGAACGCAGTTAGTTTCTCTACCTTTCTGTGAACGTCTTGCAAAAAACAGTGTTGCAATATGATGAAGAATGGTGGAGAAATTTACATTATAAAAAAGATGGCAGAATTCAGTACTGTATCTACAAAACCTTCTGTTTAATCATCTTCCCTTTATTCATTTGCTTAGATTTTTCAGGTCTGGTCAATTTTAGCATGGTGTTATTTACAGTCAAAGATAATTTTTTTTTTTAAATAGAATTGATATTCTCCTTTGGTTCATTACAATTTACTCAAGCCTAGTAACAGACACACTATTTCTGACACTGATCCATATATGTCCCTAGATTCAGATACCAAGAACATGCAAATGGACCATTTAATTTTTTTTAAATGTTTATTCTACGTCCTTATGGAATGAGTGACATAAAAAAAAAAAAAATAAAAAAAAAAAAAAAAGGTAAAAAAAAAAATAAAAAAAACATTTTTTTTTTTTTTTTTTTTTTTTTTTTTTTGGATGGAAGAGCCGCACATTGACGGGCAAAGAGCCGCATGCGGCTCGCGAGCCGCGGGTTGGCCACCCCTGACCTAGATCCTTTGCTAAATTAAACACTTGTCAAAACCATACACTAATTTATAAAAACTACATTTTGTTACCATATGAAACACACGTTTCATATGACTTAATTCTGTTTGAACCAGTTACACACACTGCTATGCTTAACCTAAAACACATTTAGCAATTCTACTTCTCAGTGATTAGAGTACTGTAAGTGAAGTACGCAGAGAATGTGCAAATATACAATAAATTCACCAAACACTACACAAGACCAATGCTGTAGACTGATGAAAATATAATTTATTTATCTACATATACCCAAATCAATGATGCAGACTGATGAAAAAAATAACATTTTCTCTCCATATACCCAAATCAATGATGCAGACTGATGAAAATATAAATGTTCTCTCCATATAACCAAATCAGTCAACATTTCAACATGGAGAATCACAACAATACATGTCCCAGTTTTCATGCTACTATGTGCATAACACTGTAAGCTCAGCAAATATCAGACAAACATAAAATACTGTATCCAGTACAGGTTAAAATTACAGTAAAACTATTTTTTTTTGAAAAAATTTAAACAGAAAATACTATACATTATCTCTTTGCCTAGCTGAATCTGGCAAGATAATTTTTTGTTGTGATTCTCCATGTTGACATGTTGACTGATTTGGGAAAATGAGAGAAAATGTATATTTTCATCAGTCTGCATCATTGGTTGTCTTGTGTAGTGTTTGGTGAATGTATTGTATATTTTCACATTCTCTGTGTACAGTACTTCACTCTCCTTCCATTTAGGTTGAAGACAGGTGAACTCACCTGCTGCATTTTTATAGTGCTTAAACCTGATTGGTGTATCTACAATTAAGCAATGGTGTGTTTGTGCATTTGATGGCTGTGTTTAACCAATTGGCTCATATGTGTGGTAATTTGACATTCTGTGTCTAATGTAATGCAAGTGTGTTTAGTGTTTTGCAAATCACTGTGTGTATTGTTTTGCAAAAGGTGTGAGGCTGACATTGTAGGGGTTCAAATCTGGGCCTATATTTTGCTCCTTGAGTGTAAGGTTTTGATAATTGTGTAATACTTTTGATTTGAGTGTTTATGCAATTGAAGAAAACTGTAAAGACTAGAGATGAACTGTTTATTTCTTTTGTACATAGGCTGTGCATATGTTTGTTTGTTTGTTTATTTATTTGCTTATGTGTATGATTCTTAACTGTGTTTTTATTTTGTTATAGGTGTATATGTGTATGTATGTACAGTATATGTATATATATATATATATATATATATATATATATATATATATATATATATATATATATATATATATATATATATATATATATATATATATATATATATATATGTGTATATTTGTACTCCTGTTGGGGCTTCTTGGACCAGATCAATGTTTTATCTGGCTAAATAAAGGTTAAATAAATAAATAAGAAACTGATGATTTGGTCCTATTTAAATATAAAAAAAGGCATGCTGGTGATAATTTCCAGTTGAGAATCAAAATTTCGTCTGTGTTTATTACCTGTGTATGGAGAAAATAATGATTTGTAAATTGAATTCTGTTCTGTTCTCTTTTGTTTATGTAAATATGCTACCTGAGGGTGCATTTCCACTGTTTTATATGCTTGATTGAATATGTTTGCATTGGTTCATACTAGTAAAAAGAACACATTTTCTCAATCCGATTTTGTGTTTTGTGTTGTACATTATGCAGTATACAGTATATACAGTATTATACAATATGAAAACTAACTGTCAGGTCATATATGTGAGGCTGTGCTGAAAAAAAGGATACCAAACATACCATGGTAAAACATTTTAAAATGGGAATTATACAATTTAAATCAAAATGAGCTAAAACATTGAAAATATCCCACAATTCCGAAGAGATAAGGAAGCATACTAGGACCGCTACTGTTCCTAATTTATGCAAATGACATGTCATCAGCTTGTGAGTCGTGACTGCAACTTGTTCCTGTTCGCGGACGACTCAGCCCTCCTGGTTTCTGACAGGGATTGGTGTGTACATCCCAGGTGAGGTCCTCTGTGATGTCTGGTGTGTACGTCCCAGGTGAGGTCATCAGTGATGTCTGGTGTGTACGTCCCAGGTGAGGTCCTCTGTGATGTCTGGTGTGTACGTCCCAAGTGAGGTCATCAGTGATGTCTGGTGTGTACGTCCCAGGTGAGGTCCTCTGTGATGTCTGGTGTGTACGTCCCAGGTAAGGTCATCAGTGATGTCTGGTGTGTACGTCCCAGGTGAGGTCCTCAGTGATGTCTGGTGTGTACGTCCCAGGTGAGGTCCTCGTGATGTCTGGTGTGTACGTCCCAGGTGAGGTCCTCGTGATGTCTGGTGTGTACGTCCCAGGTGAGGTCCTCGGTGATGTCTGGTGCGTACGTCCCAGGTGAGGTCCTCTGTGATGTCTGGTGTGTACCAGGGGCGTTTTTAGGGTTCGAAAACATTGGGGGCTTCACACAGAAATACGCAATTTTAGAGTAATTAGAGACGAATACTGAAGAACTAGATTCGAGTTTTTTAAAGTGAGGTCCAGGTCCATGAGAGGGATATGGGCAGTCCCCATAAAAAATTCAAAGTTAACAGGACCAAATCATCAGTTTCTTATTTATTTAACCTTTATTTAGCCAGATAAAACATTGATATGGTCCAAGAGGCCCCAATGAGGGTACAAATATACATATATACACATATACATACATACATACATACATACATACATACATACATACATACATACATACATACATACATACATACATACATACATACATACATACATACATACATACATATACATGCATTACATACACACATATACACCAATAACAAAATAAAAACACAGTTAAAACACTTTGGTTGCCTTGGGTTAAATTAATGATATACCATAGGTTGCCGGCTCTATTTGTCTATGGAGAAGTACCCCTTCTTTGCATGGCTATAACTTTTTAAATTCTATTGCTACATTGCCATTATTAGGGCCCATTCAAAGTCCTATATGTATTGTTCATTGTGTAGCAACGTTAAACTTTTTCATTCACATATTCATAGTAAAGTATGGTCTAATGTATAAGTATGTTTTCATCTCTTTCTGCAGCTTTCTCCAGAACGTGATCTATAGCCCCAAATGCATTATATTGATGATGCAATACAGTTTTATGGCAATCAGCGCGATATAAAAAATTCCAACTAGACGTACTTCTAGAAGTTACTACACGTCATCTGATGTTGACCGGATGGGCTAGGGGGCGTTTATAATTCCGTGGGCAGCGTTATACCAATCATCTAATGTGGGTCAAATGTTGATAATAGCAGTTAGTATCGAAGACGGGAACGTTACACGCTGATACTCACCCCAGTCTCCGCGCGCCGTTGGGCGATCATCGTAGAGTAGAGATCTTATCATTATGGGATGTAAATTTACCCGGTCCATCTCCAGCTTGTATAATGGTATATACGTCCAAATCATGTTGTTTATCGAGTTATTGGCAATCGATCACTGTGTAGCGTGACGAGCCAGAGTCCCGGGACCTATAGCGAGTACCCGGAAGTACTACGGACGTCTAGCACAACCTCTATGGCACATCCTGTTAAGCGATTGCGCCGATCGGCCACCAGATGGCGCTCCTGAACCGCCAGAGAGCTCAGTGGGTCCTGCTGGTGGATCTCAGGCCAGCGGAGGGGACATATGAATCCGATCGCAGATTTTTGAAATATTGATATAAGGACGACGTAAAGCGTCCTCCGGCAACTTGAGCATGGCCGGGAATGACGTCTAAAGACGTTTCCCGGCAGTCAAAGTGTTAAGAATCATACACATAAGCAAATAAACAAACAAACATTATGCACAGCCTATGTACAAAAGAAATAAACAGTTAATCTCCAGTCTTTACAGTTTTCTTCGATTGCATAAACACTCAAATCAAAAGTATTACACAATTATCAAAACCTTACACTCAAGGAGCAAAACATAGGCCCAGATTTGCACCCCTATAAGCACAAAGTCAGCCTCACACTTTTTGCAAAACAATACACACAGTGATTTGCAAAACACTAAACACACTTGCATTACATTACACATAAAATGTCAAATTACCACACATATGAGCCAATTGGTTAAACACAGCAATCAGATGCACAAACACACCATTGCTTAATTGTAGATACACCAATCAGGTTTAAGCACTATAAAAATGCAGCAGGTGAGTTCATCTGCCTCCAACCAAAACGGAAGGAGAGTGAAGTACTGTACACAGAGAACGTGAAAATATACAATACATTCACCAAACACTACACAACCAATGATGCAGACTGATGAAAATATAAATGTTCTCTCCATATACCCAAATCAGTCAACATGTCAACATGGAGAATCGCAACAAAATAATCTCTTGCCAGATCCAGCTAGGCAAAGAGATTATGTCTAGTATTTTCTGTACTCTATTTAAATGTTTTGTTTTTTTGTTTTTGTCTTACTGTCATTTTAACCTGTACTGGATACAGTATTTTATGTTTGTCTGATATTTGCTGAGCTTACTGTGTTATGCACACTGTAGTAGCATGAAAATTGGGACATGTTTTGTTGTGATTCTCCATGTTGAAATGTTGACTGATTTGGTTATATGGAGAGAAAATTTCAATTTGTGTCAGTCTGCATCATTGATTTGGGTATATGTAGATAAATAAATTATATTTTCATCAGTCTACAGCAGGGGTGTCAAACTCATTTTCACAGAGGGCCACATCAGCATTATGGTTGCCCTCAAAGGGCCAAAGACCGTATAAATGTTAATGTAATGTAAAATAAATGTCACAGTCAAGAGGGGCAGAACTAACGTTAGGTTATGACTATAACCAAGTTCTGTTAGTATAGCGACGCTCGGCGTCACTCTCTGCACTGTCCTCGCACACGTGCACGAGCACTGAATAAAGACCACAATGTACCTTTAATCCCAATATTTGTCTGACCACACCCCTATCAGCTTACCCATATAAGCAGGGGTGGGGCCACCCACTCGCCTCCTTCCCAAGCTTTCACCACAAGGCGAGATCAAGGGCTGCAGCGGCGTCGGACGCCGAGCGTCGCTATACTAACAGAACTTGGTTATAGTCATAACCTAACGTTCTGTATCGTATAGCTCTCGCTCGGCGTCACTCTCTGCACAAGGGAGGCCGAGCGAGAGCCATCGGCCGACAAATACACCCCGCTGAAAGCCCCCCACAACCATCAGAACAGGGAGGGCCGAGCCCCCCCGACCCACCCTAATGGAGGGCACCCCCCCTATTGGGGGCTTCACGAGAGGGCGACGGACCCGACCGTGCGAAGAGGCACTCAAGCAACTCAACGCACAGGGTGAGCAGACCGTGGCTTGACCCCACGACTACACACACGCACAACCCGCATGCCACCCGGGAACGAACGGAGGAAACAACCTCGTTACTGCCCCCAGAATCACGGGGTCAAGGGCAAACCCAACCCCGTGGCAAGGCCGTAGCAGCGGAGCGCGAAGGAAGACCCAGACCCACCAAAGGGACTGGACCCCCTGGAACGGGGGCCCGGAGAAGTCCATGATGCCAGCATCAAGACCCCACCAGGTGGGCACTTAGTGACCCCGCCCCCCACATCGCCAGCGTATTCGGACAAAAGGCCCCTCAGCCGAGCGGGCCCTGTCCCCCCAACAGTACACCGCCTGGCACACTGACCCTGCAGAACAGGCAGTCAGCATGGCCGTAAGCACACAAAAAAGGTTAACCAACGGAAGCAGGCAGCGCACCGGGGAAAAACCAGGCAACAGGCTGTTAACCCTAGCCTGGAGACTGCGGACGAGACAGGCGCCAGAGGGGACAGCTGAACACAGCCGCCCCGGCGGAAGGGGCGTATGCTGGCGTTGTTGCATGACCAAGCCTCCATTTAAAAAAAAACCCACCCAGAGGGGTTGAGGCAGAGAAGGCTGACACGATTGGCAGACGTCATGAACGTGCAGGGGCACCCTCAACCGGGTAACCCGGGAGTTGACACTGCTCCAACACACCAGGGAATCAACCACCTTGGTGTTATCCAATGCGGTGGTTGTTCCTATAACCCCTCAAGAAAAAACTCCAAAACACACCTGCGGGTATACACCGGCTATACCGCAGTACAAGTGTTTCAGTTTTGAAAAAAGGGTTAACCCAGGCCTACGGGTCGACGAAACATGACTTCGGACCGGGCCCGGCGATACGGGAAGCACAGGGTCACCAGAGGAGGTCAAAAGACCACCCCAACAGGCCCCTCTTCGCCATGCGTGAGAGAGGAGCGAAAAAGAATGGAGAACCAGCCCCAAGCACACCGTACTTGGTATTCCCAGGCGGTCTCCCAACCAAGTACTAACCAGGACCAACCTGTGTAGCGGAGATCTGACGAGATCGAGCGTGTACAGGTTGGCATGGCCGTAAGCCATTACGACAGTGCTGAGTAAAAAAATTACCCAACCAGGGTCTCCATAGCGCTTAACCCTGTGACACCCTGACCGACCTGGCATTTTTCCCCCTGAAAAAAGCCCAAGTCCCTCAGGGTACCAGAACAGCAGATCTGCATCCCCGGCGGACAACGGGTTCAACTGATCCGGACCAGCGTGACCAGAACCAGTCCCGTGCCCTAACCACGCCGACATGCCTACTCCAGGAGAAGGGGCAGATATGCGTGTTGATCTTAAACATGAAAAGAAGGCGCCACCCAGACGTTCGGGCGAACCGCGCCCGGTGGCCCACCCCCAGGGCGTGAGACCCCTCTACATATGTTCAGATCCATTCCGTCATCATCCCCCAGATATGAACGAGAATCCGTCGATAACCAAACCAGGTCGTCGGATTTGGTCGTCGGAAGAGGAAAAACCTCCATCCCAGTTGCTTTATAAAAACGCCGTTTTAACCTCAAGCAACCAAGGCGTGCCAGTCAGTCGCCTGTTTACAGAACACCCCGAGCTAGCACTATACGTGCGTCGGGACACACCCACATCAATGAACAGGCTATTTAGACCTGTCATTGAATCCCCAAGGCGCCCAGGGGAACGACAAGAGGGGTGTGACACTTCCTAACTCCAACTCTTTTTAATAGAAAAGCAGGAAGCACCAACAGTATGTATCCCAGTCTACACAGCCGGGGGTAAAATTTTTTCACATTTTTACATCCCACCACCCTCCCATAGGAAGGAGACGGGAATCCCCAGAGAGACTTCCCACGCGAGCTGTACAGATTGAAAAGAATATATTGCACCTTGAGCCATGTAAAAAATTGGTTTTAGGGCTCTCCGGGGAGGAGGCACTAAACCCATACACACTCAATAATCGAATTGAATCGAATACATACACAATAGAATAGGACACCTTCTAGAGGGTCCACTCACTTTGACAATCTGAGGAGGAAGGCTCTGTACTCTGATGGAGGCTCCCTCACATGGAAGGAGGAGTCCGAACTCACAGAAGGCCCGAATAGGCGCTTGGTGAGGAGGAGCCCTGACCACCCCCCGAAACAGATCCATCACATGGACCTGAACAGCACACGGAAGTCCTACCAACAGAGACGCGCACGGTGACGTACTCTATGGCGGGGGAATTTCTGCGGTGCACACGCCCAATATTCCAGGCCGTGGGACCAGGAAACTCCCTCCCCCCCTCACCCTGTAACGTGCCGAACCGCAACATGACAGGAACCTTGAAGGACAGGTGGGTTTACCCCTGACCAACAGAAAAAAGGGGGAGGAAAGGTTACCAGTTCACCCCTTTACGACCCCACACCCATGATACAATGTAATGACAAAAAGAGAGTATGACACAGTCATAGTCAGCTCTATGAAGCGTCTGACAGCTTCACACAGCGCATGAGCTAACCTGCTATCTGATTTTTACTAAGGAAAAAACACAGAATAGAGAGGGCTCTCCAAGAGCCCCGGTACCAAACTTACACATGTGCTTCTGTGGCCAGTCCAACCCAGTTGTAGGTCGCATGACACACACAACCCATCATCACCTACAAAAAATGGCAAAAACACTCAACAGAGGAACGCCGTTTTTCATAATGAGAGAATACATAATTCTCGATTAGTATCGGCCACAGGCCTTGCTAAGCACACACGAAAGCGACCAAACAATCTTTTCTTTTAGGAAAATAAAGTTTCTCCAGCAGTTTTAGCACAACCCCAGCAATCAAGCTAAGGGTTACATCGTATCCCTACCACACAGTGACACAATGTAGTGCAACAACATGTCTGAAAGGAGGATGAAGAAGTCCCCAGGGAACCGGGGGGAAACAGAATCCTCCTACTTTACCCTTAATACGGCCAGTTAAAACAGGAAAACCTGTTAATATGTGAACACACTGTTCATTGTCATTACAGGCTGAGAAAAGAATCATTCTTTACTCATTTGTCACTAAGCATAGCTTTATAGGTTAGTTAACCCCCTTAGTTGTGAGTACACGGTACATATAAACACACATGATGTTTCTCAACACAACAAACCAGATCATTTTCACATCTGTAACAACAACCCGATTTGCATGGAGAAGCTAAATACCAGTGACAAGACAATTCACACATAACTCGCGTCGTATCCTAAATGTAGTGCAGCAACACTCGTTTTGGAAAACATCGTTATTTACAAAACATTTAGAAGGGAAAGCCAGAAGAAGTGTACAAGGTCTGGCCAAACCTTGCCTACCCGGAGCGTAGATCAAGCGAAGTGCAGTCTCAAGGCACCGTAGTAAACACAGCCGTCCTGTGTTGTCGATCTGGGCAGCGTCGCCGCTCCAACCCGTCGCTACGGTCCCCCTTGTTGACGCATCCTTGCCGTCCTGGCCCAGGGCAGGTTCGACGAACATCCTCTGTCAAAGATGACGTCGTAGTCAAGAGTGTTTAAAACATGTTATAATCAAAGCACGTTCAACAGAGTAGTAGACCGCTCCAACCGTCGGTCGCTACCGCCCCTGCCCGCGAGACGCCGAGCGAACGGCGCACGCGACCAGAGGGGAGCTTCGAATCCCCCCCCGCCTCTCCCCGTGAGGGAGAGGGGAGTTGGGAACCGCGGCGGCGCGCGAGGGGCCGGAGCCACCCCGCGCTGGGCCTCGGCTGATAGCAGCAAGCTAACGTTTCCTAGCCTAGCCAGGTAGGCCACCTAGTGATCACAGCAGGCCAGCGCCGCAGCTAACAGCTGACTGGCTAACAGTAGGCCACCACTAGCACGTGAGCTAAGCAGCGACAGCAGCAAGCTAACGTTTCCTAGCCTAGCCAGGTAGGCCACCTAGTGATCACAGCAGGCTAGCGCCGCAGCTAACAGCTGACTGGCTAACAGTAGGCCACCACTAGCACGTAAGCTAAGCAGCTATCACCTGAACTTGTACACAATGATATAACACTCACCCAGACAGGCCACCGTTCTGAAACCCTCCTCACTTTTTAAGAGAAAAGAGAAACAATATGTCAACACAGTTTTACAACGGTGATTTTACCAACACCCGACGGAGCCAGCACAATACCCAACTGGCCTGTGTAGCTGACTTTGAACACAGATCTTCCGCTAATGAACATCTATGCCCATATCTCCTCGTGAGGGAATACTCTCATTTGGATATGAAAGATGGGGCCTAACACGGTGACAGAGAGACTCTGTCCAGAAAACACAGGGATCACCAGTGTTAATGGTCGTGGCCCACTAGTTAAACTATAATGGGCTTCAGACCAAGGTCTTCTGTCGCCTAGGAGGCTGAACAAAGGACCCTAGTCTGGGGCCGGTTTTCATAAACATTGTCAACTAGCCCCCATAGCACTAACAGACAAGTGGAGCTTGCCAGCAAACATAACTCACCAAACCTGGAACCCACCGCTCCTCACAACAGCGGCGCGTCCTACAGCCCAGCTGTGTCTTTACCGCAACCAGCACACAGCAAGGACTGCAGTTGGAAAAGCATGTAGCGGCGCGAACTCCCAATACGAAAACCGGTGGAGGATTTTTAGAATGATCATCATCTTCCAGACACTCCAGTACGAAGACAATATCGCCGTATTTTCTCGAAAATAGTGAGAGAGAAAATAAAGATATGATGTCAACGTATCCTTGTTTTCCAACTCTTCTCCTACCATCACATCACTTCAAGTGGGGATCTACCGAGGCACTTCCTTGTGGTGAAAGCGAGAAGGAGGCGAGTAGGTGGCCCCACCCCTGCTTATATGGGTAAGCTGATAGGGGTGTGGTCAGACAAATATTGGGATTAAAGGTACATTGTGGTCTTTATTCAGTGCGCGTGCACGTGTGCGAGGAAAGTGCAGAGAGTGACGCCGAGCGAGAGCTATACGATACAGAACAACTGTGAGCTGCAAAGAACACGTGGGACAGATGTAGCAGATGTTACAAAAACAAATGGCTGCACACAACCATGCAGAGGCCATACATCCAACTAATGGAAGATAGTTTAATTAACTTTAATTAACAGATTGCAGAATGGGTTCAGTACAGTACAGCTCGATACACACAATTGTTAAGGGAATGCAGACCAGAGAAAGACTTTCGACTTGTTTACATCAGGGTCCCCCATTTTCAATTCGTAATGAAATTGCTATTATGTGTCTGCATGAACACACAACTGTAACTGTATTCAAAAATAACAAAATAAGGGTTGTCTCAGTTCACAACTATATTGGTCAAGTTTTGGGTGGGACTTGTTTGCGTCCCTACAGCTTCTTATTCAATTGAGCGAGATGCTCGGTTATGTCACCCAGCCAGTTTGCATCATTTGTTCAGACAATATTTCTTCAACCCTTTGTTACCTATTCCGCCTGGATATTTTTTGTATTTTGGGCTGTAAAATTGTCAAAGAATGTCTGAGGAGTAAGTGCTTTTGACTTTTTTCCTTTGTTACTTCATCAATACCTCAGATGTTCAACATACATGTATGTGTAAGAATGTGTAATAACTAAGGCTGTCAAAGTTAAAGCTTTATTAACGCATTAACCCACAATTATTTTAACGCCGCTATTTTTTAACCCAAGATTAATGTTTAAAAAAAAAAAAAAAAAATTCCAGAGCTCTTGGGGGCCACATCAAATGACGTGGCGGGCCACATCTGGCCCGCGGGCCATGAGTTTGACACCTATGGTCTACAGCATTGGTCTTGTGTAGTGTTTGGTGAATTTATTGTATATTTGCACATTCTCTGTGTACTTCACTTACAGTACTCTAATCACTGAGAAGTAGAATTGCTAAATGTGTTTTAGGTTAAGCACAGCAGTGTGTAACTGGTTCAAACAGAATTAAGTCATATGAAACGTGTGTTTCATATGGTAACAAAATGTAGTTTTTATAAATTAGTGTATAGTTTGTGTTTAATTTAGCAAAGGATCTGAGGTGTTCTGATAATTGTGTGTGTGGTTGTGCTAATTGTGTGTAGTGTTTTGAAACACCGGGCCCTGTTTTCAAAATCGTGCTTAAGCAATCGAAAAAATTGAGGAACATACTACCAGCCAAAGGAGGAAGCAGAAAAATGATGGACGAGTATGTAGTTGAGTCATCTTGTGGCACAAGCTCAGACCTCATGGAGATCAGCTGAGACAGAGACTGTTCTATCCAGTCCTCGACAGAATGCTGCAAGAGCTTGAGAGCAGGTTCTCATGAGTTGGAGAACAACGTATGAGAGGCATACAGGCATGTTATCCAGCCTCAGACCAGTTTCTCTCAGTGGAATTGCTGCAACCCCTCGCCACACATTACAATATTCAACTACTGCCAGAGGAGATCACAGTTGCAAAGTGTTTCCTGGCCAGGACAGGCAGAGATGCAGTCCCTACTATCCAAAGTGTCTTTTCCCTCCTGGATGATAATAATAATAATAATGCATTTGATTTATAATGCGCCTTTCAAGACACTAAAAAAAAAAGTCCACAAATCGGTGAATGAAAAAATTATATAGGATCAAATGAAAACTACTACTTGCTAAAAATCGATGTTTAAAAGTACTAAAAACCAAAGAAAAATACCAAACACTAACAAACATTCAGCACAGACAATGGGGATGCTGCCATAAAAAAAAAAAAAAAATTTAATTATTTTTTTTTAGATCCGGGGCTAGGAGAAAAACATCCGGGGCTAAAGCCCCGGAAGCCCAGGGCTAACGACGCCACTGGTGTGTACGTCCCAGGGCCCTCATTTATCAACTTGACGTACGCACAGATATGTGCTTAAGCCGTGCGTACGATCATTTCTAAGCAAAGTGTGGGATTTATCTATTTGAACTTGTGCTTGACTTTGTGCGTATATTTAAGCACAGGTCGGACCATGCGTAGGTGGCGCCGGTGGTAGAATATTTTCACAACGCGGAAATAAGCACTGACTGTGCTCTGCGTAACTCAACTTGTTATTATTTTGCGCATATATTGCAGAAATACGGGAACGTTTTGATTATATTTAAAAGGCTTTGCCATTGTTAAACGTAATAAGTGGAACCCCGAAGCTGTAAGCAGAATACAAGTCATATGAACACCCACGATATAAAAACGCATTGCAATTAGAACAGACAGAGGTTATTTGTTGAGTGTATGTGTATACAAAACCCTTGCAATAAATGTGTCTTATGAATGAAAAGCATACATGCTCTGGACACAGAGCATATATCGTGTGGGTGATATTACAGAATTTCACTTATTTAGTTTTAAAAGCCTAAATCAAAACGTTCCCGTATTTCTGCAATCTATGCGCAAAATAATAACGAGTTGAGTTCTAACAAAGAACGTATTACATGCTGGTAGGCTGATAGAGTAAACTATGATATGAATATGAATATGATATGATCATATAAATACTGGTCCGTCCGCGAGGATATCGAGGACTCGGATAGCCATTAAGCCAGTTGAGAATATAGGCGGCCTATAGCCTATACATATTATTTAATGTTTTCATAAGCGTAAAGATACAACAGCTAGATTAATGATCAAGTTAGTTTACTGTATGCAGGCTTCGCAGGGCTGTGTGTTATATATGCGCAAGTTACTGTTGCATAATGTAGGCTGGCTGCTATTATATGTAATTCATAGGCTACCTAATACCAACAACAAAATGGATTGTATCATATGCCTCTACACACATTATATTATACACATCATATTATATCTTGGTTCGGCAGCGCCTCTGTGAACAATCTCTCAGAGTTTGCTCCATCAATAAACGCGCATTTTGGCTGATAATGTGCCGGTGGCCGGAGTCTCATTCAGGCCTAATTGTATTTAATTCAATTGTAATGTTATTACTGGGGTATCTAAAACATCACAATGTAGATCAGGGTTATCCACTGAAGCCATAATGACTCTGATCAGAACCACAGGCTCATGACGAGCGCAAGCGCACACAATAGGCATTGTAGAGCGCAGAGTTGGCGTGCTGAAATTGATTTAATTTCAGTCATTACAGTGCTTAATGTCGGGTCATCTCTTGTCATTTATTTCTGTCAATGTGCTGGTTCTGTAGCAGGACTGGGTCAGTCAACATCCTTGGCTCCCGGCGCACCGAAGATTATACGTTCAAGTTCGGTTGGACCTCGGTGATCAATCTCGCTCTCAGTGAAGTCTCTCAGAGTTTGCTTGGGTTAGTCCACTTTTCCACATTTCATGGGGGTGTTCCATTACCGTATATGGTTAATCGGGGCGGTTCTGGTATGCAAATACGTGAAAGTGTGCACGAGCCTCGGCGTAGGACCAAGGTGATATTTATCATGACAGGTGTGCGTAGGACCTGTGTACGCACGTGTGATGAATCCCGTTTTTTTTGTGCGTGCACACATTCTAAATTCTGTGCTTAAGTATGGAAATAGAACATTTTCTACGTCACGTTGATGAATGAGGGCCCAGGTGAGGTCCTCGGTGATGTCTGGTGTGTACGTCCCAGGTGAGGTCCTCAGTGATGTCTGGTGTGTACCTCCCAGGTGAGGTCCTCAGTGATGTCTGGTGTGTACGTCCCAGGTGAGGTCCTCAGTGATGTCTGGTGTGTACGTCTCAGGTGAGGTCATCAGTGATGTCTGGTGTGTACGTCCCAGGTGAGGTCATCAGTGATGTCTGGTGTGTACGTCCCAGGTGAGGTCATCAGTGATGTCTGGTGTGTACGTCCCAGGTGAGGTCCTCAGTGATGTCTGGTGTGTACGTCCCAGGTGAGGTCATCAGTGATGTCTGGTGTGTACGTCCCAGGTGAGGTCATCAGTGATGTCTGGTGTGTACGTCCCAGGTGAGGTCATCAGTGATGTCTGGTGTGTACGTCCCAGGTGAGGTCCTCAGTGATGTGGACACAAAGGAACTTGAAGCTGTTAACTCTCTCCACAGCAGACCCATTGATCTGGGGGCCTTTCTCTCCCTCTCCTGTAGTCCACGACCAGCTCCTTGGTCTTGTTAACGTTGAGAGAGGTTGTTCACCCAGCACCATTGTGCCAGGTTGTCAATCTCTTCCCTGTAGGCTGTTTCGTCATTGTTGGTGATTCAGATAAGATAAGATATTCCTTTATTGATCCCCTTGGGGAAATTAGGTCTACAAAAGCTATGAGAATTGTACACAAGGTCGGATTTCGGGGATCACACAAATAACTTGTTCTTAAGAACCTCTTTGTCGTAGAGACCCACAAGAGGGGTTGTTGGACTCGGGAGGGAGATCCGCTACTGTTCCTAATTTATGCAAATGACATGTCGTCAGCTTGTGACTGCAACTTGTTCTTTTTCGCGGACGACTCAGCCCTGCTGGTCTCTGACAAGAACAAGTTACAGGTTGAAAAAACCCTCAGCTCAGAACTCGGCAGAATCTGCACCTGGCTCGCTGATAACAAACTATCATTACACATGGGCAAAACAGAGTCCATTCTCTTCGGTTCAAATAACAAACTCAGCAAAACCAACAGCTTCTCTGTTACAGTGGCTGACAATATTCACAAGGAAAGATGAAATTACATACCTGGGCTCCATCCTAGAGGCAAATCTTCCCTGTGACAAAATGGCAACCAATGTAATCAAAAAAAGTCAACCAATGAACAAGATTCTTGTACCGGATCTCCTCTCTGGTAAACAAGAATACCCTGAAGACTCTAACAGGAGCACTCATTCAAGGGTACTACGACTATGCTTGCACCTCATGGTACCAAAGCACCTCAAAGGCGCTAAAAACAAGATTACAAACATCTCAAAACAAACTGGTCAGACTACTGCTTGACCATACTCCTAAAACCCACCTCACCCCTGCCCATTTTGACAACCTAGGATGGCTTAGAGTAGACGACAGAGTACAGCAACTTGCAATGGGCCTGGTCTACAAGACACTACACCACTAAGGTACCCATGTACATGTCAAAATACTTTCCAAAGGTCAGTGAATACCACGACCACAACACCAGGGGAGTTCCACAAATCATGTCCAACCCAGATTCGGCTCAAACAAGGGACTAAACACGTTTAGCAATTATGCCAAACAATGTGGAATGCCCTGCCCACAGCCATAAAATAATGTGAATACCTACCCACCTTCAAAACCGCTCTAAAAAAGCACCTACGGGAGGCAGCAATTCGAAACTGGCCCGGTAAATATCCAACTCCCCCCCCCCACTGTACAGTTTCCTCCCCCTCAAATGTATGTATTCGCTTTTAGAAACTCTGTTTGTAAATGAACAGTACTGTATATTTGTATATCTTGTATGTCATAAATGTCTGGATGTAACAGTACTGTATATTTGTATGTCATGTATGTCATAAATGTTATGAATTGAAAATGGGGGACCTGATGTAAACAAGACGAAAGTCTTTCTCTGGTCTGCATCCCCTTAATATAACAATTGTGTGTATTAAGCCGTACTGTATTGTACCCATTCTGCAATCTGTTAATAAAATGTTCAATCAATCAATCAATCAATCAATCAAACACTACACAACATCTCATCTCTTCACATTATTTGCGACGGTCCTTCAAGCCTTCACAATGCCAAACCAACCTTCTCCAATCCAACTATGCTACAGCAGAACCAGCTCAGCGCCTGCCTTGGCTTGGGATCCCTCCTCACTTCACCAGAGCTTCTATCCCCAGGCCATCAGGATGCTCAATGACTCCATGTAACAACCCATCATCTACACTCATTGCACACACATCCACATGCACACACTCACTTTTAAACAAACACTCACCTCAACACTAACTTTAGTCACTTTAATACTACATTACATTTATCTATTATTAAAGAGATTTGCACTACATTCATACCTCATATGCAATTGCACCTTACCTCAAAGTTTTGTACCTCATTTCTGCATTGTACCTCACTGTTTACAAATTTTTACTCACTGTACTTAGACTGTACATAGGTTGTACTTTAGATTGTATATTGCACTTCTTCTTGTCGTGTCCACAAGACACAATTACAAGGCTTGGCTAGATGTGGTTATATTGTATTGTATATTGTATATATGTGTATTGTATATTCCTCTTTACTTACTTTTTATTTTTATTGTTTTTGCTTACATTTGACTTACTTTCTTACTTGACTTCATCTCTCCCAAGCTAAGTATAGCGTTCTTTTCTGCTCTATGTTGGAATCGGATATTGAAACATGAACGAATGGGCCACTCATTTAGCTCTCCCTCATCAGGTTGACCTATATTCCCTGCGCAACTGGAGAACATTGGTTCCGGATACACTCTTGTGAGCTTGCTGTGACTAATCTGCCTTTGGGTAGTTGGTTCACTGACCCAGGGTCAGCGGAGCTTTTAAGTTCCCCGTCCCCTGTTTTTTGTAGCTTGTCTCCTCATTGTTTGTACCTTTTCTTCGCCATCACCTTTGTTGTTTTTAGTGTTAGTGTAAGTATTAACAGGTAGTCTTTTTTTTTTGCTTCCCCTCTTGTGTGTTCTCTTTGTGGCAGATATCATCCCCCGTCACATGGCTATGTGGAGGAAGGGAGATACTACTGCCACGGGCAGAGGAGAGTCAATAGAGTGTTTTCACCGACGTCACGAATGACGTCAGTGGCCAGGTGCGCCGCCATCTTGCCGTTACTCTGCAATGTAAACAACAGGTGATAGAATGAACGAATGAATGAATGGATGAATTGCGCGATGAATTATATATTTAAGATATGTCTAAACCCAAAAAGAGTAAGCTGGAAGCTGCTCGAACATATAGAGAAGGACTTGGTCAGCAGGAAAGGGCGCGATATTGTGACAAACTCAGACGAATAGGTGATAAAGATCCTTACGAGCTAGCTCCGTCGACTTGGAGTTGCGACCCCACAATTTTGCCTTCTGTTGCCTATCCAGATATAGTCAACTACCTAGTATTTTCGCCAAGCCCATACACGAATGAAGATCTTAAGGCTTACAAAGGGTTGGATGCCTACAACCAGATGGTGTGTGGATGGGTGAGAGACGCACAGTACCAGATTATCGATGACATGTGTCTTGTGAAAGCCAAGGTAGGTGGTTCACATAACGTTACTAGATCAACTGATCTTTACATTTAGGAAATTGTAATACCTAACTTTATTTTCTAATAGTCTACTAGTACACATTTTTGGATCAAAATGCTGATCGGTCATAAACAATTAAACCCTATTAATAAATAAGTAAATTGATGAGTAGGCTACTGTATATTTGCATATCTCTGTTAGGATCTATGGGTAACACTGTACTGTATATTTGCATATCGTATATGTCACAAATGTAACAGTACTATATACCTGTATGTCATGTATGTCCCTATGCCATAAATGTCATGATGTCATGTATGTTGTGTATGTCATAAATGTCACTATGAATTGAAAATGGGGGACCCTGATGTAAACAAGACAAACGTCTTTCTCTGGTCTGCATCCCCTTAACACGTACTGTATTGTACCCATTCTGCAATCTGTTAAATAAATTCATTCATTCAAACTCGCTTTTTATTTACAAGCTTATATTTGGTTGTCTTTTATTCAGGTACTCCATTCCCAACGAATAAGAGAAAAACCCCTGGAGCCCTGGATAATGGCTGAAAAGTCTGGTAGGATTGTTGGAGCCCACTGTACATGTATGGCTGGCCTGGGCGAGACCTGCACACATGTAGCAGCATTGTTGTTTCTCATTGAAGCAACAGTGAAGTTGAGGGACTCATCATCATCATTTCATCATTTTAGGAAAAGGCGTATTGGATGTTGCCTACTGCAATGTCAAAGGTGGAGTACAAGGAATGCAGAAAGATTGACTTCACTGCAGCAAAGAGATACAAAGTAAAATAAGGGCTAAAAGTGACTGTGCTGGTCATGTACTACAGTCACTTGAGAAGCAAAAGGAAAGTGCTAGTTGTTCTGCTCTTAAAGTAAACAAAACCCAACATCCAACCAGTGATGAATTAGCATCATTGTTCAATGCTCTTAGCACAACTGGCTCTAAGTCTGCTATTTTGTCGCTGATTGAGCCTTATTCAAATGATTTTGTTCCCAAGCCGATGGGTGAAAACTTTCCTCTGGTGTTAACGGAATTACGAAACGAGTATGCAGTTCACATGGACTATACTGATGTATTGTCCATTTGTAATGGTATTGACATTTCTGTATCCCAAGAGCAAGCACATGCAGTTGAGGCCGCTACAAGGGAGCAAGCTTCTTCCAAACTGTGGTTTCGATTTCGTGCTGGTCGGATTACAGCATCCAAAATGAAAACTGCATGTTGCACTGATCCAAACCAACCAGCCCAGAGCTTGATAAAAAGTGTATGCTATCCCGAATCATACAAATTTACCTCAAAATCCACTACCTGGGGATGTACTCATGAGAAATTTGCACGTGACATGTTTACAGATGGACATAAGAAATCTTGGGTGCTTCCCCGGATGGCCTTGTTTCTTGCGATTGTTGTGGTGTCAGTGTAATTGAAATTAAATGTCCATTCTGTGTAAAAAGTGACAAGTTAGATAGTGTTAATCTATTTTACTTAGAGAAGGATGGTGAAGGGAATCTGACACTAAATAGAAACCACCAGTATTTCTACCAGGTGCAAACACAGCTTGGAGTGTGCAAACTGGAATCTGCCTATTTTGTTCTTTGGACAGAGAAAGATCTGCATGTTGAGCACATTTTATTTGATGAAGAATTCTGGGGCATGATATGTCAGAAAAGCAAGCACATTTTTGACACAGCCATTATGCCAGAGCTAGTTGGCAAGTTCTACACTAGGCTTTCGTCTACCATGGCTAATGTATCCCTACAGCCTGGTGCATCTGTCCCTGCTGGTTCAGATGGTTCAGATGTATCCCTACAGCCTGGTGCATCTGTCCATGCTGGTTCAGATACTGCAGCAAGTGCCAGCGGGCAAGAAGAAACCTGGTGTTACTGTGGCCAGGTTGAGTTTGGTCACATGATTTTGTGTGACAATACAAAATGTCATATTCAGTGGTTTCACTATTCATGTGTTAATGTTGAGGTTGTGCCAAAAGGAAAATGGTATTGTCCCACCTGCCGTAGGCTCCCTCAGTTTCTGTCAAGAAGGGTCAAGAAACCTTGTAAAAAATCCTAGGTTATGCTATGTTCAGTAAACCGTTGTGTAGCTTCATAAATTTGTATTGACGTCTTCATTTATATCCGATGTACAGCCTAATTACAAACAACTCCTAATAAGTGCTATTTTGATTTCTATTCTGAAGCTGATTTGCACACTATACCCATGCTGTGATTTTTATATATATATTTTTTTATTTAACCATGCAGGCAAGCAGCACATTGGAAGGAGGATTTTCTGGAAGGAGGATATTCTGAGTGGGTAACAATTGTGTGTATCAAATAATAATAGTTATGTTATGTAAATGAGAGATGTTAATGCTGCTATTTATGCAATTTTTATTGGTGTTTTGTTATTGTTATTAAACACAACGTTGCATACAAAACTGTCTCTTCTGTTATTCAAGTGTTCTGATGGGAATGGTATATTGTACCACACGTAAAAATAGGTAAACAATGTCCAGGCACGCACTCCAGGTTTTTCCAAATTTATTGGCAGCCTGAAATCATATCATGACGTTTCGGTGTGAAACGTTTGACCAATTACTTGACAAATGACCTGTCGACCAAGATGGCCACAAGAAAATACAATAAAATGTAATATAACAAGCTGTACGCAATGTATATAAAGAAACAAGAGGAATTAAAATACAATTATATAGGATATAGTGTGTTTTGTCTCAAGTGCCATGCTTTCTCAAAATCCTGCAAAACTGAAGATGTCCACCACAAAAAAACAACTCAACATTGTGATTGTGCAAAATACAATAATAAAAATATAGGCATAAAAAAATTAAATAGGTAAGACACAAGATAAGCATGATTAAAAAAGACATGCTAAGTTCCTGATAATCTGGTTCCTATGTACACTACTATACAATTTACTATTTTAACTCTTAACTGATGGGCAAAGGTTCACCAGAGCACAACAAGACACTTCAATTAAAATCAACAACTGATGGGCAAAGGTTCACCAGAGCACAACACACAAGTCCAATCTTGTCTATGGTACAAAAACTGTCATCCTTGCACATCAAGAAATCAATTGGCAATGTCCCCCCCAAAATACAATATTTCTGGCGTACACTACCGATCACACGCTCAACATGAATCCTAACATGAGCTATTTTCCTTGTGGTTTCTAAGTCAATTGGAGCTAACTGCGACTTCCCTCGAGTAAAGGCTGGGATTTTGACCTGAGCCATTATGCAACCTAAAGTGTCCTGAATATCAAAGCCACGGTCAGCGAGAACTAAATCACCAGGAACAATGTTGTCCAAAAAGCCACAGTTTTCAACTATGTACTTATCGCTAACTCTTCCCCCCCATGCATTTGAAATGTAAGAGACTGTGCCCTGTGGTGTAATACCAATCAAAAATTTTACTGTATTATGGTGCTTGTAGGAAGACCATGTTTCCGCTCTGGCTATAAGGTTAGATGGACGATCTATAAAAACCTCAAAGCAGTCGACAATAACAACACATTTCTTCCCAAAATGTTTTCTAAATTGCATTGGCATGGTTTTTTGCAAATGTTCTCTTTCTGGCCATATAACAAGTGGTTTCATGCGAATATACATGACATCAATGACATCAGTAAATACCCTAGAAGCAGTGGATATTGACACATTGAATGCATAACACAGGAAGGTTGTAGAAACATTAAGCCTTAGTCGCATCAATGTCAACATCAGCATCTTGAATGGATTAAGCGACTTCTTCACAGGAAGGTGGGGACTAAGGTATGTAAAGAGTGCTAACAAAATCTGGAATGTAGGTAGACCAGTGAAAAATAAAACCTTCTCATCTTTACCCACAAATGCACTTTGGTCATAGGTAGAGGACAACTGTTTCACATCAGAACGCAACTGAAGGTTTTCCGCTCTCAGATTTATAACTTCATTGGTCATAGAATAAATAAAATCACCAGTCATATCAGTTTGAGTACCTATACTGCACACATTATCACCGACATCACTTGCAGCAGAATCATCAGCAGCAGATGGTATGTCCATAAGAAGCAAGGCATGAGCAGCATCCACCTTCAGTTTCTGCTGGGTACGATTCACACGCCGTTGGTATCGTGTTTCTTTAGGTGGTTGCAGAGAAGAAGGCTCTTGCTTTCCGGTCATATTTACAGATGGCACCCAATCTGGGTCATCTTTCTTGTACAGGTGACACTTTTTACCTGGAATACAATAATGAAAAATATAGCACACTTTAGACGCTACATTTTAGGAACATTTACAGAAACCGAGTCTTACACTGTAGTAGGTTATGAAATGAGATAAGAATCATATCCAGCCTGCATACTATTCCACTGTAAAATGATAGTTGCTGTTAGTGTTATTGATTGATAAGTTTATTAACAGATTGCAGAATGGGTACAGTACAGTACAGCTCAATACATACAATTGTTAAGGGGATGCAGACCAGAGAAAGACTTTCGTCTTGTTTACATCAGGGTCCCCCATTTTCAATTCATCATAAATTAATATTTCACATAACGTTACCTGACGTAACGTTACCATAACGTAAACTGAGTCTTACACTACTACTGTAGTAGGTTATGAAATGAGATAATCATATTCAGCCAAGAATATATTTCACATAACGTTACCTGACAAGAAATGCGCAGAACAAACTCGAATGTTGACAAGAGTCTTGCCGTGGAAATCCTGGTTCAGTTTGGCCAACCACAAACGTCTCCTTTCCTGAGACAATTGTTTGCCCTCTTCTCCTTGATTTGTGATGACAATTGGCAATCTGAAGAACTCCAAATGCTTTTCCCTATCCGACCTATTAGTACAGCCAAGAACACGGCAATAATTGACCATTTTGAGCAAAAATGAACTTGAAGAGTTGCTAGTTCGATGCACTCACGCGTTGTTTACATCCAAGTTTATCGCCAAGATGGCCGACTTCCGGTTTGATGACGCGCCGTGAGAACACTCTATTAAGGAGTTGATTAGGACTGATGGAATACACCTGTGCACCACGTGATCACACACACCAGACACACATAACATAAAACCCTAGGAAAGACAGAGTTGGGTGGAGGTGAGGAAGGAGCAGAGAGAGAGAGAGTGATATACATAATAATAATAATAATAATAATAATAATAATAATAATAATAATAATAATAATAATAATAATAATAATAATAATAATAATAATAATAATAATAGATTGGATTTTAAGAGAGAAGCACCTTTCTCAGACTCAAGGACACTGTACAAGGAAAGGATAGAAAAATCTAATTTTTGAAAAAAAATTAAAGATAAAAAATAAAAAATTATGAATATATGTGTATAGTAACAACAGGAAAAAACAAATAAGATAAAAGAGATAAAAAAAGGAAGCAAGGTGCTGTCCAATTGGATGAAGTGGTTGAAATTAACAAACAAAACAAACAAACAACAAAACAAAACAACGGAATCTGTGGCTTAAAAGAGTCAGGGGTGGGGTACTTGGGAGCGGGGCCGTGTTGCGTGAAGGCAAGTGTGAACAGGTGGGTTTTTAGCTTGGTTTTGAAGAGGTTGATGGTGTCAGAGCCTCAGATGGGGGGGGGAGAGGGAGTTCCACAGTCTGGGGGCAGCTACAGCGAAAGCTCGGTCTCCCAGTGTGGAACGCCTGGTGCTGGGGATGGTGAGGAGGTCGGAGTTGGAGGAGCGGAGGCCTCGTGCTGGAGTGTAGGGGTGGAGTAGGTTGGTCAGGTAGGAAGGGGCCAACCCGTGCAGGGATTTGTAGGTGAGGAGGAGGATCTTGTAGGGGATTCGGTAGTTGATGGGGAGCCAGTGGAGTTTTTGCAGGGTGGGGGTGATGTGCTGCCAGGGTTTGGTGCGCGTGAGGACCCTCGCAGCAGAGTTTTGGACGTACTGTAAGCGATCCAGAACCTTCTTGGAAGCACCAAGAAGGATTCCGTTACAGTAGTCGAGGCGGGAAGTGATGAAGGCGTGAATGAGTGTTTCCGCTGAGGTGTCGGAGAGTGAGGGGCGGAGGCGGGAGATGGTTCTGAGGTGGAAGAAGGCGGATCTGGTGACAGACTTGACGTGAGGGTGAAATGAGAGGGTTGAGTCCAGTATTACGCCCAGGTTCCTTACCTCCGTGGAGGGGCAGATGGAGTAGCCATCCACGGAGAGAACAAGGTGGTCGATCTTTTGGAGGAGGGCTGGGGAGGCTACAACTATTAATTCTGTCTTCTTGCTGTTGAGTTGAAGGAAGTTGGTGGTCATCCATGTTTTTTTTTTTTTAAACTTTGACCAGTCAGCTGGTTCTTTTAGCGTTTATCGCTTTTTCTGGTCAAGCATGACCGACAGAAACAGGTTGAATGGGGTATAGATCGGGGGAAAGACACTCTGAGAAAATACGGCGAGTCCGGGAGTCGAACTCGTGTACCCCAGATCCGTGACGTGCACGGTTGTCCCCAACGCCGAAATAGCGTCCGAGGTACGCGGTGAGCTACTGGAGCTCCCCTGGTCATCCATGTTTTTATGTCCTGGAGGCAGGCAGTGAGGGAGGAAGGAGGAAGGAGAGCCAAGGGTTTGGTGTGGAGGTAAAGCTGCGTGTCGTCTGCGTAAGAGTGGAAGTGGAGGCCGTGTTTCCTTATGATATCACAGAGTGGGAGGAGGTAGATCATAAAAAGGAGTGGACCTAGCACCGAACCCTGGGGAACACACTGTTTAACAAGTGCTGGAGCTGACCTGGACCCCCCGAGGGAAACATACTGCCACCTGTTGGTAAGGTAGAATGTGAACCAGGACAAGGGGGTACCAGTGATGCTAAGGACACTTTCCAGGCGGTCTAGGAGGATTGAGTGTGAGATGGTGTCGAAAGCAGCTGAGAGGTCCAGGAGGATGAGGATGTTGATGTTGCCAGCATCAGCAGCCATGAGGAGGTCATTTGTTACCTTGATCAGGGCGGTCTCGGTGCTGTGTTTAGCCCTGAACCCAGACTGGAGTGGTTCAAACAGGTCATGGTAGGCCATGTGACTCTGTAGCTGGGCGGCTACTGCGCGCTACAGACCGCGCTGAGGAAGGGGAGGTTTGAAATGGGGCGGAAGTTGTTGAGGTTATCGGGGTCCAGACCGGGTTTTTTTTAGAATTGGGGTGACTGCTGCCACCTTCAAGTCAGCAGGGACGGAGCCAGTGGACAGGGATGAGTTGATGATGTCTACCATGAGAGAACAGAGAGCAGGCAGGCCAGCCTTCACCAGGGTGGTGGGCATGGGGTCCAGAGAGCAGGTGGAGGATTTAGAGCCCGACACCAGCTTCATAATAGAGTCGGTGTCCACCAGGGAGAAGGATTAAAAGGAGTAGGTGGGGGGCGTAGCGGAGATTGCGTTCGGGCGTAGCGGAGATTGCGTTCGGGCGTAGCGGAGATTGCGTTCGGGCGTAGCGGAGATTGCGTTCGTCACCAACCCCGGAGCTGTGAGCTGGATTCGCCTGTTCGAATCCAGCTCACAGCTCCGGGGTTGTCACCAGCTTGGCTGGCCGTTCACACTAATACAATTGGCTGTATTAGAGGGTGGGAGAAGCTGGCGGGGTGGGTCCGGGTCATTGTAAACAGCGACTCCTACAGTTCGGTCAGGGCGCCTGCTAAGCGCGGATAGGACCTGAGTGGGATAGTGTGATCCTTCCACACGCTACGCCCTCTCAGGGAGGATCCGCGCTGCCAGGTGAAAAGAAGCGGTTGATTGGCTGGACGTGTGTCGGAGGAAGCACGTGATAGCCTCCACTCTCCCAGATGATCTGACTGTGGGGGGTAAGTGCGCAGCGACCAGGAAGCTTATAGCTTATCCGCAACAGTAAGTTACTTCTGGGGTAGGCCTGATTGGCCCCGACAGGCACGTGACGCGCAACTTTCTCTGCCGCGCGGCACGCTCCGCGGAGCCGAGCGGCAGAGCTTGCGGAATTACGTAACCGTCCAAATACGCTATGACTTTCATTCGGCGCTTCAGCTCACCTGGCAGAGCAGCGGTCCTGCGATCCTGCGGTCCGTTGTTGGTGAGTTCAAATCCCATCAAATCTTTTTTTTTTAACGTGATTTTTTTTTTAACATGTATTCTTTCGCCGGTTAAGGTTAGGCATGGTTAAGGTTAAGGTTAAGGTTAGGCATTGTTTCGGAGTTGGTTAAGGTTAGAACGGTTAAGTTTAGGCGCTGTTAAGGAGCTGGTTAAGGTTAGAGTTTGTCTTAGAGAATGGCAATATTCTTTCTATGGTTAAGGTTAGGCATGGTTAAGGTTAAGGTTAAGGTTAGGCATTGTTTCGGAGTTGGTTAAGGTTAGAACGGTTAAGTTTAGGCGCTGTTAAGGAGCTGGTTAAGGTTAGAGTTTGTGTTAGTGAATGGCAATAGACAGCCTATTTCCGCGCGACAGCTCTCAGCAGCCTCGTTGCGCGTCCTGAGTTTGCCGCGTCACGTGCCTGTCGGGGCCAATCAGGCCTACCCCGGAAGTCACTTACTGTTGCGGAACAGTTACACGCGACCAGGAAGGGGATTGGGAATTGGCATATGACTAACATTGGGATGGGAGAAAATCGGAGGAAAATGGAGGGGGAAAAAAGACCAAAAAAATAAAAATAAAAAAAAGGAGTAGGTGGGATGGGGCAGAGGGTCATGTTTAACAACCGGAGGTGTGGGGGACACAGGAGTAGACTGGAGCTGCTCCTGTGTACAGAGTTTGTGAGGTGAGAGGTAGTTGAAAGGAGAGGAGAAAGTGAGAAGGTGTTTGTGGTAACATTGACTGTGTATTTCATAATCCATATGTCTATAACTAGAAATATATGCAAAGAGCCTGGTGTGCTGTTTGGAACAAACTGAGTTTCAGTTGTCAGTGCTAAATGAGGAACCATGCTAGAAACAGCTGCACCAGCAGACCAACAGTCACTCAACCCCCACTCAAGCAATGGCTAATCTATAGAACAAACAACACCTTCTCGAGTTGACTGTATGTAAATGTAGGTGCAGAGGGCAGCTGGTCTAAACAGAGAACAGACTTGCTAAAAGAAGAATGTACTTACAGAATGTTAGACTCAAACTAACTAAACCATATCAATTTAAAAGGTAACTGACTCATTAGATTTGAATATCATTTAGAATGTCAATCTGGTTATGAAGGTAATGTTGTAAACCATATAAGCTTTAAATCATAGTTGTAATACAAAGTGTCAGTCTGGTAAATAAGGGTTGGTGCTGGCTCTTGTGGACTATTTGGTATTAACCTAGAAGCAATGACTGTACTGGGTTAATGCTAGATAGTCCATAGATTCATTACACAAACCATGTATATGGGGAAATCAAATAATATAAAGGGAATGTTAAAATGTCTGATTCATCCCAGAGGGGAGAAAAGGGGCCTCTCCCTCCTTATCAGCAAAAGGATGGGGCCACCAGCAGACCTCCTCTGTTTACTGAAGGACAACCCCCCGAGGAGGGACAGGGACAGGGGCGGACCCCCCCCCCCCCAGAAGATCATCTGATTGGGACCTAAGGAACAGAGGAAACTTCATATATAGAATCAACAAATCTAATTGGACCAAACGTATTATTAGAATGTGCTAGGATTGGTAGATATCAGCAGTGTTGTGCTAGTTACTGAAAAATAGTAACTCAGTTACTTTACTAGTTACTTCATTTCAAAGTAACTTTGTTACTGTACTAGTTACTTACACCCAAAAGTAATGAGTTACTGTGAAAAGTAACTATTTAGTTATTTAAAAAAAAATAAAAAAAAAAATTGCTCAAGTCCCATGCCCCATATACTCAAAATCGGTTGATCAACTTGACAGTTTCCATTCACATCACCGAACTCTGCTAAGCAATGTGGTCTAGAGCGTTTCATTATATATTCCCTCCCCGCTGTATGTATATTTCTCTCCCACCCACCCACCCCCTCCTAATGTACAGTCCCCTCCCCATCATATGTATATACTCTGTCAGGATCTAGGGGTAACAGTACTGTATATTTGAATACCGCTTATGTCACAAATGTATCAGTACTAAATACCTATATGTCCCTATGCCATAAATGTCATGTATGTTGTGTATGTCATAAATGTCTATATGAATTGAAAATGGGGGACCCTGATGGAAACAAGACAAACGTCTTTCTCAGGTCTGCATCCCCTTAACAATTGTATGTATTGAGCCGTACTGTATTGTACCCATTCTGCAATCTGTTAAATAAAGTTTTCATTCATTCATTCATTCATCCATTCATTAATTCATTCATAACCATCTTGCAGCGTTGTTATCAAAGCATTGCAACGTTAGAATAGTTAGGATATCAATTGTGCATGAAAGGACTATATTTATATTGTTTGATTAGTATTATGAGATTCCCTGGCAGATTTCGTACAGTCAAAATCCGTTGATCTTGAGTTTCAGTGAACACATTGCACTCACCGTCACCAGTCTGCGGTGGTCGAGATGTAACGTTAGTCCAGTTGACTCCAGAAGCCCTTCAAACATGTTCTTTATCTCGTTTCCATGTTGTATATTAATTATCTCTCCAAGTAGTTGCTAAATGGTTTGTTAGTTCGTTATTATTACTGCGTTCTTATTATGTAGATTCATAGCGAGCGTCCTCTTGTTGTTTACTGTAGAGAGCGCCTATTTCTTTCAGAACGTCAGTGGCCAATCAGAAGTGCGAAACCAGAATGAGGCTACGGAAAGAAATAATAATAATAATAATACTTCGTTTTATATAGCGCCTTTCAGTCTACAGTAAACAAAACAAACGCAGGCGAAATAAGGACGCTCGCTATGAATCTACATAAAAAGAACGCAGTAACGAACTAACAAACCATTCAGTAACGTAAGTAGCGTTACTGAATTTCAAAAGTAATGCGTTAGAGTACTAGTTGCGGCAAAAAGTAACTTCGTTTCTGTAACGCGTTAGTCCCAACACTGGATATCAGAGTATAAATAAGGATGTATTGATGAGAGAGAGAGGCCAGACAGATATTCCCACCCCCAGGGATTTCTGGCCTCCACCACTTCCACAGACTGCACTCTTACGTGAGTAAACTGTATGGAATAATCACTGTTTGTGATATATAGAGTAAGATGCCTATCTTATACCAGGTTTAACCATGTGGTGGCAAATGAGTAGTCTATTCCATTGAATGGGCTATGATTATGTAAACCTCATCAATCCTTTTGTACAATCATGTTTTATGAAAAATGATGAATAATCTCTGTATGTAACTGATGCATTTTCACCTTTGGGCCTCTCGGCAATAAATACATGAGTTTGAATTAAGAACTCTGTGGTCTTGACTGCACGTTTATTCCTTGCTGGCTATATTTGAAGTCAGATGAGGAGACCATTCTATCACTTATGATCTTTCCCTCCTTCCAGATAACAACCTCATTGTGCTGTAAATAACCTTAGGTATGTGCTTAAAATATACCACAGAATGGTGCGTTGTGTCCCGTTCTATGATGTCCCACGTAGAAGATGTGTAGTTAGTGGGTTTGGGGTGGCTAGCTGCTCAGCGCCGCCACCGCCCCCCCACACGTTTGGGGCATGAAGAGGTAAAGCCGGGGTTTGGGTAAAGTAATTATGAGGTGTTACAGTTGCAGGGTTTTTGCTGTCTGGAAGGGGAGAACGGGAGAATTTGGTCGTGTGGCCACTAGTTGGGGCCCAGGGTGAATGTAGTCTTTGCGCACAGGAATGGTGGAGCGGTGATTAGTTAAGACTGTCCAAAGATAAAGGGGGCGCACTTGTTGTCCAGTAAATATGCAGCTGGGAGCTTGAATGGCTGTGTGATTATTCAGAGGCAGGAGGCCGCTTTCGGCCCGCTTGCTTGGGGTTTAGGGCAGTAAATACGGGCAGTGTGTTTAAAAAGTCATGCCTATGTTGGCGGGGGGATAGAACTTTTTTATTTTTGTTGTTGTTTAAAAGTGGCGGCCCGACGATTAGTTATTAGTCATATTTAGGGACAGGCTAGGGCTGATGTTAGGAGGCGCTAAGAGGAGTGACAGAGGTTCACGGTTAGGAGGTTGCGTCGGATTGAGCAGACCTAAGATGAGGGAAAGTACGGCGAATTTGTATGATTGACTGGTGAATGTAATAGCTGAGGTGATCCAAGCACATAATTTAGGGACAGATAATTACTTGAGATGGAGTGAGGCGAGGAGCTGTAGAACGTAGATAAGAGGGGACTCTGGGGAAATAGGAATTGGGCTATTTTGATTCGTTTAGTTCTAGTGCTAGTTATGCGGGAATTAGGACCGAGAGGCCAACTAGAACGGCGAGACGATTGGCTTGGAGAATGTTGTCAGGGTCTGGAAGCTTTGATAGTTACAAAAAGGCAGGAAGACTGGGACTGTGAATGACTATGGACAGTGGTTGTTAATGCAGAGTAGTCAAAATCTTAGAGAAAAGATTAGGGTTAGGTAAAAAGTATGAGGAGTGTGTGAAAGTGGGATACTGTACCCGGCTAGTGGGTCTCAATTTTATTATTAAATATATGACTGGGCTTGCCGCTATGAGACTGTGTATGCCGCGGTGGTTTAGGAGAAATATGGGGTTTTGGCTTGTGAACACCAGAGGATGTTCGGAGAATAAATTTGGAATACTGGTTTGTTCTATAACTCCAGAGTGGACGACGGTCTGTCATGGGGAAGGACGGTCAGTATGCATTTTAGAAAGTCGGCATACCCAGGGTCTTGTATGTTATAAGTGTTGCACCATGTGTAATCGACGCCTCGTACGGGGGGTTGGTTTGTTTGTATAAAAATGTTTGTATGAATGTATTTGTATAAATGTATGTGATCATAGCAAGCTTGGCCGGTTTGTTATGTTGTTAAACGTGGATTAGAACGTATACGAGTCTGAGGCAAATCATATTGGAAGTTGGGGCTAGTAGGTTAGCTGTGGGGGTAGCCACAGTAATCTATGGACGTTACGGCGGCGATGTTAAAGATTTGACGGAAGGTGGTCTGAGGTATGGGTGTCAAGAAGCGAGTCGAGTGGTACGCTGATGTAATTGTGGCCGTATTGATGTTTATATTTAATGCGGTGATAATTGTGTACAGTGTTGTTGTGGAAACGGGTGTCGCCGGTTGATGACGTGGTTGTGTTGAGAGGAGTGTTTGAAGATCCTGGCACTACGGGGCCAGGCGGAGAATGCTGACGTCATGTTGTGGGAGCTTGATGAGGGGAGGACCGCGGTGCGCCCTTGGGTAAAAACGGCTGGCTAGGCTATTAGCTTGCATGCGGCTGTTCTGTGAAATTGCGGGCAGCATGTATGTGTGGTGGAGTTTTGGAAGTAACGGTTAGGAAGTGTTAGAGTGTGCGGTGGATGTCGGTGCATTGTATTAGAATGAAACGGAGTGTTTTGTGATAATAGTTGTACTTTGTCGCGGTACACATCGTTTGCTCTGTGTGCACCGTTTGCTCTAGTGCGCATGCGTGTTGGTACGGGAGGTATTCTGGGGTCGCGAGGCGATGTTCCATTCACTCGTTCAGGGGAAAATGGTGGGTTATATTTTTGCTGTGTTATATATGTATTCTGGAAGTGGGTCCGTTTGTGTTGTTTACTACAGGTTGTATTGCTACAAGTTTTGTGTGAACAAGGGGAGGAATTTAATGAGGGTTTGTACTGCAGACAATGCAGTAAGTGTATCAGTAGAGAATGGTATCATTTAATAATGGGAACAATATATATCACATATCACATGTGTACAGAGTATCATTCGGGGGCAGCCCTGGCTTGCAATCTTTTGAGTCTTGGCACATTTGAAACCACTTCTGGGTATGTTGTTTTATTTCTTGAATGAGTGGCCGTTGATGAAATGTTTGTTTGTAATATTACTTGAAAGATGTGTTAAAATGTGATTTTCAAATGTTTAGGGAAGTGATGTGGTGTTTATGCTTGGTTAATTTGTTAAATCTTTAATACATAGGCTGATGTTTTAAGATTAGTTGCAAGTCCTTGGATCACAAAATGATAATTTCAATGATGAAGACTTGGGTATATTGGGAGAACAGGTTTATTGTAATACAAGGATGGGTTTTTTGATAATGATAATGTAGGCCTGTTAAAATGTGCTATGACTTGTATGTGAAATATATTTAGGTACAGGCCAATGTGTTACTTTTGCCCCTGGAGGAAAAAAGCGTGTGTAATTAACCCGTTGTTGTTTGCAGGAAATGGTAGGGCCTTTTATGCCCAAGGGCCAACAGGGTCTAAAGAGAGAATGTGGGTTCAGGTCACGGGAAGCCACGGGGATGGGTGTGCAACTGTTGTTTATGGTGGGCAACTGTTGTTTATGGTATGCAGCTGGTGGTTGTAGTGGCTATTTACGTCACAAGCCACGGGGGATGGTAAGATCTGTTGTTAGATGGTTACAGTTAAACGGCCAGGAAGACAGGTCAGAGGTGAAGATTGCAGGGGGCAGTTGGTGAAAGATAACAGTAGAGGTATTTTTACAACAGGGGGACGAAACATGAGCAGGCTGGACATAGAGGGTGACAGAGAGATGAGACGAAGGGGGGCTAATTTAGAAAGAGAGTGAGTGAGCAAAGTAATTGGAATAGGAGTCAGTTTCAGACGCAGTTATGACGTTGGAATGGCTAACTATTTGATTAGAAGGAATAGCGTTAGACTCTCAGGGTACTAGGAATGCTTTGAGATTCTATCGTTGAGAGGGGGTTCCTAGACTCCCTCTGGCAGTGGGTAAGAATACAGTAAGGAGGCTGTAGTGCAGAGATTGAGTGTAGATTGTGTTAGCAGGAAAGTTGAGAGCAGGAGAGGAAGGGCAACTAACAATTGAATGATGATTAATGAGTTATGTTGTGTTGTGGGTGTATGTTTTTTTTGGTCTTTGGTCTCTGTGGTCTTGACTGCACGTTTATTCCTTGCTGGCTATATTTGAAGTCAGATGAGGAGACCATTCTATCACTTATGATCTTTCCCTCCTTCCAGATAACAACCTCATTGTGCTGTAAATAACCTTAGGTATGTGCTTAGAATATACCACATGTTCGTGGTACTGGGCCCTAGACTGGCTGAGAAACCCCCTTGTGAAACTGACCCTGGACCGGAAGACAAACCCTGAGTATTGAACATTCCCTTTTTTGTACGAGAGCCTGATACGTGTTTTGACCCTGGACTGTTATCCGACTACTCTAATTGCCCATCGGACGTTTGTGCTTTCATTCAATAAATATCTTTTATTTATTGAAATTGTGCTTGTGTGGACAATTGAATTTGTTTGTTTTGAACCGTGTCGAGCCTGAACACCACCAGGCTCGTCACATCGTGTTGATTGATTGATTGAAAACCTTATTAACAGATTGCAGAATGGGTACAATACAGTACGGCTCAATACACACAATTGTTAAGGGGATGCAGACCAGAGAAAGACTTTCATCTTGTTTACATCAGGGTCCCCCATTTTCAATTCATCATAACATTTATGACATACACGACATACAGATAAACAGTAGCCTACTGTTACATCCAGACATTTATGACATACAAGATATATAAATATACAGTACTGTTTAAGAGACAGAGTTTCTAAAAGACAGTATACATTTGAGGGGGAAGAAACTGTACATTGGAGGGGGTTCCACATTGATGTGGCATAATTGCGAAACGTGTTTAGTCCCTTGTTTGAGCCGAATCTGGGTTGAACAGGATTTGTGGAACTCCCTCTGGTGTTGTGGTTGTGGTATTCACTGACCTTTGGGAAGTATTTCACCCGTTGTTGGTAGCGTGTTGGACCCATAGCACTGACTCCACTAGTAGCAGGTTTGGGGGAATCCCTCGTGGTGGTAATTCCCCTAACCCCAGGCAGCCAAGTGTGTGAACTACCTCTTGCCTAGACTTCCGGTTTAGCTACAATATGTAGCGCACGTGTTTGGTAACAGCTCCGCTCCTGTCAACGTTAAATTTCGTTCAAAAACATTATTTTAACAAATACCAATGAGATTAAACCACATCGTATGTATTAATAGGAACTTCTACTAACTATATCAAAAGACATAAAGACTCAACATGGATGGTAAGGATAAGAAAAAGGTTGGAAAGAAACACGAAGCAGCAAATCCAACGGCGACGATTGAGACACGTTCAAGAAAAACAACAGGCGACGCGGCGGCAGATCCGTTGTTGACAACCCCCGATGAGAATATACCGGGACCATCGACGACTGGCTCTGAGAGGGAGACAATAGAGGACAACATAACGGGTACGACAGGAAAAAGTACCGTGAGGGACAAAGCAGAGGATTTTGAGAAGATAATAGCCAACAAATCCATCGCTCCCATCACTGCACCTACAATATCAACTGACACAGGCAGTGCAATTACTCAACCCGACTTCAACTCTCTGACTATCCTGATGAAAGAACAGATGGTCGCTTTCAAATTACACGTCGCACACATCGATACTAAATTCGAACACATCGATGCTAAATTCGAAGAAGTTATGAAAGCGGTCGCTGTACAGTCCGTGCGAATCACGACAGTGGAGAATACGGTGACAGAAATTACACAGGTAGTCAAAGAGAACGAGAAGAACGTCAACGATGGATTGACAGAGTTAACGAAGGAGATAAAAAAGGTGGAAGAAGCATGTCGGATAAAAATACAAGAAGTCAAAGATGAAGCGATGGAGAGGCTGCTCGAGACCCAACGTTACTACAGGCGAAATAATATCCACATTGTGGGACTTGATGAATCAGTCAATTGCACAGACGACAAGTTCCCAACAGTGTTAGCAGAGATTTTGGGTAACAACATTCTAACCACAGAGCCGATAGTGGACCAATGTTACAGAATCGGTACTCGAGAACAAAGAGGCAACGGTCCAAGAGTCATCATTGTTACTCTGCGCAAGACGGCAATAAGAGATGACATCATCAGAGTTGCACGCAACCAAAGGGGTAAACTGAAATATGGTGAAAATTCAATATTCATCTACGAAGATCTATGAAAAGAGGCCATCGCTCAGCGTTTCCCCTACAAGGA
The DNA here is from genome assembly GCF_963971535.1 of Notolepis coatsorum. Lineage (NCBI taxonomy): Eukaryota > Metazoa > Chordata > Actinopteri > Aulopiformes > Paralepididae > Notolepis > Notolepis coatsorum. Next base: position 86,651,865 of record NC_140174.1, on the reverse strand, counting down.
GGTGATGCAGAAATTGTTCAAGTGTGGCCTCAGACCAAGGCTAATATACCCGGCACTATTATCGGTCGTGGGAAAAGACGGCCGGAGGGAAGGAGTACGCACGCCTAAAGACGGCGAGGAATACTTGAATCTACATGGAGCAGGTCCCCCAGGGCAGAACGCAACACTGTCTCGCACCAGATAAGCCTACTCATCTCTCTCTTTCTCTTTGTATTTCAGTATTAGAATGACTTTACCACGACTCAACAAAAGTAGCAGATGATATGCATGCCGGCAACACCAAGGCACAAGGCTTATAATATGGTTTGTAATGCATTATATTTACAGACTTCTGGTCTCCGTGGAGACAAGAATATATCATTGACACTGTGAACAATCGGAATATTCTGGGCTCATCGCTCGACTGCTCTGGGACTGGGACACTAAGGAATATCCCGAAAATACAAGTAGTCAAGAACCCTGGGTAGGAAGATCATTCTGGAACATAACAGCAGTCTGTTTATATATACTAGGGTATTCTACAACCTTCTAGAATATAATGCACCATTACAACGAAGGCCTGCAACTTTAACATTAACATCCGGTGTGTATAAGCATATGATCAATTGACTGAGGTTTAATCAGGCCTTGATAAGGCTTTAAAAAAAATCAGCCACATCTAAATGTATGAGCACAACAAGGTTATTCTAATAATTTAAATAATCACTCCACTGATTTAGAGATTGGCACAATGTAGCTCTAAAAGTCTCTGTTTTTCTCTTTTATCTATGTATTCAATTTTATTCTAGTGGTTTCTCCACGTTGAGTTTTATTTTAGCTCTCACTCCCTTTTTTTTTATCTTACATTGTTCTTTTCTACAACATGTATAGATTATGGCTAGTTTGAATATAATGATATGGAACACTGGTGGAATAAATAAACAACACAAACTCACTCTTCTTTTGGTACGAGAACTCGAGGTGTAGCCATAGTCGTTAGACGTAAGTTAAATATTGAATTAAAGGGAGTATGGGCGGATGCAGATGGTCGTATAACTATAGCTATGATTGTACACAATAACAGGAAAATAGCGTTGGCAGCGGTATATGCCCCAAATTTGTACGAAGAGGGTTTCTTCTCTACACTAACCAATGCAATGTTAGACCTTCCAGATTACTCATTTATAATAGGTGCAGATTTTAATGCCATTTGGAATCCAAGGATGGACAAATCTTACCTCGCCTTTTCCAGCGAACAAAATAATTCATCTAAAGCATTAAAGGATTGGTCGAAGATTACAGGTGTAAATGACTTAGGGCGATCACTTAACCCCACGACCCGAAAGTACTCTTGTCGATCTGCGAGACATAACACATTATCCAGAATAGATTATGTCTTTGCATCCCGAGACTATTTGATAAATATGAAGTGGAAATGATACCCAATGCACTATCAGATCACTGTTATTTACTCCTAAAAGGAACATTTGGCATACTATCTTCCCGAGCCCCAAGATGGCGATTTAAATCGATGCTGCTTAATAACAAGGAATTCATTACACAACTCAAAGAAGCTCTTATAGTATTCCTACGGGAGAATGCAAACTCGGTGCAAGACCCCAGAATAATATGGATGTCGGTAAAGGGAATGATCAAAGATTTCACTGATAGCTTTTCCTCCAAAATGCGCAAGAATCAATGCACAAAACTGTCTGAACTGGAAACGCTTTACTCAACGTTATTTAATTCTCTAAAATACAACAACTCAACTCGACTAGAAAATCAAGTTAACATACTAAAAATAGAGATCAATGCCATATACAGACAACAATCGGAAATACAAATATGCAGCACAAGACAACAGCAGTACTCCCAAGGTTCTAAACCTAGTCACCTATTAGCCATGCGATTAAGAATTAATGCAAAATTTGCAGATATAACTACCATTAGAGCACAACAAGTACTTGAAACAGACCCTGAAAAAATAAACGATACATTCAAAGAATTCTACTCCGACTTATATAAATCAGAAACGACCTTCGATCAAAACAAAATGGACACATATCTTAATCAAATTATTCTCCCTAAACTTTCAGAGGATGACGCTAAACAGTTAGAAACACCGATCACACTAGAGGAACTCAAGAAGGCCATATCCGAAATGCAAAGTGGTAAGGCTCCTGGAAGAGACGGTATCCCACCAGAAATGTACCTTTCTTGTTGGGACATAATTTGACCCTTATTACTAAATATGATCTTATACTCAGTCAAGGAGGGGAACTTCCATAAAAACGACAATATTGCACTCATAACAGTCCTTCTCAAAAAAGACAAAGACCCCACCGAGTGCGGTAGTTACAGACCCTTAAGCCTCCTCGGAACCGATATCAAACTGTACTCTAAGGTATTAGCCATCAGATTACAAAAGCATATGACGTCTTTAGTTCATCCGGACCAAACTGGCTTCATAAGAGGCCGCCTGATCACTGATAACATAAGACGAATACTGCACGTACTAGATGCCGACAAGGACGACACCATACCTAAGGCGATGCTGTCCCTGGATGCTATGAAAGCCTTTGACAGGCTGGAATGGTCGTATCTATGGGCAGTATTAGAAAGGATGGGGTTAGGAAAAGGATTCATTGATATGATTAAAGTATTATACAAAGACCCATCGGCCATGATTACAACAGGTACAATCATCTCCAAAATCTTTCCGGTATCACGCTCAGCCAGACAGGGTTGCCCTCTTAGTCCCGGACTATTCGATCTATCATTAGAGCCTTTAGCACAATATATAAGACAATCCCAATCCATAGAACCAATCGTAATCAAGGGCACACAACATAAAATTAGTTTATATGCGGACGACGTAATATTGTTCATGCAAAACCCCAACACCACATTGCCTCATCTGCTCAAGTTGATTGAGAACTTTGGTGATTTATCGGGATTTAAGATAAATTGGCCGAAGTCGGCTTTCCTTCCACTTAACACCCCTGCAAAAAAAGATATAACCCTCCCAGGAGAGATACCTATGGTAAAACATTTTAGATGCTTGGGAGTGGAAATATTCCCCACCATAAGACAAACGGTGAAGCACAATTACACAAAAATCCAAAACAAAATCAAAGACGACCTTGATAGGTGGGCAAAACTTAAAAACTCAGTACAGGCACGGATATCAATAGTTAAGATGGATGTACTACCTAGAATCAACTTCTTCAGTTCAATGCTACCGTTACCCCCTCCAGAGGGTTACTGGAAAAGATTACACTCCTCCACATACAAATTTATTTGGAATAACAAACCACCACGTATAAAAAGATCCACCGCATGGCATTTCCAGATTTTTTCCACTATTTTAAGGCGTACACATTAAGACCATTGACAACATGGTTTGACCCCCAAGCATTAGTATCCTGGAGAAAATTAGAAGAAAACATAGTAGCCCCACATAGACTGAAGGACATAGCATACACTAAACTACCAATCAAGCACTGTGAACGGAAATTTGGCCCCATAATTACCCATGCGATCCGGATATGGCGTGAAACACAAAAAAAATATCCTAACCCACAAAAATGGCACAATCATACTCCCTTATTCAATAACAATGCACTCTTAATTGAAAAACGACCTATAATATTCCCTATATGGGAAGAGCAAGGCATACACTCACTAGGGGATGTTTTTAACAAACAGGGTTTTTGTAGTTATGGAGAAATATGCAAAAAATTTAATCTCACCATGTCCACATGGCTTTTTTACATACAGTTACGGCTATGTTTGAAGTCTCACGGTGTTCCATTAGACATACCAATTGAACACCACAGATACCACAAATTCTTCTATGAAAGAGAGACATCGAGAGGTTTTGTTTCAGATTTTTATCATCAATTACTAACGTCCTCGTATGAAACCCTCCAACTAGACTCTGTCTGGAGGAGGGATATACCAGACCTGGATAGTGACTTTGATTGGCAAGGAGCCTGGGCAAATGTCCGACTTACATCAAGGAACCCGGACCATCAACAAATCAATCTTAACTATATTCACAGGACATACTTGACTCCAAGACTGAACAGAATGGGTCTTAAACAAGACTCCAAATGCTCCCAATGTACAAATGGGGACGAAGGGACATTTATGCACATGTATTGGGACTGCCCACCAGTTAAGACATTCTGGAAAGATGTGACCCAACAATTATCAAAACTCGTATCTTGGAATATACCTGTACACCCCTCTGTATTACTATTGAATGATGTTTTTGAGTTTGCAGTAAATCCACAGCTAAAGAGATTGGTTTTATCGGGTATCACAGTAGCTAAAAAGCTGATCGCATCACGCTGGTTTCAACCGGAAAAAATGTGCCGGAAAGTTTGGTTTCTTACATATCTCGATGTGATTTATCAAGAAATATCTACAGCAAGAATTCTGGGTCTCAATGAATCCAAAATGTCAATGTGGTTAGAAGTGGTGGAGAGAATAAAAGCTAGCTTATAATGGTAGTGTCTGGTTAGGAGCGAGGGATAATGGAGGTACTATCCAAAGAGGGGTCCGGGAGGGGGGGGGTTCGAGCTGGAGCATATGTGTGTAGGTTTTTAGATAACAGGTATTAGGGGTATATCCTGTATAAGACATTGGTATAAATGGTAATTTCGTTGGATATACACTGTATATTAATGCTTGTGTATCTTATCGTGTGTTGTCATGTTTGTTTATATGTGTGTTTAAAAGAATTATAAAAAAAAGAAAAGAAAAAAGAACTACCTCTTGCATGTTTGTATGGCGAATGTACAGAGTAATTGAGTGTGTCGTTAGCCTAGCTCGCTGAATAGCATTAGCTTAGCTTCTCACAAGCATTATTTTGTGTGGCCTACTATGTGTGGGCGTGTCAGTAGAGTAGTGGTGCCTTGTGGTGTGTTAGCCGACGTAATCATCACACCACAACTCATTTTAGTTACGCATGCTGCCCAGGTAGGGGTGGGATTAAATAAGTGTATGCTTCTTCCCACTCCTTTTCAAATATGTAAATGACAACAACAAAAAAGAACAAAAAAAATTTAGTTTGACTTTTTTGTTTGTTCTTTGTTCTTTTTTTATTTTTGTATACATTTATTATTTGAACGGCTTAAGGCTATAAATGTACTCGATGTTTGTTTGTTATGTTGCATATTTGAAATAAACTTCAATCAATCAATAACATGTAATATCACCATAACATTCTTATGGGGTTTTCTCCATATCTCATTTGTTGACTGTTGTTTGCTTGCCTGTGTTATTGATGTATTTTGTGCTTTTAACATGTTTTTATCTTCTAGCCCACCCTGTTTTCACTTAAGTGGCTCTTGACGCTTGCCAAGCCACCATTGTAAATACGAATGAGTTTTTAATGGCTATAGCACCTCTGTTCTGAATTAGAAAGGATAGCTATACATCAATTACTTAGGCTCTAAGCAGTACGGTTGACAAGACTCACAAGTAGACGCTGCTTTTAAAAACAACAGCTGGCAGGTTTATTATACAATCTCTGCAACACACCATTAACACAAATAGCTTATTTTGTTATTGTAAAATACCCTCAAATAGAACAGAGCTCTTTTGATATGGAAACAAACTGAATAAATTGTCTTTTGGTTTGTCTTTGGAAAATAAAGTCAATCTACCTGGGTAGTAAAACATAATACTTCTAACATGTTTCTTATCTGAAATCCAGTGTCTGAAATCCTGATGAGAATAAGTTCAGTCACTCCACAGAATGGAATCTGAAACAGCTGGCCACACTGCATCCAAACCTTCCTGCTGTGGAATGTCGCTCACTGGGACAGGCTCGCCATGGAGGTCGGCATGGTATGGAACCAAACTAAATCCAGGATCAGAAACCAATCTGCATGCAGCAGTACAGTATACATAGGATCAGCTAGAATCATTTCTATTTATTTTCCGTACATAATGGTACCTCAATCACTTGTCTTTTTCAATAAATCACAGTCACACATTTAAAACCACCAACTGTGGCTATGAGAGAACTGTTCAAATCACACCATAAGCACAACTTTGCTCCATACAAGTCTGTTTGACTGGAGACCATAGGTGTCCTTTGTACTGGGGATATGTCCAAACAATGTCTTGGAATGGAACATTTTGTCCAGTTTTTAAAAGTATAATTTGTTTCTGAAGATTCTGGAAAATAGTGTGCACAAAGAAATGTAATAAATGAGAATGCTTTGAGAAAGGCTTATTTGCCAAATAAAAGAACATAATGTACAATGCAATGAAAATATAGAAGAAACTAATCTGTGTTGCATGATTGTTGACACTTCTTGTTGATTGTTGATCCAAACATGGATCAAAAACGATGGAGCAGCTAAATAAAAAACTAAAACTAAAGAATTGAAGGACATGTTACTTCGGAAAAACATACGAAGTAACTTATCTCAAGATTTTTCAAAGGTTGGCTCCCTAACGTTAAAAGAGCCTGGCAAGGAGGACGGTGCTAACATGGCCCTACCTCAACACAAAGAGCCTGGCAAGGAGGACGGTGCTAACATGGTCCCACCTCAACACAAAGAGCCTGGGCCCTCATTCATCAATGTGTGCGTAGAACATGTTCTATTTCCACACGTAAGCACGGAATGTAGAACCAGTGTACGCACAGGGAAGTCGGGATTCATCACACGTGCGTACGCAGGCTCTATGCTCCTCCGTGTTGATGAATACCACTTTGTTCTACCGTCAATGCTCGTGCATGATTATCCATATATGGTCATGAAAGTGAGGAAACACCCCCCATGGGATGTGAAATAATGGACTGACCCGAGCGGAACTCTGAGAAACTCCACAGAGAATGTTCACTGCTGTCGAACCAAGAAGACACTATCGCGTATTATGGGATAAATAAAAGGCGGATTTGTAAACGGTGATGTCAGATATCAACGGCTCCCTAAGACCATTGCTGCAATTCTGCCTGGACAGCTCAAAATACTAATAAAGACCGTTCGTTGACCACTGTTTGGCGTTGGTTGTGTGTCATTATAACCGTGCTGTAATATGAATGCCTTTATTAGTTGTGTTCGATTGGCTATATGATTTTTAGAGGCATCTATTTTGTTGTCGGCTAATAAAGACCGCGCTGGAATATGACTGCCTTTTCCCGTGTTGTTTGATTAATACCCAGGGATTAAAGTTCTCCTCAATTTTATTCCAAATCGTGATGGATCTCCCGTCAATTTTCTACCTGCTGCATATGATTTCTAGAGGCATACTACAATCTATTTTGATGTCAGTATTGGGTAGCCTATATAAACAATAATACGAGAGCATATACAAGAACAATGAATCTCACTGCATGTATGATGTAGCCTGCCTTTCAATACATGAACTTGAATTCCATCATGTTTGTGTGCGGGACTCACAAGGCTGTTGTCACAATGGGTGGTACCGGTACAGTAATAATAACAGTCCACACAATATCACGATCCATGCCATAGCCTATGTTCTATTAGGACATGATCTGTGACGACAAATGTTCTAGAATGTTTGATTAAGATATCATACTCTGACAGCATGTCTATGATCAACAAAAACGCAAACTTGAATCCCATCATATACATAGTCTGTCCACTATCTGGTGTCATTGCAATGCGTTTTCTATTCTTTCTTATACAGTAAAAAGGGGGAAGAACACTATATTCATATGACTTGTATTCTGCTTACAGCTTCGAAATTCCACTTGTTTCGTTTAACGTAAAGCCTTTTAAATATAATCAAAACGTTCCCGTGTTTCTGCGGTCTGCGCGCAAAATAATAACGAGTTGAGCTTTATGATTTATGTTGAATTGAAAATGGGGGACCCTGATGTAAACAAGACGAAAGTCTTTCTCTGGTCTACATCCCCTTAACAATTGTATGTACTGAGCTGTACTGTACTGTACCCATTCTGCAATCTGTTAATAAACTTTTCAATCAATCAATCAATCAATCAAGCTACGCGGAGCGCAGTCAGTCAGTAGCCTACACCCCGTATATTCCGATAACGCTATATAAACCATGCTGCATTCATTCTGAGAGGAAGATCTATTATTCCAAATGCTATTTATAGGGTTTTGACCATAATTACACTACTGTTGCTATTTTACAATGAACTATAATGAACTACGGTTCATACAGAACATGCAGTGTTATTATGCACAGAAGCTCATTTCCTTGTTGTAATAATATATTCTACCACTGGGCGTCAGCTAAGTGTGGTCCGAGCTGTGCGTAAATATAAGCACAGAGTCAAGTTCAAGTTGAAATTGATGAATCCCACTCTTTGCTTAGAAATGATCGTACGCACAGGGTAAGCACAAATCTGTGCGTAGAACACGTTGATGAATGAGGGCCCTGGTGAGGAGGACGGTGCTAACATGGTCCCACCTCAACACAAAGAGCCTGGGCCCTCATTCATCAACGTGTTCTACGCACAGATCTGTGCTTACCCTGTGCGTACGATCATTTCTAAGCAAAGAGTGGGATTCATCAATTTCGATTTGAACTTGACTCCGTGCTTACATCTACGCACAGGTCAGACCTGGGCCCTCATTCATCAACGTGTTCTACGCACAGATCTGTGCTTACCCTGTGCGTACGATCATTTCTAAGCAAATAGTGGGATTCATCAATTTCGATTTGAACTTGACTCCGTGCTTACATCTACGCACAGGTCAGACCAGGCGTACCTGGCGCCCAGTGGTAGAATATCGTTACTACGCATAAGCACTCCTCAGTCCTGCATTAGTTTCAAGGCGGAAATAAGCGTCCGTGCATTAGTGTTCAACTTCTGTATGACCCGTAATTCATTATAGTTCATTGTAAAATAGCGACAGTAGTGTAATTATAACGGGCTCACACACGAACAAGAGGTTGGCCTGCTTGTTTGGCACGGGGGGGCAGACGCAAAACACCAACCTCCAAACGCGATTAGATATTGTTTCAAATAAAAAGCAAATTATTTTGTGTGTCATGTTTCCAAATAAGATTGGTCACGAAATGCTTTCTACTTCAATTTGTTGGTTAGAATAGATGACCTCCGTTGAAACTTCACTGAGACTAACAGTCTATTTGTGAGCTCCCGCACAGATGTGATGATAATAATAATAATAACAATAATAATAATAGCTTCATTTTATATAGCGCCTTTCAAGAGACCCAAGGTCGCTTTACATAGATAGGGGGGGGGAATAACAAAGTAACAAACATAGTGGACAGACACACAACATATATATATGATGATGGAATTCATTCAAGATCCTCTCCACCCTCGGGTCTTTGCCACCGCGGCACGGTCCATCGTGATATTGGAGATGGATCGACCAATAGACTGTTACTGTAGCTGTCAAAGCTCCATCACAAATGCAGTTATGTGAATAGAAAGGGATTCCACTCAGTCAATGTTGCGATGCGCATTTGCCTGATACATGTTATTGCTGGATGCCGGGAGGAAGGCGATGCTGAATGTTTTCAATTCATTAAATAAAACTGATACTTTTTGCAAGGGTTTACTGACTGTCATACAAATGATCAACCAACTACATACTGTAACTTTTCAGTGCACGTTCTTATTTACATTGTGACAACAGCCTTGTGAGTTCCCGCAGTGACCCGCACACAGACATGATGGAATTCAAGTTCATGTTTGTATTGATCACATATAGGCAGGCTACACATGGCGTATCTGCTACATCATACATGGCAGTAAGATTCATTGTTCTTGTATAGCTCTCGTATTATTGTTTATGTAGGCTACCCAATACTGACATCAAAATGGATTGTAGTATGCCTCTAGAAATCATATGCAGCAGGTAGAAAATTGACGGGAGATCCATCGCGATTTGGAATCAAATTGAGGAGAACTTTAATCCCTGTATTAATCAAACAACACGGGAAAAGGCAGTCATATTCCAGCGCGGTCTTTATTAGCCGACAACAAAATAGATGCCTCTAAAAATCATATAGCCAATCGAACACAACTAATAAAGGCATTCATATTACAGCACGGTTATAATGACACACAACCAACGCCAAACAGTGGTCAACGAACGGTCTTTATTAGTATTTTGAGCTGTCCAGGCAGAATTGCAGCAATGGTCTTAGGGAGCCGTTGATATCTGACATCACCGTTTATAAATCCGCCTTTTATTTATCCCATAATACGCGATAGTGTCTTCTTGGTTCGACAGCAGTGAATTCTCCGTGGAGTTTCTCAGAGTACCGCTCGGGTCAGTCCATTATTTCACATCCCATGGGGGGTGTTTCCTCACTTTCATGACCATATATGGATAATCATGCACGAGCATTGGCGGTAGAACAAAGTTCTACGGAGGAGCGTAGAGCCTGCGTACGCACCGTGTGATGAATCCCGACTTCCCTGTGCGTACACTAGTTCTACATTCCGTGCTTACGTGTGGAAATAGAACATATTCTACGTCCACGTTGATGAATGAGGGCCCAGGCGTACCTGGGCCCTCATTCATCAATGTGTGCGTAGAACATGACCTATTTCCACACGTAAGCACGGAATGTAGAACTAGTGTACGCACAGGGAAGTCGGGATTCATCACACACTGCGTACGCAGGCTCTATGCTCCTCCGTGTTGATGAATACCACTTTGTTCTACCGTCAATGCTCGTGCATGATTATCCATATATGGTCATGAAAGTGAGGAAACACCCCCCATGGGATGTGAAATAATGGACTGACCCGAGCGGAACTCTGAGAAACTCCACGGAGAATTCACTGCTGTCGAACCAAGAAGACACTATCGCGTATTATGGGATAAATAAAAGGCGGATTTGTAAACGGTGATGTCAGATATCAACGGCTCCCTAAGACCATTGCTGCAATTCTGCCTGGACAGCTCAAAATACTAATAAAGACCGTTCGTTGACCACTGTTTGGCGTTGGTTGTGTGTCATTATAACCGTGCTGTAATATGAAAGCCTTTATTAGTTGTGTTCGATTGGCTATATGATTTTTAGAGGCATCTATTTTGTTGTCGGCTAATAAAGACCGCGCTGGAATATGACTGCCTTTTCCCGTGTTGTTTGATTAATACCCAGAGATTAAAGTTCTCCTCAATTTGATTCCAAATCGCGATGGATCTCCCGTCAATTTTCTACCTGCTGCATATGATTTCTAGAGGCATACTACAATCTATTTTGATGTCAGTATTGGGTAGCCTACATAAACAATAATACGAGAGCATATACAAGAACAATGAATCTTACTGCCATGTATGATGTAGCAGATACGCCATGTGTAGCCTGCCTATATGTGATCAATACAAACATGAACTTGAATTCCATCATGTCTGTGTGCGGGTCACTGCGGGAACTCACAAGGCTGTTGTCACAATGTAAATAAGAACGTGCACTGAAGAGTTACAGTATGTAGTTGGTTGATTATTTGTATGACAGTCAGTAAACCCTTGCAAAAAGTATCCGTTTTATTTAATGAATTGAAAACATTCAGCATCGCCTTCCTCCCGGCATCCAGCAATAACATGTATCAGGCAAATGCGCATCGCAACATTGACTGAGTGGAATCCCTTTCTATTCACATAACTGCATTTGTGATGGAGCTTTGACAGCTACAGTAACAGTCTATTGCTCGATCCATCTCCAATATCACGATGGACCGTGCCGCGGTGGCAAAGACCCGAGGGTGGAGAGGATCTTGAATGAATTCCATCATCATATATGTTGTGTGTCTGTCCACTATGTTTGTTACTTTGTTATTCCCCCCCCCCCCCCTATCTATGTAAAGCGACCTTGGGTCTCTTGAAAGGCGCTATATAAAATGAAGCTATTATTATTATTGTTATTATTATTATTATTATTATCATCACATCTGTGCGGGAGCTCACAAATAGACTGTTAGTCTCAGTGAAGTTTCAACGGAGGTCATCTATTCTAACCAACAAATTGAAGTAGAAAGCATTTCGTGACCAATCTTATTTGGAAACATGACACACAAAATAATTTGCTTTTTATTTGAAACAATATCTAATCGCGTTTGGAGGTTGGTGTTTTGCGTCTGCCCCCCGTGCCAAACAAGCAGGTCAACCTCTTGTTCGCGTGTGAGCCTGTTATAATTACACTACTGTCGCTATTTTACAATGAACTATAATGAATTACGGGTCATACAGTTGAACACTAATGCACGGAAGCTTATTTCCGCCTTGAAACTAATGCAGGACTGAGGAGTGCTTATGCGTAGTAACGATATTCTACCACTGGGCGCCAGGTACGCCTGGTCTGACCTGTGCGTAGATGTAAGCACGGAGTCAAGTTCAAATCGAAATGAATGAATCCCACTCTTTGCTTAGAAATGATCGTACGCACAGGGTAAGCACAGATCTGTGCGTAGAACACGTTGATGAATGAGGGCCCTGGCGCCCAGTGGTAGAATATATTATTACAACAAGGAAATGAGCTTCTGTGCATAATAACACTGGCATGTTCTGTACGAACCGTAGTTCATTATAGTTCATTGTAAAATAGCAACAGTAGTGTAATCATGGTCAAAACCCTATAAATAGCATTTGGAATAATAGATCTTTCTCTCAGAATGAATGCAGCATGGTTTATATAGCGTTATCGGAATATACAGGGTGTAGGCTACTGACTGACTGCGCTCCGCGTAGCTTGATTGATTGATTGATTGATTGAAAAGTTTATTAACAGATTGCAGAATGGGTACAGTACAGTACAGCTCAGTACATACAATTGTTAATTGGGGATGCAGACCAGAGAAAGACTTTCGTATTGTTTACATCAGGGTCCCCCATTTTCAATTCATCATAAATCATAAAGCTCAACTCGTTATTATTTTGCGCAGACCGCAGAAACACGGGAACGTTTTGATTATATTTAAAAGGCTTTACGTTAAACGAAACAAGTGGAATTTCGAAGCTGTAAGCAGAATACAAGTCATATGAATATAGTGTTCTTCCCCCTTTTTACTGTATAAGAAAGAATAGAAAACGCATTGCAATGACACCAGATAGTGGACAGACTATGTATATGATGGGATTCAAGTTCGCGTTTTTGTTGATCATAGGCATGCTGTCAGAGTATGATATCAGAACATTTGTCGTCACAGATCATGTCCTAATAGAACATAGGCTATGGCATGGATCGTGATATTGTGTGGACTGTTATTATTACTGTCTGTACCGGTGTCGTGCCTAATTCCGACCCGCCGCCAAGTTATGACCTACCCCCCTCGGGTGAACGCGCGTGGTGGTGGGCTGGCTGTAATACATCGGGCTGACTTCCTAGTCAAAGAGCTCCCAGTACCCACTGTCACCTCCTTCGAGTGCGTGGCTTTCTCACTACCTGGGCCTACACCACTCCAGGTAGTCCTCATCTACCGCCCCCCCAAAGCCTCCACCTACTTTATGTCTGACCTGTCTGAACTCCTCACCACTGTCTGCACCATGTGCTCATCCACACTCCTGCTTGGGGACTTCAATATTCATGTGGACAACACCAGCTGCTCCACAGCCATTGATTTCCTCTCACTACTGGACTGTTTCAATATCACACAGCACACAAATGGTCCCACCCACACCAAAGGCCATACACTTGACCTGGTCTGTTCCACTGGCATAATACCATCTGATGTACAGTGTCTCGACCTGGCGGTGTCCGACCACCATGCTGTCCTTTTCACCCTCCCTACTTCCCTACCCAAGCTTCGGAATGCACGCACCATCACCTACAGGAACATCAAAACAGTCAGTGCACCAGCTCTGACCAACCTGCTAACCATCCACCTGGCCTCAGCTCCCCCCAGCACCCAGGTGGATGGTCTGGCTGCCCACTACAACTCCGCCCTATCCCGCAGCCTGGACTCTCTCGCCCCCATCAAAACCCGGACTGTCACCTACACCCGTCCTGCCCCCTGGTACACCCCTGAACTCCGCTCCCTGAAGGCTGTCGGTCGCCAATTGGAGAGACTCCATAGAAGATCTGGCCTCACTGTCCACCTCGAGGCCTACAAGGACCACGTGCAGACCTACAAGCTAGCTCTCACCTAGGCCAAAACAAATTACTATTCCACCCTCATCGGCAACCAGCAAAACCACCCCAGGACACTCTTCTCCACCATCAACCGGCTACTCCGCCCCCTCGACCCCCCCCCCGCCCATCTGGTGCCCACGACCTCTGCTCCAGGTTCCATGTCTTTTTCCAGGACAAGGTCAATACCATCTACCAGCAGCTAGCAGTGCCCCCCTCCTCCCCCTCACCTGCTCCTCCCCCTGGGTGCCCCCCCCCCCCCCAATCCAGCCTCTCCTCCTTCTCCCCGGTAAATGGTCCCCAAGTTGTCAAGCTCATTGCCTCAGCCAAAGCCTCCACCTGCTCACTTGACCCCATGCCTACCACCCTGGTCAAGATCTGCCTCCCTGCTCTCTGCCCCACCATGGTCAACATCATCAACTCCTCATTTGAATCTGGTCTCGTCCCCCCCTGCTTCAAAACAGCCTCCGTCACCCCCATCATTAAGAAACCCGGCCTCGACCCAGACGAGCTAAACAACTTCCGTCCGATCTCCAACCTTCCTTTCCTTAGCAAAATCTTGGAAAGAGCAGTGGCCGCCCAACTCCAACAATACATGTCCAACCATGAGCTCTATGAGCCTTTTCAATCCGGCTTCAGAACTCAACACAGCACAGAGACCGCCCTCATCAAAATTACCAACAACCTCCTCCTTGCAGCTGACTCTGGCCACATTAGCATCCTCATTCTCCTTGACCTTTCTGCAGCATTCGACACAGTCTCCCACTCCATCCTCCTCAACCGCCTATCCAACAACCTCGGCATCACTGGCTCAGCACTCTCCTGGTTTCAATCCTACCTCACCACCCGGACACAGTATATCACCATCGGCGACTCCAGTTCCACCCCGGCCCCAGTCAACCAAGGCGTCCCTCAAGGCTCCGTACTTGGCCCAATCCTATTCACCATCTACATGCTCCCCCTCGGTCAGATCATCCGCCGCCATGGCCTCAGCTTCCACTCCTATGCCGACGACACTCAACTCTACCTCTCCACCAAACCATCCACCCATCTCCCCCACACTCCCTTATCAACTGCCTTCACGAAATAAAAACCTGGATGTCATCTAATCTCCTCAAGCTCAACAACAATAAAACCGAGCTCATGGTTGTGGCACCCAAGGCCCTGCTCCGGAAGGTTGGGGATCTCACCCTCAACATTGACGGCTGCTCCATCTCCCCATCCCCTAAGGTCCGCAACCTGGGCGTTATCCTGGACTCCACCGTTTCCTATCAATCCCATGTAAATTCCCTCACCAAATCCGCCTTCTTTCACCTCCGAAACATTTCCAGACTCCGACCATCACTTTCCGACACCACAGCTGAGACCCTCATCCACGCCTTCGTCACCTCCCGCCTGGACTACTGCAACGGGGTCCTGTCCGGGGTCCCAAGCAAAACCCTGGACAGGCTCCAGTATGTTCAAAATTCAGCTGCCAGGGTTCTAACCCGCACCAAACCCTGGCAGCACATCACCCCCATCCTCATCCACCTCCACTGGCTCCCCATCAAATCCCGCATCACCTACAAAACCCTCCTGCTCACCTACAAATCCCTTCACGCCCTGGCACCTCAGTACCTCACTGACCTCCTCCACCCCTACACTCAGTCACGGTCCCTGCGATCCACGGACACTGGTCAGCTCTCCATCCCCCGAACCAGACTACGGACGTTCGGGGACAGAGCTTTCAGTGTGGCAGCTCCCACCCTCTGGAACTCCCTCCCTGCAGAACTCCGCACCGCCCCAACTCTGGACTCATTTAAAAAACTGCTCAAAACCCACCTCTTCAACCTGGCCTTCAACCACTAACTTTCTCACTTTATATGTATATGTTGTGTCTGTCCACTATGTTTGTTAATTTGTTACCTCCCCTCCCCCCCCCCCTTATGTAAAGCGACCTTGGGTCCTCTGAAAGGCGCTATATAAAACGAAGTATTATTATTATTATCTCTCTCTCTCTCTCTCTCTCTCTCTCTCTCTCTCTCTCTCTCTCTCTCTCTCTCTCTCTCTCTCTCTCTCTCTCTCTCCCTCCCTCCCTCATAATGCCTTGTCTCCTAGCTATGTAGAGTATCTTCAGCCATGGTCTAGCACGGTATGGTATGGTTGGGTTTGTGTCATTGTGTTTCTTTTAAACTCTCCGATTGCTAGGCAACCTTTAAAAATGCATACCACCAACTGTGGTACACAAGCCAAAACATGATGATACAACAGTCCTGGCCAGGTTGTGAAAGGTGACCATCTCAGCCAGGGTCCAGCCAGGTTTGTCCAGGTTCTAAAGACAATGGAGACGCTCACTGTGCACCAGGCCGCAGCTTGGCTAAACCCTGGCTAGTGGCGACCAGACAGGCCACAGCGCGGCTAAACCCTGGCTAGTGGAGACCAGACAGGCCACAGCACGGCTAAACCCTGGCTAGTGGAGACCAGACAGGCCACAGCACAGCTAAACCCTGGCTAGTGGAGACAAGACATGTCACAGCACGGCTAAACCCTGGCTAGTGGAGATGAGACATTAGTGTTTTGATTCCGAAACTTTATATTGCATGGTTGAGCAGGAGCGACAGGTGGAGATAGAGAGGGACAACTGCCTGCTGACTTCCAGTATCTCCCGCATCATGGGCACCAAGGGAGGCCTGGACAACTGGAAGGACTACCAACCTAAACCCAGGTGGCTAATGTTACAAGGCCTGCTCCATTCACACAGCTCCACATATTTCCCTGGGAGCTGCTCAGTACAACCACAGTCTTCTACTGTTGGCCACTTGCTGGAGCAGGGGAGGATTAAAGGGGCACATCACACACACACACACACACACACACACACACACACACACACAAAACCATACTGATTGATATCGCATATAAAGATTGATTGAACAAAGCCTTACATGGATGCCACTACCCTCCTGTCTTTGGCAACACTAACGCCACTACCGCACCAGCAGTCAGCTGACGTTAGCTCGCTAGTTAACATCCCAGCGATGTGGCCGCCCTTACATCACTGTCTGTCAGTGGTGGAAAGTAACTAAGTATTTTTACTCAAGTACTGTACTTAAGTAAAATTTCTAGCTACTTGTACTTTACGTGAGTATTCCAATTTGAGGGAACTTTATACTTTTACTCCACTACATTTCAAAGGAAATATTGTACTTTTTACTCCACTACATTTATTACTTGTTACTTTGAAGCAAAGGATTTAGCATATAAACCATGGCAAAGATGTATGAAGATTATGTACTTTCAAATCTGAAGCCTGTCAACTTCAAGGGGATGTAATCAGAGCAGCAGTGGACCACTTTAACATTAACCTTTAGACGTCAGGGGATGGAGGTTTGAACGCTCCCAAGCATTGGAATACACAAACGTCATGTAGAATGCTTAGATACTTAAGTACATTAAATTGCAAATACTTCTTTACTTTTACTTAAGTAGAATTTGAATGGAGGACTTTTCCTTTTACCAGAGTACTCATTTATCTGGGTATTTCTACTTTAACTTAAGTAAAGGAACTGTGTACTTCTTCCACCACTGCTGTGTGTAACCAAGGCTGCGGAGGGTAGTGGCCAAGACCCCCCAGGACCAACACCCCAACCCCGTTCCGCCACTAGACCGTGTATTTCACTCTCTCGGCCGCTGAGACCCAAAGTTTAATGCTGTCCAACCCCAATCACCCGTGCAGTAGAGATTTCCATACGACACAACAACTTTATGGAACTCTACCATTAGAAGAAGATAGTCACAGCTAGAGCCCGACCCATTCATCCAAATGGTGTCATCTCAGTTTGTCCAGCATTGTTTACATATAACTCAGTCATAATACTCAGTCATTGTTTACATATAACTCAGTCATCATAATACTCAGTCATTGTCATAATAGACTCTGGTTGGATGCCAAACGTCTTTTCGTTGTACTGTACTTGTGCTGTATTTGACAATACATTTGAATCTAATCTAATACTCAGTCATTGTTTATATATAACTCAGTCATAATACTCAGTCTTTGTTTACAATATTCTTGCATGAATCTCATAGCTAGCTTGATAGAGTAGTTTGTGGTTTAAAGTTGGTAGAGACAACATCAGACGTCTAGCTTGATAGAGTAGACTAGACAAATTCCTGTGCATTAATTACACTGTATTACACTGCATTAATTACACATGGACAAAGTGTTTCTGATTCTGAATCTAACATTCAATTCAGCGTAAATGCAGACCTGAGGAAGCATTAGCTCGTGAAGATCTCTCTGGAGAACCGAGCCATCTTCAAGAAGATCAGCATGGTCTGTCTACAACCACTAACTCTGGCTATAAGACTACATGGTCACTGTCTACCTTAACAGTGTTCTTAAAACAACGGCCAAGGCCCAGGACAGCTTGACTTATTATATATGACATTTGGCCTTGTCTCCAGTCTTATGTGAAACACGACAAAAACCCTAAACCCATCTTTTGTTTTCATTTTCTCATCTTTGTTTTCATTTGTCATTCCCAGCTGGAACTATGCATGCGCAGACTGCCCACGGAGTCTAGGTTAATCAATCTGCGCATGCAGAGTTCTGGAGTAGGTGCGGAAAAGTTACTATAGTTCGGCAGAGAAAGTGCCGATCGACTTGGAATTGGTTGCACCGTGTTCAGGAGACTCAGGCGTAAAAGTATATTGGATCATGTCTCCAGCACCCCCACAGCCGTAGCTACAACCACTTCATATCAAGGCTCTCATCCATATTCATAGAACCCACCTCACCCCTACCCACTTTGACTACCTAGGATGGCTTAGAGAGTACAGCAACTTGCAATGGGCCTGGTCTACAAGATACACTACACCAGTGGTTCTCAACTGGTCTAGCCTCGGGACCCAACATTTTCCTTAGTCATTAAGTCGCGACCCAAATTTTTTAACCACTATGATTTATTAAATTCTTATTTTTTTTGCAGTAATACGCAATCTTTCATGCACTGTTAAAAACATGAAATAAACACAAAGAAGTGCAACAAAAGTGCAACTAGGGCTAAAAACCCAATGAAATGAAATAATAATAAATAATATGCTTCTTAGCATATTTCTTAGCTTAACATAACAGACCTAAGTTTGGGGGAACTAATGGGATAACTGGGGTTGCAACAAAAGTGTAACTAGGGCTAAAAACCCAATGAAATAAAATAATAATAATAATAATAATAATAATAAATAATTATGTTTCTTAGCAGACTTCTTAGCTTAACATAACAGACCTACAGTAAGTTTGGGGGAACTAATGGGATAACTGGGGTTGCAACAAAAGTGCAACTAGGGCAAAAAACACAATGAAATAAAAGAATAATAATAAATAATATATCCTTCTTAGCAGACTTCTTAGCTTAACATCCCAGGGAACTAATGGGATAACTGGGGATGTTGATTGCTCCTGACAAGAGTCTCAAAGTCTGGGGTGATGGTAGACAAAGCAACTCTGAGGTCATGTCCAATCTGTTCCTCTGCTTTGTCTTCAGCTGGACCAGAGCTGAGAAGCCACTTTCACAAAGAAAGGTAGTGAAAAAAAAAAAAAAAATTTTTTTTTTTACTATTTTTTTTATACACACATCCGTGACCCACTCAAAATGGCCCTGCGACCCACTTTTGGGTCGCGACCCACCAGTTGAGAAACACTGCACTACACCACACAGGTACCCATGTACATGTCGAAATACTTCCCAAAGGTCAGTGAATACCACGCCCTCAACACCAGAGGGAGTTCCACAAATCATGTGCAACCCAGATTCGGCACAAACAAGGGACTAAACACATTTCGCAATTATGCCACAACAATGTGGAACGCCCTACCCACAGCCTTAAAAACATGTGAATCCCTACCCACTTTCAAAACCGCTCTTAAAGAGCACCTACGGGAGGCTGCAATTCGAAACTGGCCACCGTAAAGGTCCAAACCCCCCCCCCCCCCCTCCCAAATAGACCGTCTCCTCCCCACCGATGTGTATATATTTTCTCCCCACCGTATGTATATATTTTCTCCCCACCGTATATTTTTTCATATGTATATAATCTCTGTTAGGATATATGGGTAACAGTACTGTATATTTGCATATCGTATATGTCACAAATGTAACAGTACTATATACCTGTATCGTATGTCATGTATGTCCCTATGCCATAAATGTCATGATGTCATGTGTTGTCATATAAATGTCACTATGAATTGAAAATGGGGGACCCTGATGTAAACAAGACAAACGTATTTCTCTGGTCTGCATCCCCTAACAATTGTGTGTATTGAGCAGTACTGTATTGTACCCATTCTGCAATCTGTTAAATAAAGAGTTCATCAGGGACGTGCACAGGACTTTAGAAAGGCAGGTGCCCGAAATGAGAAAAGGGCATGAATTATTAAATGCAATGCGAGCGCGCACAGCGCGCAAGCCCGATTTTTGGGGTTAATACAAGTCTATGGTACATTTAGTTTCACCGATAGATGTCACCAAAACTACATAGTGTCCCTTTAATAACACAATATGCGCTCCAGACCAACAGCTGCGAGAGAGAGAGAGAGAGAGAGAGAGAGAGAGAGAGAGAGAGAGAGAGAGAGAGAGAGAGAGAGAGAGAGAGAGAGAGAGAGAGAGAGAGAGAGAGAGAGAGAGAGAGAGTATGCTGCGTGATTTTCCTGCACTAGCAGAAGACAGGGAGGGGCTGGGGAGGGGTGATCTGGCGACGTGTTTCACGAAAATATACAGTGCACTGCAAACCCGACATTTTATTTTGTTGGGCAAATACCTTACCTGATGAAGTGTACTCTTGCTTTGTTTTAGTTGAAATAGTAGCTGTAAAAAAAGAGGTCTCGACTCGAGTGTGAGCTCAACAACAGCTGGATATCAATTTCGTGTTCAGTGCACTGCTGTGCTGCTGGCCCTGCGCGGTTTACATTATCTCATGATCATCACCCACCCACGTGCTATGCCTATGCGTAATAGGTCCTTCCAGGCTGGAAGGACCTATTATTTACAAGAGGGGTGGCATTTCTCTTTCTTTACCTAATATTTAGATTCTATAGTGACATCTTTCATTTGGAAGGGCAGGGCAGTATAGCTATATGTGCAACAGTAAAAAAAAAAAAAAAAAAAAAAGGTGGCATAAAAAGGGCACTTTCTAATGAAAAATGAAAAAGGCAGGTGCCCGGGCACCCCTTCACCCCTATGTATGCACGTGCCTGGTGTTCATTCATTCATTCATTCATCCCCCCCCCCCCTCCCTCCTGCGTGATTTTTTTCCGTAACCTATGTTTGCGAAGATGCTCTCTGATTGGCTAGCCGCGTACAGCGAAGACCCTCTCTGATTGGTTTAGCGCCGAAGGGTCTCTTCCGCATATTCAACAACAATTGATATGTTGTTCCCGAAGTTACCTAACCCTCCCTAACCTTAACCTTAACCCTAACCCTAACCTTAACCTTAACCTTAACCTTAACCCTAACCATAACTCTAAGCATAACCCACTTCGAAAGAGGGCCAAAGCGCGTGAATACTTTCCCCAAGGCAGTTGTCCTTCCGCGTTCGGTTTGCGCGGCCTGATTGGCCACTGACGCTTCTCTCAGCGCCCAATCGCGTTGCGCCTAGCTTTCAGTTCCACAGCCCAAGTCCTCGCCCATTTCCTCGTATTGTTTTCATCTCTCTATATTAACGTAACGCACTATTCATATCAATCGACATCATATCAATATATAAATAACGTATTGTTTTCATCTCTCACATCAATAGTCCTCGCCCATTTCCTCGTATTGTTTTGATCATCTCTCTATATTAACGTAGCCCATTTCCTCGTATTGTTTTCATCTCTCTATATTAACGTAACGTGCTATTCATATCAATTGACATCACATCAATATATAAATAACGTATTGTTTTCATCTCTCACATCAATAGTCCTCGCCCATTTCCTCGTATTTGTGAGGGCTGGCCCAGTACTGCGCACTTCCAGGTGCCAATTGCCATCACGCACCTGAGAGGAGTTACCAATCAGCTCGACGGGAGCCCTCTTATACACGGTTTGTTGAGCATTCAGTGTCAGGTGGTTTTGGTCACCACCAGCTACTGCTTGTTCCTCTTGTGTGTTTCTCCAGTACGCCCTTGGACATCGCTGCTGTTTCCTCTCTCTGCCTCCGTGGACCTGTGCCTCGTATTTACACTTTGCCCTTGGTGAGTTTTTGGATATCTATTTTTGATGAACTAATATCCTCGTTTTATCCTGGACTCAATACCTCCATCTGTTTTTGTGTGTTCCTTAACACTGAAGACAATACCTTCATCTGTTTTTGTGTGTTCCTTAACACTGAAGAATTGTCGCTTTGTTTTGTTACCAGACTCTGTATTGTTACTGGACTCTGCCTCGTAGGTTTCTACGTTTCTATTACTGACATTCTCTGTTTTCTTTTTCTCCACGAGTGGATTATAATCCAGCTGCAGAGCCGCAGAGCCCTTCTCGGCTAAAAGGATTATCAAGCTGCAGAGCCGCAGAGCCCTACTCGGCTAAAGGATTCTCCTCGGATGGATTTACTTTATTGTTGCCCATTTCTGTTGTGAAATAAATACGCCCATCGTTTTTGGCTAACTCTGAACTACCTGTCTGTGTCGTGCTGTTGGGGTTGTTTACAAACCATAATGTAAGGTTATGTATATAACCTAGTTATATGAGTACTGGCTAAGCGTCCCGCTCTTAAGCCTATCGAGATATACCTCATCTCATGTACCTATTGTACTCCATCAACGAAAAAAACAAGTACACCCACACCTGCCGGGTCCCGCCCCTATGGAGGCGTAGCCTATAAGACAGTAGGCATGGTCACCAAACACTCTTCCTCGCCAAAAATCCCGTTTCCAGTAAAAGATCCCTCAAAGGGAACTCAGGGCCGCTTAAGAGCGGGACGCTTAGCCAGTACTCATATAACTAGGTTATATACATAACCTTACGTTATATTATCGTACTTGGCCATCGCGTCCCGCTCTTAAGCCTATCGAGATATGGGGTAGAGCGGACGCGAGGCCCGACAAATGTACCCCCTGAGGACCCGTAAGCCCACATCAAGGGGTTGGGGAGCCCCGTCACCCCATCCTTCCTAATGAAGGGGGGGCACAGTCAACTCCACCTGAGTGCGAGCAAGAGGGAACTAGAACCCCTTGAACACACAGCACAGGCGGAACCACGTGTGACCTAACACACTGTGGCCCATACCCACACACTCCTGCTACCCTACCAAAGGACGGGAAGCAGGAAAGGCCACAGACCCCAGAACCGCCTGGGAGACAGAACCCCCGGTCATGTCCATGAGGTAAAACCTTACAAAGGGGCCCGGGGAGGACCATGAAGCTGCAGCACAGATGTCCTCCACCGAGGCCCCACCCAGGAGAGCGGCAGAGGCAGCCACCCCATGAGTGGAGTGCGCCCTGACGCCCCCAGGGGGATCCAGCCCGGCCAACGTGTAGCAGAGGGCAATGCCCTCGCACAACCAATGGGACAGGTGCTGTTTCGATAGTGCCTTACCGGCATGAGAACCACTGTGACAGACAAAAGCTGATCGGTAACCCTGAGGTCCTGAGTACGGCTGAGGTAAATTCCCAAAGCACGGACCGGACATGACAGGTGAAGGCCCGCATCTAACTCACTAGCGTGAGGAGGCGGACAAAACGCCTGAACCACAATATCCCTGGAGCGGAAGGAACTCCGGATATTTTTAGGCACGAAGGCAGGATTAGGCCGCAGAGTGGCACCGCAATCGGAACGAAAGACAGACACTCTGGTCGTACCGAGAGAGCACAAAGCACACCCACGCGTTCAGCGGAGGTGACGGCCAGCAAGAACACGGTCTTGAACGACAGCTGTTCCAACGGCGCTTGCTCAAGAGGCTCAAACGGGGCCAAGGACAACCGACCGAGGACCAATTGAAGATCCCAACTCGGAGCCAAAGAGCGTTGCACCGGCTTAACGCGTCGAGCGCCAAGCAGGAAACGCTTCACAAGAGGGTGGCTGAACAAGACATCCCCCTCAAATCCCACATGATAGGAGGATATAGCTGCTGCATATACCCTCACCGTCGAAGCCGACAGTCTATCAAGGAGAGACTGGAGGTAACTAAGGACAGCATCCAGGGGGCAGGAGACTGGGTCCCGGCCCCCCGCCTTACACCACACTTGGAACATACGCCATCTGCCCGCGTAAAGCGCGACAGTGGAGGGAGCATGCACATTCCGGATGGTATCAACCACAGAACCTGCGCCCCTCAACGTACCCGTCCCAACAACTGACCTAACAGATGTATGGGGAAGAATCCCAGGCGGCACGGCATCGGTCCCAGACCTGCCTGGCTATGTCCGGACGTAATCCCCACCCGTCAGGATGAGGACCGCCCCGCGACAGTACACCTGTACCCACATTCACCCTGCCGGGGATGTGGGGAGCCCTCAGGCCGCGCAGATGGAGGACGCCCATAGCCAGCCGCCCGCCGCCTGGTGCAGACGGGGGGAGCGTACTCCTCCCTGTCTGTCGATATACGACACTGACGTCGTATTGTCCGTCCTGATCAACACCGTTTGAGGACCAGAAGGACCGCTTTCAATACCAACACATTGAACGTAGCGCAGACCGGGCAGCATGGTTTGCCAGCTGCCCCCTACTGCGTTGGCCCGACGCGTCACCAGCGAGGGAGGCGTCGGTGAAAAACGTGACGTGAGACAGCGCCGTAACCGTCCTAGGACGGAACCTCCCGAGCGTGTCGACAACACGCTCTGAGAGGGATGCCCATAGCACTCCAACCGTTGACTGGGAAGAGGAGTACTCTACTTCCTGTCTACAGCAAACCCCAGGCTGGTAGGGACCTGCCTGGTACGAGACCCGACGATCCACCTTGACCGCGAAGGACCAGAA
Source organism: Notolepis coatsorum (assembly GCF_963971535.1). NCBI lineage: Eukaryota > Metazoa > Chordata > Actinopteri > Aulopiformes > Paralepididae > Notolepis > Notolepis coatsorum. The sequence goes on along the minus strand of NC_140174.1, from coordinate 86,626,874 downwards.
CCTCGTCAGGGCAGAATACACTTCGTAACCCCTGACGACGCAGAGGCCCCAGTGCGGCCTCCACGCACTTGGTGAAGATGCGGGGAGCCAGAGAAAACCGAACGGCAGCCTCTGGTACTCATACGCTAACCCTGCAAAGGAAGCGTAGGTAAGCCCTAGGATGGAAGATCGGAGATGCGAAAACGCATTATACAGGTCTATGGAGGAGAACCAGACCCCCACCTGACAGTGTTCAACAGGTAGGAGACGATCCAAAAAATGCTGAACCTTCCCATGGGACAGGTCCAGCATGGGTCTGACACCCCCCCCCCTCCCGATTTCTCAGGCACCAGAGAACACCGGGAGGAGAATGCCACAACGATGGCTTGCTTCGTCCACAGAGATTGGATCTCGTTGACCAGAGCTGTCACTGCTGGTGACCCTGACAATAGGGTCTGTACCAAACCCGAAAACGGGTGGGGTTGTGTAAACACAAGTCCCCGCCTCAGCGTTCTCTCCATCCACCTCTACATATGGTACTGCCGTAGTCATATGTGATGACACTCCCAACGCACCCGCCGCCATGTGGCGCAGGTCCGCCAGGAACTGTAGATAGTTGGCCCGGTCCCACCCGCTGTGCGTAGCCAACCCTGGACCCTTGTGAGCAGAGCGTTCCGTGGAGTCGGGTCAGAACCTGACACTACCCACGAGGCAATCACACCCAAGGGGGGGACCCCGACAGAAAGGGCCGGTTTGATACGGGGGAAGCTGACATCAATCTAGGTGACAAAAGCCCCCCCACTGAACACCCCTCCAGAACATACTGAGGAGTTGTTCTGCAGCCGGACATGCAAGGCGTGAGGACCCCATGGGTTCCTACACACCGTAGCCCTGCAGTGATATTACTACCACCTAAATCACGCGCACCTCTTCATTTCAGACCACTGCCGATCTCGCGGGAGTGGGAGGTACCAACATGATACCTGGCCTGGCGAAGGCAAGGCCGGGGAAGCCCGCACTGTGTGCCTCAAAAGGTTTCGAGCCCCCCTGCTGACAACACTTATAGTTGACAGACGTAACACCAGGCTCAACCAACACAGCTTATGGTGTGGGAGCCACTTGACAGCACAACATTCTCACGGACAGACCCAGGCTCAGCCATAAACTGGGTGTCAGCCCCTGTCCCCATGAGAAGCGAAAAGTGGGGCCGCCCGCGCTTCAACGAAGGCACACGGCCCGCAGCCAAAGGAAACAATCAGAGCCCCCTTTTTCCGCTGGTGTTGGGGGAGGGAGTGATCGGAGAGCGGGCTGCTCGCGGCAGGACGGCGACGGCTTGTTGTTCAAGCCGAGCCCATCCAACATGGCCGATCCCTCGGCCGCCAAGGCTGTCGGCCTTGTGGACACCTGTCGATTCAACGCCCAGGATACCTCTGGCGGGGGAAACATGGCCGCCTGTCGAGGGCCTCGTCATCGCCGCTGACGAGGCCGTGCTCTCTCTTCTTCTGGCTGCACGGTGTGAGGCGGTGTGGGGCCTAGGACAATACCGCCCGCGCTCCAGCAGAAGACCAAAATCCCTTGCGGAGAGGGGAACCCTGAGCGGTTATAGCTTGCGGCTAGGTCAAAGCTAATAACGTCAACAACCTCCAATGTGTCGACGTCGGCTGGCCCTCAAGGCCCCGCCACCAGACACCATTTTTTTTATAGAAAAAACAGCAATTCTAACACAGATACTAATCGCTGCCAATTCCATACCATGGCGGTACAGGCTTTAGCAGCCCACCAGCCACTCGCCAGGCCGACCCACCTCATGGCGTCGGCCGGGCGGGGCACTGTTTCAATATGTCAAAAGCAAAGGACTGATGTTAACACGGAGCACCATTGGTGGTTGCAAACAGCAACCTCCACTGTGGTGTGCACCATGAAGGGGTTAAATGAATAAAATAACTAACACCACAAATACTGTAGAATGAGCAAGCCCATGTACACAACGTTAAGGGGAGGCGGACCAGAGAGAACCAGTCCCGCATTCATTCATAATATTCACAACAGCACACCAGCCCTAGCTTAGCCCATTTACCCAAAAGGTAAACAAAGCCCCCCCCGCACTACTCCCCCAATAGACACAGATTGACCGTCAGCAGGAATGGTTGAGAGGAGAGAAAGTTGTAGCATAGACAGACATTCTCGTAGCGGAGAGACAGAACAAAACAGTAGCCCACTACACTACTATAGCATAGCGTTCAACGTTACTATGGACAGAAAACAGTCAGCTGAGCCACAACACGGGCCGCCGCTAAGTCCCGTCCTGCAGTAGTATAGATCTACTGCCACCCGCCAAGCCTCAAGCATCGGCTTCCGGGTGGAAACCCTGTTCAAAGCCCCGCCGGGGCACAGGTTTAACGCTACCTGGCTAGGCCTACCTAGTCATGGCACACCCTGTTGACAACCCATTTACCCGTAAAAAGGGTAAAATAGGACTCAGCAAAACCCCCACATTAGCTACCGACTGACCTTCATTGATGAACCGGGCAAGAGGAGGGAAAAGCAGCAAAATCCCACGGCGGAGACATTAGAACAGCGTAGCAGTAGTGTTAGCATATAGCATTAGCATTAGCATGTAGCGTTAGCATTAGCTGTTTAGCAGCACGCTTCCAGGATCGTTTGGAACCCGTCCACTGCAGTGAACCGTTCACCAAACCATCCCGCCCCTGGCGCCGACACACAACATGGTTGTGTAACAAAACAACCAGCATTACTAACACTAACATCAATGCCTCTGATGACACAGGGCCTACCTGTGTACAAGCTGGCCCGATAGCCAAACCTTGCACGCTGATCCTTGGTCTGCTGCCATCAGACGAGGAAACATCAACATAGGCCCGACGTGTCGCTGAAACATGCCCCGAAGATTCCAGGGGTAAGCAAACCTCCGGTAACTTTCAACATTACGCAATTTCTCTTTTTTTTTGATCAAATATTTTTATTTTCTTTTTCTTTTTTCCAACATGAAACAAAACATATCACAATACAACAACAACAATACATAAAAAGACTTACTCAACACCACATGACAAGACAACTACTGATACAACTGTACAGTGATCATCCTAACATGGACACTCGCTCGTTCTCTTCCCCCCCCCCCCCCCCTCCCCCCGCTCACCCCAGGACCTCAACATGAGTCACACTCATAATACATCACAATACATCACTCAGCAAAAAAAAAAAAAAAAAAAAAAAAACAAGAATCTAAACAAACATTTCCAAACTTATATGCGTTCCCTCAACTTTGCCACTGTAGCCAACCAAATTACGATATCAGATTCCCTAACCCCTATAACACGTGCCGTGGATATCTCCAAATAGATCACGTCAAGGTAGGTGAGAAACCATACCTTTGGACAGAGTCTATCTGGATGAAACCAACGTGAGGCAATCAATTTTTTTGCGGCTGTGAGGCCGGCCAAAATTAGTTTTTTCACCTGTATAGAGGTCGGTAATTTAGAGAGATCATTCAGTAATAGTACAGAAGGAGATACAGGTATGGTTAGAGAGAAAATGTCTGAGAGCTGATATGTAACATTTTCCCAAAAAATCACAACAGGAGGGCATTCCCAGTACATATGCATAAATGTACCTGTGGCGCCACTTGGACACAAGGTACACAGAGAGTCAGGTCTGAGACCCATTGAATTCAATCGTCTAGGGGTTAAATAAGTCCTGTGAATAAAATTCAGATGAATCTGTTGGTGATCTGGGTTGTGTGAGGATAACCGAACATTTTCCCAGACTGCATCCCAATCAAAATCTACATCCAACTCCGGAACATCCTTTCTCCAAATCGTATCCAGGGGGAGCTCTTTATACGAGGTCATGAGTAAATGGCGATAAAAGTCAGAGACAAAGCCTCTCGATGTCTCCTTGTCATAAAAGAACTTGTGAAAGCGGTGATGCACTAGTGGAGCATCCCATGGCACGCCATGAGCCTTCAGAGCTGCTCTTATTTGTAAATAAAAGAAAAAGGAGGTTCCGGGGAGATCATATCCGTTGGATATATCCTGGAAAGATCGGAGGCCAGAGTTATCAAAGATATCCCCCAATGTGTGGATACCTTTCTTTTCCCATCTAGGGTACCTAATAGGTTGTTGTTCAATAAGGAGAAGATTGTTATTAAATAGAGGGGAATGCGTGTGCCATTGATGGCGGTTTGTACCCACTTTCTGAGTGTCACGCCAAGTTTGGATCACATGTGTGATTAAAGGGCCAAATCTTAATTTACATTGTTTAATTGATATGTTGGTATACACAATATCCTGAACATTACGCAATTTCTCATAATCTTTTCATAACAACTAGTTTACATAAGGTGCACTGCGACCGTTATGATGGAAACGAAAATAGAGGAAGAGTGTTTGGTGACCATGCCTACTGTCTTATAGGCTACGCCTCCATAGGGGCGGGACCCGGCAGGTGTGAGTGTACTTGTTTTTTTCGTTGATGGAGTACAATAGGTACATGAGATGAGGTATATCTCGATAGGCTTTAAGAGCGGGACGCGATGGCCAAGTACGATAATATAACAGTATTGCTTTCATCTCTCTATATTAACGTAGCCCATTTCCTCGTATTGTTTTCATCTCTCTATATTAACGTAACGCTATTCATATCAATCGACATCACATCAATATATAAATAACGTATTGTTTTCATCTCTCACATCAATAGTCCTCGCCCATTTCCTCGTATTGTTTTCATCTCTCTATATTAACGTAGCCCATTTCCTCGTATTGTTTTCATCTCTCTATATTAACGTAACGCGCTATTCATATCAATCGACATCACATCAATATATAAATAACGTATTGTTTTCATCTCTCTATATTAACGTTAGGCTGTAAAAATCTGTTCTATAGGCTATATTTAGTCAAGTTTATTAGACATAGTTAGGCGATAGTTAGTTAGTTTTAGTATATTGTGCACGGCGGTAGCAGTTTTAGTATACTGTGCACGGCGGTAGCGAGTTGAGTGATAGTGAGTTGAGTGATAGTTAGTTTTAGTATATTGAGCGAGTGTATTGAGCGAGGAGTTAGGCGATAGTAGGGCTAACGCGATTGGGCGCTGAGAGAAGCGTCAGTGGCCAATCAGACCGCGTAAACCGAACGCGGAAGGACAACTGCCTTGGGGAAAGTATTCACGCAGCCCGCGGGCGTTATTATTTTTCGTGGCCGCATTTTGCGGAGACGCTCTCTGATTGGCCACTGACTGACGCTCTCTGATTGGCCACTGACATGTGGGCCCAATCGCGTGACGAGCTGTCTTTGCCCATTTCCGGGTCTAACAGCCTGCAAACTACCTAACGCCTAGTTTATCACTGGTTAAGCTTAGGCGACTCTTTCGAAGTTGGTTAAGGTTAGAGTTTGGAATCAGGGCTGGTGTTCTATCGCCCTGCTCTAAGACAAACTCTAACCTTAACCAACTTCGAAAGAGTGCCTAAGCTTAACCAGTGTAGAAACAGGCGTCACACGATTGGGCGCACATGTCACATGAAGTGGCCAATCAGAGAGTGTCTCCGCAAAATGCGGCTACGAAAAAAAATAACGCAGAGAGGTGTGATTTTTTCCCCGTGTCCTATGTTTTGCGAAGATGCTCTCTGATTGGCTAGGCGCGTACAGCCTCTCTGATTGGTTTAGCGCCGAAGGGTCTCTTCCGCCTTGTACATATATTCTCCATAGATATATATAGAACACTAGATAGCTTAAGGCGGAGTCACCAGCGTCGCTGAACCGCCGCCATCTTGCCCCAGTCAGCCTTTTTGTTACGTTCTATGGTAGCTGTTGGAGGGTGAGTGATCTGCATAGACAAAAATACTCATAACTCGCTGAAATATTGACGGATTTACAAACGGTTTGGTTTATTACAAGCATTATTGGTTATGATTCAAGCGGTTTGTAAAAAAACATCTTTAGATACATTTGTGATGCATATAAGTATGCAGTATCATAACTACATCTTTGATGTTTATAGCAAACCAACCCGTTTGAAAATCGGTAAAGAATTGAGCAATCTATGGGGGCAAGATGGCCGCCCTACGACGACGTCGCTCTCCATTGGCCGGCAGCGCGGGTAAGCTATCTAGTGTTCTATATATCTATGATATTAGACCACTACACTTCCGCGTTACATTGAAATCGGGGAGGAGATTGCGGGGGAGCATATGAATGAATGTGGACCAGAGCCGTGATGTAAGTGGTTGCCGATACGCAGTGGCGTAACTCTGTCTCTGGATGTGCGGGGGACAGATTTGGGAGCGTGGCGAGTGACGCCCTAACCCCCCCCCCCTCTACCTAGATTTTTTTTTTAAATACCAGGGGTGCAATACCGCATTTTCCCAGTATTCTGTTGTGACAAATAATAAACAAATTTGAAAGGTTTATGGTGAAAGAACATTTATTATATGGTGCTTCAATTAGCAATTATGAACACAGTAATACCTAGAGTGGTCATGCCCGCATTGATTGTGCAAAATACAATAATAAAATAGGCAGACATTTTTTTAAATAGGTAAGACACAAGATATGCATGATAAAAAAAAGACATGCTAAGTTCCTGAGAAACACTACTATACAATATACAATTTTAGCTCTTAATGTATCTATCACCTTTATCTATCACCAATCACTTTTAATCAAATTTAATTACAGGTACAAAACGTTAACATAAATCACTCTTATGCACTGGTACATAAGTTATATAACAAACCTGTTTAATAAAACTCTAACCCTTATGGTCATGCCTGCATCGATTGTGCAATAATCCAATACTAAAATACCTGAGAGGGCACTGGTTCCTATGTAGACTACTATACAATTTTAACTCTGTCATTATTATACTTAATGTATCTAAACTATATTATACAAGAGCCACATCTGTTCTTTCCTTAAAGTGACTTTTTATATACCTCATTCCTTTAAAGTGACATTTTCACATTTAAACTCATCCAATGCTTCCAAAGACATGTTGTCTCCGATCATGGGCAGAGATGAATTCCTCACAGAGTTCTCTCATGTCAAAGGCATCAACTCTTTCTTGATGTATATGACAAACTGCCACACTGTTCAACCTTTTCTGCTTCATGGAGTTGCGAAGCCAGGTCTTCAACCTCCGGAGTCCGCTGAAACTCCTCTCAGCTTCAGCAGAGGATGTGGGAACAACCAGCAACAGCCTCACAAGGACCTCCACCTGATCAAAAAGACCTCTGACTTCAGGCAACATGCCTCTCAGGATGTCTGCAGCTTCTGTGCTTGATGCATAGGTGTTAGTTGCTTTGAACATGGCTAGCTGAACATCCAGCATCCTCCTGTTCATCTCTGGATACTTGTCCACAATGTCATCACTTTCTCCCCTAATAAGCACACCCTCCAACTTCTGAAGCACTTCAAAGCTTCTTTGATTAAACCGCTCTCGGAATTGCAGATCTGCTGTGTCCAGTATTTTGAAGAACTCCCCTCTGAAGAAGTCCACAGAAGTTGCTGGGACATGTGCTGCAGCGTCACCAGTTAGACGTTTTGGAGGGTTGCGGATACGAGGCATTTCCATCGGATTGATGTTTAGTGAGGTGACCAGCTTTGCGGTGTTGTCAAATATCTGTGAATGAATGAAAACTTTATTTAACAGATTGCAGAATGGGTACAATACAGTACAGCTCAATACACACAATTGTTAAGGGGATGCAGACCAGAGAAAGACTTTAGTCTTGTTTACATCAGGGTCCCCCATTTTCAATTCATCATTATTAGTCAGGATGATTGCAATGAGTTTGTATCTTGTTTGCAAATCTTGCAAATGATTATGTCTTGCTGATGGACTCTGTAAACACGCATTTGTCATGACTTATGAACCACGATTATTTTCAAGAGAAACAAACAGGCAAATAGCTATAGCTTAGTCAATCTGGACAAATACATTAGGCCTATATTAAAAAAAGAAAATCTGCTAAAATGCTGTTACTTGCCGTTGCCCTCCTGTTTCGTGGTGGTGTCGTCACTGCTGCTGGTTTAGCTCTAGGCGACAGCGTAGCAAAACTTAGTTTGCTTTGAAGAAGTAGCTTTCTCCTCTTGGGCGACGGTGCCATCTCGTTGTTGCATGCACGCAGGTAGGAGTCGGACATAGCACTGTCGAATGTCTTATCTTATCTCTCTTTATACCGTATGTGATGACGTATTTTAACATACACCTCGGCTGACGACCCGAGCTATTATTATGCAAAGACAAGTACTTTAGCGAGTGGGTACTTGGCCCGTGCAGGGCAAGAATGCGACCCCCATCTACTGCTCTTTGCATAATAATAGGACAGGTAGTCAGACTCAGCTCTTTGGACGGTAAAACGTGGGGGGTACAATAACTGCATTCTGAAAACATGCGGGGGACACTTTCCGATGTCCCCGGCGTAAGTTACGCCCCTGCCGATACGGCTGTGGGGGTGCTAGAGACATGATCGAATAGACATTTATGCGCCTCAATCTCCTGAACACGGCGTGAATCGATCAGAACTAAATCGGCAGAGAAACAGCCCATTTTAAAGCACCTATTCAGCATGCACATGCGCAGATTGCCCATGGAGTCTGGACGACGCGAGATGACGCACAAATGAATGTGGACTGTTCCATCAGAGGGGCGAGCTTCGGTGGCCAGTGTCCTTTAAGCCGAACAGGATAATGAAAAGATTATCCCACTAAATGGCCAGACGCGTCTTATGGCGACATCTACAATTACCTCATTGAGTCTCCAGGTAGACTAATGTTTATATTTAAGTGCAGCGGTCTGTAGCCACTCACATTACCACCGAAGCTCCGCCCTCTGATGGAACAGTCCACATTCATTCGTGCGTCATCTCACGTCGTCCAGACTCCATGGGCACTCTGCGCATGTGCATCTATTCGATCATGTCTCTAGCACCCCCACAGCCGTATCTGCAATCACTTAATGTCAAGGCTCTCGTCCACATTCATTCATTTGCCCCCCCCCCCCCGCAATCTCCTCCCCGATTTCAGAATCCCGGAAGTGTTGCGGTGGTCTATAGATATATATAGAACATTAGATAGCTTACCCGCGCTGCCGGCCGCCTATAGCTTATTAACAGCGGAAGAGTGCTTGATTGATTGATTGATTGATTGAAAACTTTATTAACAGATTGCAGAATGGGTACAATACAGTACAGCTCAATACACACAATTGTTAAGGGGATGCAGACCAGAGAAAGACTTTCGTCTTGTTTACATCAGGGTCCCCCATTTTCAATTCATCAGGACATATATGACATACATGACATACAGATAGTCAGTACTGCTACATCTATACATTTATGACATACCAGATTTGCAAATACAGTACTGTTTGTGATACAGAAGGAGTCAGGAAAAGGGAGTATATACATTTGACGTAGAAACTGTACATTGGAGGAGGTTGGGTGGGGGGGGTTGGGTACACTGGGATATTGACAACCATACTGGGTAATCTACATTGGAGGTGGTTGGGGGGGGGGGGGGGCACACTGTATATACAAGCAAAACTGTACATTGAGGGGGGGGGGGGGGGGAGACACTGTACAAACAAACAAAATTGTACATTGGACTATTGACAAAACCATACTAGGTAAATGACTGTACATTGGAGGGGGTTGGGTTAGGATATTTACAGGGGCCAGTGTTGAATTGCAGTCTCCCGTAGGTGTCCCTTGAGAGAGGTTTTGAAAGTGGGTAGTGATCCACATTCCTTTACAGCTTTGGGTAGGGCGTTCCACATTGATGTGGCATAATTGCGAAACGTGTTTAGTCCCTTATTTGAGCCGAATCTGGGTTTAACATGATTTGTGGAGCTCCCTCTGGTGTTGTGATCGTGGTATTCACTGACCTTTGGGAAGTATTTTGACATGTACATGGGTACCTTGGTCGTGTAGTGTATCTTGTAGACCAGGCCCATTGCAAGTTGCTGTACTCTGTCGTCTACTCTAAGCCATCCTAGGTTGTCAAAGTGGGCAGGGGTGAGGTGGGTTCTAGGAGTAAGGTCAAGCAGTAGTCTGACCAGTTTGTTTTGAGATGTTTGTAATTTTGTTTTTAGCGCCTTTGAGGTGCTTTGGTACCATGAGGTGCAAGCATAGTCGTAGTACGCCTGAATGAGTGCTCCTGCCAGAGTCTTCAGGGTATTCTTGTTTACCAGAGAGGAGATCCGGTACAAGAATCGAGTTCGTTGGTTGACTTTTTTTATTACATTGGATGCCATTTTGTCACAGGAGAGATTAGCCTCTAGGATGGAACCCAGGTAGGTAATTTCATCTTTCCTTGTGACAATATTGTCACCCACTGTAACTGAGAAGCCGTCGGTCTTGCTGAGTTTGTTATTTGAACCGAAGAGAATGGACTCTGTTTTGCCCATGTGTAATGATAGTTTGTTATCAGCGAGCCATATGCAGATTCTGCCTAGTTCCGAGCTGAGGGTTTTTTCAACCTGTAACTTGTTCTTGTCAGAGACCAGCAGGGCTGAGTCGTCCGCAAACAGGAACAAGTTGCAGTCACAAGCTGACGACATGTCATTTGCATAAATTAGGAACAGTAGCGGTCCTAGTATGCTTCCTTGTGGAACACCACAGCTCACTGTGAGGGGGGGGGATAGGGTACCGTTTACCTCCACCATCTGTTCCCTCCCCTCAAGGTAGGATTGCATCCAGCTCACTGATAGACTATCAAAACCAATTGCTTTTAGCTTGTCAATCAGAATGGAGTGATTGACCGTGTCAAAGGCCTTTTGTAGGTCCAGCATGACCATGCCGCAGTATTTGCCTGCGTCCACCTCTTGTTTGATGTGGTCATTCAAATAGAGAAGGCATGTGTCAGTGGAGTGGGATGTTCTGAAGCCAGATTGGAATTCGTAGATTAGATTTTTTTCCGCTAGGTACTTTTCGACCTGTTCGTAGACTATTTTTTCCATGACTTTCGAGATGGAGGTGAGAATAGAAACAGGGCGGTGCCGAGTGCTTCCGCGTTTTCCCTGATTGGCTGCAACACGCCCCGCGGCAGCAGAGCTTGCAGCATTATGTAGCCGTAGTCCCCGATGTTTTTCATTCGACACTTAGCTCAACTGGCAGCGCTGCCGTGCTGTGGATCCTGCGGTCAGTTGGTGACAAGTTCGATTCCCTTCAATTTTTTTTTTTTTTAATGTGCATTCTTTCGCCGGTTAAGTTTAGGCATGTTAACTTTAAGCATTGTTTCGGAGTTGGTTATGGTTAAGGTTAGGCATTGTTTCGGAGTTGGTTAAGGTTAGAAGGGTTAAGTTTAGGCGCTGTTAAGGAGCTGGTTAAGGTTAGAGTTTGTCTTAGAGAATGGCAATATTCTTTCGGAGTTGGTTATGGTTAAGGTTAGGCATGGTTAAGGTTAGGCATTGTTTCGGAGTTGGTTAAGGTTAGAAGGGTTAAGTTTAGGGCGGTTAGGTGGCCGAGCGGAGATTGCGTTCGTCATCAACCCCGGAGCTGTGAGCTGGATTCGCCTGTTTGAATCCAGCTCACAGCTCCGGGGTTGTCACCAGCTTGGCTGGCCGTCTGCACTAATACAATTGGCTGTATTAGAGGGTGGGAGAAGCTGGCGGGGTGGGTCCGGGTCGTTGTAAACAGCGACTCCTACAGTTCGGTCGGGGCGCCTGCTAAGCGCGGATAGGACTTGAGGGGGATAGTGTGGTCCTCCCACACGCTACGCCCTCTCGATGAGAATCCGCGCTGCCAGGTGAAAAGAAGCGGTGATTGGCTGGACGTGTGTCGGAGGAAGCACGTGGTAGCCTCCACTCTCCCAGATGATCTGACTGAGACTGTGTGGGACTGGGAATTGGCATACGACTAACATTGGGATGGGAGAAAATCGGAGGAAAAATGGAGGGGGAAAAAGATCAATAAAAAAAAAAAAAAAAAAAAGAAGGGTTAAGTTTAGGCGCTGTTAAGGAGCTGGTTAAGGTTAGAGTTTGTCTTAGAGAATGGCAATAGACAGCCTATTTCCGCGCTGCAGCGCGAGGCAATAGACAGCCTATTTCCGCGCTGCAGCTCTCTCGCGCTGCCGCGGTCACATGGGCGTCATGGCCAATCAGAGAAAACGCGGAAGCACGCAAAGCACTCTTCCGCTGCTCGAGTCAGCCTTGAGTGAGGGTGAGTGATCTGCACAGACAAAAATACTCATAACTCGCTGAAATATTGACGGATTTACCAACGGGTTGGTTTGCTATAAACATCAAAGATGTAGTTATGATACTGCATACTTATAAAAATGTTTTTTAAAGATGTTTTTTTTACAAACCGCTTGAATCATAGCCACGTTAATAATGCTTGTAATAAACCAAACCGTTTGTAAATCCGTCAATATTTCAGCGAGTTATGAGTATTTTTGTCTGTGCAGCTCACTCACTCTCACTCAAGGCTGACTCGAGCAAGATGGCGGCGGTTCAGTGACGCTGTTGACTCCGCCTTAAGCTATTTATGCAGTGGTCTATGTCTCGGGCGCACACGTGACGTCACCTCGTGCTGCGACACTATGAATTGAAAATGGGGGACCCTGATGTAAACAAGACAAACGTCTTTCTCTGGTCTGCATCCCCTTAACAATTGTGTGTATTGAGCCGTACTGTACTGTACCCATTCTGCAATCTGTTAAATATAGTTTTCATTAATTAATTCACACAGCACGCTGGTTTTTATCCTCCTAGAAGCTACATGGATACAGACACTGCCAAGCGGAGACCGAAGTTGTTGAAGAGGTTTCTGTAACAGATATTATCTGAAAGAAACATAGAAGAGCAAGAAGGAGAGATTGATCTGCTGGATCGTCTGAAGCATGAAGACACACAAAACAGGTTTGTAATATCAAATTGATATAAAAGCCAGCCCATTTTGGATGGATTAGAGTAGACGACAGCAACTTGCAATGGGCATGGTCTACACACAAGATACACTACACCATGTACATTACCCATGTACATGTCGAGGTTTGATTGATTGATTGAAAAATGTATGAACAGATCGCAGAATGGGTACAATACAGTACGGCTCAAGTTAAGGGGATGCAGACCAGAGAAACACTTTCGTCTTGTTTACACCAGGGTCCCCCATTTTCAATTCATCAAGACATTTATGACATACAGATAGACAGTACTGTTACATCCAGACATTTATGACATACCAGATGTACATCGGAGGGGGTTGGGTTTGGACATTTACAGCGGCCAGTTTAGAATTGCAGCCTCCCGTAGGTGCTCTTTGAGAGCGGTTTTGAATGTGGGTTAGCCCCTTTCGTGACTTTCGGTTTGCAAGCCTGGGGCTTTTGTGACTGGAGTCACTTGCTCATACGCCCCGATTACCCAGTAAGGAAACGACCAAGCGTCATCAAGGGGCTCGCGGTGTGTCAAGAATACATCAGATCTGAATTTCAAAGATACCCAGCGTACAATATGGGTCTAACACAGCTTCACGATGGGGTCTGGAAGCTCGGAGTTGCTAATAAACAGTTTAAAACATTGTTACTCGACGAGTGGTATTTACAGACCGAACGTCCATCTCCGCCGTTGGTGTCACAGCGCATGCGCACCAGGCAGCTAATGTCGCGTTCACGTTACTGGGAAGAAGCGGAAAAAAAAGAAGCGCTGTCAATACATTTGGTTCAAGATTTGTCTCAATACTTCCCGAGATGGTTTCAAAAATATTTGTCCAATACCTGTGCAAGGAGGGGCATGTGAACATGTGAGTATATGTGGCTGGGGCCGAATGACATCTATCGCATATAGGATTAATATCTTCATACATTTTGGCTAATCTGACTTTCGTCAGGTGTACTCGATGAATAATTTTGCATTGTATCAACCCGTGTCTTGCACAAATAGAAGAAGAATGAACAAGACGTAGAATGTCAACCCAAATGTCATCCGAGATCTCCTCCTCCAAATCCTCCTCCCATTTACTTTTAATATTGTGTATTGTGGTGGGACATAAGGAGAGAATGAGATCATTATACATAGTCGATATCATGCCCTTGATGGAAGACATCGGGGTTAAAAAGGAGTCGATGGGTGTTACCTCTGGAAGGTTGGGAAATATAGGGTTAATGCTACAGACATAGCTACGAATCTGTAGATACCGAAAGAAATGTCGGCTATGGATTGAATATTTCTCTGATAATTGCTGAAAGGAGGCAAAAACATTATCTATATACAGGTCACCTAGTGTATTAATACCGAGTGAGGCCCATAAGGAGAATGCTCCATCCATCAGTGATGGGTGAAATAAAGGGTTAGCTGCTATCGGGGCCAAGTGGGATTGAGTTTTGAACCCAAAATGGCGTCTGAATTGATTCCAAATTCTGAATGTAGTTTTAACGACAATATTTTGTAAGTAAGGGGCCAATGGAGAACTAATGGGGGCATGTATAAGACCGGTTAGTGAAGCAGGTTTGACGGATGAGGCTTCGATGTCAACCCACATAGGGCACACCAGAGGTTTGTCTGACTGTAGGCTGTAGCCATTGCTGTATGATTCTGAGATTGGCTGCCCAATAGTAGGCTCTGAAGTTAGGTAGAGCCATGCCACCCAGAGATCTACGCCTTTGTAATAGAGCTTTACTAATTCTGGGAACTTTGTTATTCCAAATGAATTTGGACACTAGGCTGTCAATTTTTTGAAAGAATGAGTTGGGAAGAAGATAGGCAGGCACTGGACAAGATAAGAAAACCTTGGGAAAGAATTCATCTTAACGCAATTAATACGTGCAGCAAGAGAGGGAGGTAATAATGACCAACGTTCAAAATCTTCCTGAAATCGAGTCCGTAGAGAACCAAAATTAAATTTGAATAGGTCCCCAAATGTATCCCTAATTTGGATACCGAGATATTTGAAGCTATGGGGAGACATTTTCAATGGGAAGTTATGCAGTGGATAACTTCGAGCTTCTGCATTCAATGGAAGAAGTTCACTTTTGTCTAAATTTAGTTTATACCCTGAAATATGGCCAAATCGGGTGAATATGTCAAGTGCAGCTGGAATAGATGTGGAGATGTCAGATACGTATAGAAGCAGGTCATCTGCATATAGGGAGGTCCTCTGTTCAACACCCCCTCTGATTATACCTTTAATACGAAGGTCTGATCGAAGTGCGATGGCCAACAGTTCAATGGCAACATCGAACAGGAGTGGACTCAAATTGCAACCCTGTCTCATGGAGCGGTGTAGATGGAACTGTGCTGAACGTGTGTTGTTAGTCCTTACTGAGGCAGTGGGAGAGGTGTAAAGTAGTTTCACCCAGGCTACAAAGTTATCCCCCAGTCCAAACTTTTTCAATGTATTGAAAAGATATCCCCACTCCACACGGTCAAAAGCTTTGGCCGCATCCAATGAGATGACAGCCTCCGGGCTAGTTGTGGAGGAAGGGCTATATATAACATTAAAAAGACGCCTAATGTTAGAAAATGAATATCTGTTCTGGATAAAACCTGTTTGGTCTGGAGATATGATAGTGGGAAGGACAGGTTCTAAGCGCATAGCTAAGAGCTTTGATAGAAGCTTTAAATCTACCGTCAACTGACTGACAGGACGATAACTTCCACAGGATAGGGGGTCTTTATCTAAAATGAAATTTTGCCTATTCAATTGTTTTAGAAGCCTATATATAGCCAATGTTCCGACTCCCGAGGCATATTGCCTTTTACGCACTGTTTAGCCTATTAAATAGGCTAATTGTTTTTTCAGCCTGTTATTCGTTTTAACTTCTTTAATTCACATTTCTTTAGTTTGCAATAATGCAAGTGCAAGCCAATTTTCCTAGGCATATTGCCTTTTACACTGTTATTTCTCATATAATAATAATAACTTCATAATAATAATAATCATGATGTTGCATTACTGCTGATCAGCACGCCTATCTGAAATAAATGTTTACTGTATTGATCATCTCAGAACCAAGCATTTGAAATTACCTGGTTTAGTGCTTAGCCTTATTTTTCTAATAGTGTTGTTCACTGCCAGACTTGGAGCAAATCACGCCACGTTGCGAAGGCTATCTCCGCATGTGGCTTTATATTTCTCGAACAAATTATATACTGTTCATAAGATCTATTTTCTGCTGTTCCAACGAAACATCAGTCAACAAAATCTGTCCATAGATTCTAGCTGTACAGAAATGTATAGGATTGATTGAGCTGGCAACCAGTGTCTTTCGGTCTCAATTAAATAAAAAAAGGTCTATCTCTTTCTCCATTATGTGACAGGTGTAAAGTTGCAGAGGGCTCTTTAACACATCTCTTTTGGCTCTGTCCTCATTTACAAAAATTCTGGGGTGAAATATTCCAGTGGTTTTCCAGGGTCTATGGAAAGGACTTTCCCCCTGATCCAGAGTTGGCACTCTTTGGGTGTTCAGAGACTGCCTTAAGGTACACGAGGGAGGAACAACAGACACTAATGCTCGGCATGGTAGCTGCAAAAAAAATGATTCTAACCGATTGGAAATCACCTACACCCCCGTGTTTCCAGAAATGGCTCAATGAAATGATCACAATCATACAGATGGAGAGGATCCGCTATTACAGATCCAAAGAGCACAACAGGTTTTCGGACATATGGAGCCCATTCATTGACTATCTGAAGGACAAATAACTGCACTCTGCAGAGACTCACCCCTGTATATCATGTTTGACCTGCACCTTGTAACACCTGGCTATACAACACACTTTAATGCTTTGAGTTAAGTCACACTGTTATTTTATTTTCCTGTCTGGCAGTCCTTTTAGTTTTTTTTATTTTTGTTCTGTCTCCTCCTTTTTGTTTGTCTGTTCTTGTCTAGTAAACTGAGAAATAAAGTATTTAAAAAAATAAATAAAAAAAATGTGATATTCTCCTTCGAAATATTATTTCACAGGCACGCCTGGCATTACAATGCCTGCGTCTGGCAACAACGCTGGCAGTGACACTGGCATGATGCCTCTTTATAGCACTTAGGGATCTGCGCTTATTTACCACCACGTCTGTGAAGACGGCAGGTGGGTTGCATTAACTGGTCAGTGCAATTGGCGGCGGCCATTTGCATTTACATAGAAAGGTATACATGTTCCGCCAATATTACCTCATTTAAATACGCACCAATTGCACCGGATGCAATGCTGACAGAACGCTTCATTTGTATTTTGTGTCTATGCCTAATTTCTGTCTTATCTTTCCACTTCCTGATATCTGCCAACAGCCTGTCAGAGTGCAGACTGCTCCGCGAGCCAAATGCACAGGGGAAAACTCCACACATAATGTCTGCGCTGGTATCTCATCGTGCAATGTCCTTTAGTGGATAGCTCGCAAAGACGGAGCAGAATCGGAGTGCAAACAACGCGCAGGTAAGGGTGCAATTACCACCGCGCAATCCATTCTTAGTGGATCCCGCCCTTAGTTTCTTTACAAAGTTCAGTTCTAAATGACCTTATAGAACAACAGAGCAGTGCGTCGCTCACAACTTAAAGGTGTCATGCAGTGCTATTCCTAGCACTATTTGGGCAACTTTACACACTTCCTGTGAGTCTATGTAACACATGTGTAATTTTTATTCCAAAAATAATCATTGTTTTATATTTCTAATCTTGTACTCAAAACCAGCATTTTTCAGCCTCATGAAAGCAGGCTATTATTGGCTTGGCTCCACCCACACTTTGAGTGACAGCCACCCACCAAATAGCTCCGCCCATCTCCCCGTCATTCCATCCAGGTAGAGGTCTGAGGTCTTAGGTTTCAGGTTTTTATTTCGACACGCAAAAACATATACCGATTTTACTAACTAATACAACATGGATGTACATTATGTTTGGGATCCAGAGAGCGACCCACAGTATGATTCCGAAGAAGAAGAAGAAGGCGATTTGCTACAGCGAGGCTTACATTACATCGTTTCCGATTGGTAAGTTGATTAATTGCACTATTAGTTACTTACTGTTATATAATAGTTGTGTACTTCTGTCGCGCGCGGCCCGTCGAAAACACACACTCACTAACGTTAGATTGTACTGACACTAACCCCCAAACAACAGCGATCGAGGCTTACGTTACATCGTTTCCGATTGGTAAGTTGATTAATTGCACTATTAGTTACTTACTGTTATATAATAGTTGTGTACTTCTGTCGCGCGCGGCCCGTCGAAAACACACACTCACTAACGTTAGATTGTACTGACACTAACCCCCAAACAACAGCGATCGAGGCTTACGTTACATCGTTTCCGATTGGTAAGTTGATTAATTGCACTATTAGTTACTTACTAGCATTGTGACCTGGTGTAACAGCAACATGGTCACCACACTAGAGCTAGCATTGTGACCTGGTGTAACAGCAACATGGTCACCACACTAGAGCTAGCATTGTGACCTGTGTAACAACAACATGGTCACCACTAGAGCTAGCATTGTGACCTGTGTAACACCAACATGGTCACCACACTAGAGCTAGCATTGTGACCTGCTCTGGCGTAACACCAACATGGTCACCACACTAGAGCTAGCATTGTGACCTGGTGTAACAGCAACATGGTCACCACACTAGAGCTAGCATTGTGACCTGGTGTAACAGCAACATGGTCACCACACTAGAGCTAGCATTGTGACCTGTGTAACAACAACATGGTCACCACTAGAGCTAGCATTGTGACCTGTGTAACACCAACATGGTCACCACACTAGAGCTAGCATTGTGACCTGGTGTAACACCAACATGGTCACCACACTAGAGCTAGCATTGTGACCTGCTCTGGCGTAACACCAACATGGTCACCACACTAGAGCTAGCATTGTGACCTGGTGTAACACCAACATGGTCACCGCACTAGAGCTAGCATTGTGACCTGCTCTGGCGTAACACCAACATGGTCACCACACTAGAGCTAGCATTGTGACCTGGTGTAACAGCAACATGGTCACCACACTAGAGCTAGCATTGTGACCTGGTGTAACAGCAACATGGTCACCACACTAGAGCTAGCATTGTGACCTGTGTAACAACAACATGGTCACCACTAGAGCTAGCATTGTGACCTGTGTAACACCAACATGGTCACCACACTAGAGCTAGCATTGTGACCTGGTGTAACACCAACATGGTCACCACACTAGAGCTAGCATTGTGACCTGGTGTAACAGCAACATGGTCACCACACTAGAGCTAGCATTGTGACCTGGTGTAACAGCAACATGGTCACCACACTAGAGCTAGCATTGTGACCTGTGTAACAACAACATGGTCACCACTAGAGCTAGCATTGTGACCTGTGTAACACCAACATGGTCACCACACTAGAGCTAGCATTGTGACCTGGTGTAACACCAACATGGTCACCACACTAGAGCTAGCATTGTGACCTGCTCTGGCGTAACACCAACATGGTCACCACACTAGAGCTAGCATTGTGACCTGGTGTAACACCAACATGGTCACCACACTAGAGCTAGCATTGTGACCTGCTCTGGCGTAACACCAACATGGTCACCACACTAGAGCTAGCATTGTGACCTGGTGTAACAGCAACATGGTCACCACACTAGAGCTAGCATTGTGACCTGTGTAACAACAACATGGTCACCACTAGAGCTAGCATTGTGACCTGTGTAACGCCAACATGGGTCACCACACTAGAGCTAAATTTGATTTGCAAATACAGTACTGTTTGTGATACTGAAGGAGTCAAGAAAAGGGAGTATATACATTTGACTGTATATACTGTATATATACTGTATATTGACAACCATACTGGGTAATTTACATTGGAGGTGGGGGGGGGGGGGAGACACTATACAAACAATCCACATTCCTTTACAGCTTTGGGTGAAAGCGGTGGGTGAAGGGGGCCAATCTAAACAATTCTGGGTCACATTATTACACATTATTACACATTATTACATTACATCACACTGAGTTACAAACCTACCTTGACTCTTGACATGCGAACGAAGTGTTTTCATAGAAAGCTGTGTACCAACAGAACGAATCTTTGGGTTGTCTGTCTGGCAACTGAAGTCCCTTGAAGCAGGAGAAAGGCGTACATTGCCGCTGGAACTTGTGGTGGCCTAAGAGTTACCAAATCGTAAATCAATTACAATATAATACAAGCCACTAAATATAACGTTACCTTGTTTACCTCTCACTAGTTGTGTTCTTTTATTTAGAAGTTATGACTAGCTTGCTTCAATAGTTTTCTATAACGTTACTTTATAAAGAGCAGCAGTTACTATAACGTTAGATGGTATTTATGATAACATATCTCACACGACATATCTACTTACTATTTCTTGTGTCGGGTCGCGTATTGAAGGCACAGCTCTTTTGGTTAGAACCAACATGGAGACCACTCCAGCATCAAAAATACCTTGATTGGTGACGTCGTCGGCGGAGAAATGTGCAGTACAAACCCGAGTATTAGACGTTGCGACGGAACTTGGAGGGTCACCAAAACTTGTTCCATTGTTGGCGAAGTTCGGCATCAACGGGAAAACTGTGCAAAGACTTCTTGGTAGCTCTACAACCAGGAACATTACATGTTCTGCGGGGTTTGCTGCTCATCGTGAAATTGAGGCGAGTGACGGCAATTTCTGTTTCCAGGTTGTATCGGCTCCAGGTACCAAGAATGGAGGCGGGCATTAGGTAAAACCACACAGCCAATCACATCACCTTGCGCTATAAACAGCGCCCTGTGACGTGCACCAGGTCGTCAAATCAACATGACCTGATTTACTAGAGGCAAACAGGGGATGGGCTGTAGCTGAGGAATTCGTCAATATAGTATTTAGGCCCAAAAACACATTGATACGAACTCCTATTACTATAATACAATGCTAGAGACTGAAAAATGACATTTATAATGCATAGCCCCTTTAACAACAGACCAGTGCATCGCTCTCAACTTTGAGTTTCTTTACAACATTCAGTTTTGAATTACAACAGAGCAGCGCTCTTAAAATTACAGTGCATAAGAGGTAGTGAGATCAAATTAGCATATAACTGACACATGCATTTGATAGGAAGTGTATAAAAGTAGGCAGAATAAGAATAGTGCAGGTAAAGTACAATTTGTGTCAGGATATCCCTGATGTTTCATTTAAATGCCTGAGCAGCTGATGATCACAGTGTCCTTGCTGGCCTGTAATTTATTTGAGTGTTGGCAATGTAGTTAGGTCCCTGTGTTCATTTAGAGCTTTGCATGTAAGGAGAAGGACCTTGAAGTAAATTCTAAATGTTACAGGAAGCCAGTGTAAAGCAGCTAAGATTGGATTAATGTGCTCTCTCCTTTTGGTTTTGGTTAGCAGTCGGGTTGCAGAGTTTTGGATTAGCCTCTCTGTGGTTTTCTTAGGGAGACCTGTGAAAAGTGCATTACAGTTGTCTAACCCAGGGGTTCCCAAACTTTTCAGGCCGGGACCCAGAAAATAAGGCGTCAGAGAGCCGCGGCCCAATGCACATCGTCAGGCTTTTTTATTTTATTTTTTTGCCAGGCAACCGATTTTTTAAGCCAAATATCACTTCAATCCTATTAAGTTAGTTCAAGTTAGTTATTCATTTATATGTGCTATTTATGAGAGGGCTAACTTGTTGCAAAATAATAATGATAATAATAATAGCCTCATTAAAATACTATTGTTGCTTCGGTTGTTTTCAGCGTTTTATGTGCATAATCTGTTATTTAGTTTGAAATGTTCGTTGAAATAAGTAGATTTTTCATTTTTTGTTTATTTATTAAGTTAATATAAAACCATATAGTCACATTTTAGAATACAATAGAATAGAATTTTAGAATACAACTAGAAACACTGTCCTGGCCTGCTTCTAAGTTCAGTGGCCTGACAAAAAAAAAAAAAAAAATTATGTTTCTTTTTTTTTCTTTTTTTTTTTAATCATCTCGCGGCCCTCCCGTGGCTGCTCGCGACCCCGACTTTGGGAACCACTGGTCTAACCGGCTAGATATGAATGCATACATTTGCTTCTCAGCATTGTTTTGATTAATAAATGGTCCTACTTTTGCTATGTTTCTGAGATGAAAGAACAATGTTTTGGTCACTTGAATTGAAGTTTAGTTCTGAATCTATGATAGATTCAAGAGTTTATTCATCACATACATAATAGGGCATACAGTGAAATGCCCGCTACGATTGTGCAATAAAACAATAGTAATAGTAGTAATAATAAGATAACTAGAATAGACATGGTACTAAATAGACATGTTAATAAATCGCTTAAAGGCACTGGATCCTATGTACACTAGGGCTGGGCGATATGACCAAAAACGTTATCGCGATAAAATTATAAAATTATTTTCATATAATTCGATATCGATAATTATCGTTGATATAATGTCCGTCAAGTTTAATTAATTTCTTATGCTGCTGCGAATGTCTCAAGTCGAGTTGATGTCGTCATCAGTCCGCGCACGTTAGTAGTTAGCCGACAAGCGGAGTATCTCATGACAATAAATATGACACTAAAATACTCTCTTCCGCCACAATATATTGAAACGAACTGTATACCCCACACTACTATAAACGTGGCCTCAGAATTCAAAACACACACATACTCGGCACTCAAATATATAAAACATCGCCGTGCAAGCTAATTAGCCTAGCAAGCCTGTAGTATCTAAGCGGTGTATTCCATGACAATGTGCTAAATATTACACTAAAATACTCTCTTCCGCCACAATATATTGAAACGACGTCCACTGTATACCCCCACTACTATAAACGTGGCCTCAGAATTCACGCCACACACATACTCGGCACGTAAATATATAAAACATCGCTGTGCAAGCTAATTAGCCTAGCAAGCCTTGTTGTTGAGTGAGTCCTACCTCCTTCCGGGTATACTTCGCTCTCGGCCATCTCCTTCACTGATTGGTTGTTAGCTGTTGTGCGTAAACACGTCATCACGTAACGTTGGTTGTTGTTAGTGAGTGTGCTGAGCCGAGGCTGAACGGAGCCAAGCTTGGAAAATCTATATATCGAAACTTTGCGACCACGTTTCATGTTTATTTCGAGGAAATAATTTATCGCGATAGTTATCGTTATCGTTTTATCGCCCAGCCCTAATGTACACTCCTATACAATGTGCAGTTTTTCTTCTATGTCCCTATGCTATACTTGCTGTTACTAACTATGCTATGCAACAATCACAACAAGTTCTTTTCTTAAAGTGTCCTTCCTTTAAAGTGTCCTTTTCTTGTGTGTTTAAAGCGACCTATGGTGCGTTTGTGTGTGTGCAAGTGCAGAATGTTGTGTTGTGTGTGTTCATGTGTGCTTGTGTGTGGAGAGATCAGTGTTCATTGTTCTGATGGCCTGAGGGAAGAAGCTGAGCCTGACAGCACAAACACACCAGTTGCGCGCGAAGGCAGGCGGGCGACCAGCGCTTCACTTTCGCTCCCATGATAATTATTAGCGATTTGAATTCATATTTCATCAATCTAGCCTCACGTTAGTGCTGCAAACTCTCTCTGAGCTCCATTGGGAAAATACCGCCCCCTATCGTCTCCCTCTGGTACTGCACCCCTTTGGAATGGATTGAATGAAACGCATGGGGGGGGAAAATCCTGCTTCCTCATTTTACTTCTCAGGCAAGTCACCCGAGACGATCGGATTCATTGCCGAGCCCCAGAACAGCGTGGAATACATATTTCCAGTACCCAGCGTTGGATCAATAAACGTGATCGATATTTGGAATGGCGATCAGGAATTGGAATAATCTTTTTGGAGAACATCTGATCTGAGGTAAGGAATGACAACGTTTTTTGTGTATTCCAGAGTATTCCAGTAAAGGGCGTTTATCACAGAATCTTTATATTTTCCTGAAACTTTCAAAAAACAAGATTTTTTCAAAATGGTATAAAACGGAAATGAACCGATTAAAAAAAAACAATCCGTTTCGACAATGTTGACTGCAAACAAGTTATTGATAAGCGACGGCCAGATTATACACATAGCCATAATTTAAGATGTAGTTTATGCGTTCGCAAATATGAGAGCGCTATCATTGAAGTGGGTGGTGGCACTCAAGCGCTAAATCGTGCGCCCCCTGCTGGCACTCAAAAGTGTTAATGTACGAAGCTGTGCCCACCGGCCGCAAGCGGGGTGTACAGGTATATTCAGAATTAAGAGATTTGATAATTGCTGGGTCACTTCTTTCCAGAATATCTTAACTGGTGGGCAGTCCCAGTACATGTGCATAAATGTCCCCTCGTCCCCATTTGTACATAAGGAGCATTTGGAGTCTTGTTTAAGACCCATTCTGTTCAGTCTTATAGGAGTCAAGTATGTCCTATGAATATAGTTAAGATTGATTTGTTGATGGTCCGGGTTCCTTTCTTCTATCTTTTTAGTTTTTTTGTGGGGTGGCAGAATTTAATACAGATGATAGTGCATCATTGAGATTTTCTACCATTTAATTTGGAGAGCTGTCATGATTGTGTGGTTCATGTAGTCTGATAAGATTAATGAACTTTGATTCAGCCTTGTCGTTTAGGAGCCTCTTTTGAACTATTTTAGTCTTAGTAAGGGTTATTTGAGCATCAAAGAATATACAGTGATGGTCGGAGAGAGGCAATTCAGTTATTGAGACATGTTTTATGCTTAGCCCAGTTGTTGTTATGACTAAGTCTAATGTATTTCCATGCCAGTGAGTTGCATTTGTTATATGCTGTGTTAGATCAAAGCTATCCAGTAGATTTGTGAGCTCTATAGTTTTGGAGTCTGTTTTCTTATTAAAATAAATGTTCAAGTCTCCGTTTAGGATCACCTTATTGTATCTGGTAACACATAGTGAAATCAGTTCAGAGAACTCCTCTATAAATTATCACCAGAATTATCGAATTATCACCAGAACTCCCTCCACCAACCACATTACTCCTGTTCTCCACTAGGGATGGGTACCTTTCACATTTGAACCGATACCGGTACCGGTACCTGTGAATCGATACCGGTACCCAACGGTACCTTTTTTCTGTACTTTAGTCTCAAGAAATTTAATTTACCTACCTCAGTCGTAAAAAAAAATCCAAACTTCAAATAACTACAATTTCGACAGTTTTCGGCTTGTCATTGCTCCGACTGCTTTGTTGTTGAATCAAGTCAAATCCTAGGTAAGCATATATTGTGCGTGTGAACGTTGACATGAAAAGAAAAAAAGTTAAAAAAAAAGTTAAAAAAAAAAAAAAAAAAAATTATTTTTATTTTTATTTTATTTTTTTTTCGGTTTCTCACTTGATTCGATACTCGGTAGTACCGACGTGTTTCGGTTCGGTACCTCAAAAGTACCGAATTCGGTACCCATCCCTATTCTCCACCAACTTCACTGGCTGCCTGTTAAGTCACACACTGACTACAAAGTATTACTACTCACTTTCAAGGCCCTCCATAACTTAGCCCCTCCTTATCTCATGGAACTTCTCCAGTCCTACACTCCCTCTCGGTAGGCTTGGGCGGTATAATTTTTTTCATACCGTCATACCCTGCTGACGTATTATGACTGTATGACTTTAAGTTTCATCAGCGGGGGGGGGGGGGGGGGGGAGCTAAGTTAACAATATACTAGTTATCACCATACATAACGCTTATATTGAAACACGTTGACATTAGGGCCGTTCTTTCAACCTAAAAGTGCACTTTATTCAACCTCGAACCTAAATTCCTTAGCGACCCGTGTTGCCAAAGTAAACAAATCAGCGTGCACATTCGAGACACACAGATATGAAACAAGTCATACGGAACAAATAACTTATAACGGAGGCTGAAATTAGAGCAATGTGAGTCACAAACTCACGACAGTAGTACACAACTACACATACAGACTCATAAAATGTATTCTGCATTGATTAAGTGATAATCAAAACCCAGCTTAAGCTGTTAAACCCATGTAGTGAATCGCGAAGCCAATACGCACACACAAACATACACTCCCAGCATTCATATCTCGTACGTTCATCTTCCAATCGCTTAACCATAACATAACTTACTTACCGGTACCAGGGTTAGGAAAAAAAATAATAATTTCAAGGGCTTTTTTTGCCCCCCTTAATTGATTTTCGGGGGCTTTTTTTTTTTATTTCGGGGGCACTGAATTTTTATACATTTTTATATTTTTATTCCGTGCTGCTCCTGACTTGAAATCAAATAGGTGTCTGTGGGCAGTCGGCCCGATATTAACAGCAGTCTGTTATAATCACATTTTTATGAGCTAACGAATTCCGTTATATTGGACATTTGTATTAATTATATCAAGCGAAGAACTGAGAAATTTGGCAGAGAGAGACGGCAACATTATTGCGGGGTCCAACGCTGCGTGATCGCTGAAACCAACGACACCCTCCGCCTCCCAACGAAGCGATAAACTAGAGCCATATGAAATCCGTTTGATTATTTTCCAAATTCCATTAAATTCTTTCCCAAATTCCGTTTTTTCCGTTTTAATATTTCAGAATTCTGTATTTAGCTTTTTATGCTCATTTTACCATCAGAAATAGTGTCTAATAAGTGGGAATGAATAAATGTCCACAATTGAATAAGATATAACAGTCCATTTAATGTTTTTAAGTGCTGCAACTCAGAAATACAGTACAATTTTACACAATATTTCTCAAATAATATTGTGACAAAATAAAAATGCACACAAAAAAAATACACATTTCAAGTGTAAACAATAGATACAGCTACTACTGATATTATCACAATGACAATGTCAGTAGCCTAGCTATATCTATTATATTGTGATGAAATATAGTAATGCATAATTTAGGCACCTTTAGTTTATTTAGTTTATAAAGGACAGTGTGTACTGACAATCATTTGCATTAAACAAATGGATGGGTGCACCAGATTTAGCTAGAAGCTATCATTTCCATCTATAGTCCTATGTAGTGTAACGTTACATAGCTATTTAATCACAATAGTGATTTTTGCGGGTCCAGTCCGCGGTACGTTGACAGAATTTGCAAAACACCTTATCACCGGAGGCATAAAAGTAATTAGGATACTGCTCTGCTCTGAATTTAGGGCTTATTGCGGAATTTCTTAGCTTCTTGACAGCGTTAACACCGAAGCAGCGAGATGCTTGGACACTGCTGTGTTGTGTGTAACATGCAGCGTCCCCGCCTCCCCGGTCATGTTTGCTTTGCAACAAACGTTCCACCCAAAAACGAAATTTTAGTCCAGATTAGGCCAAATTCTGCAATATTCCACGTTTTGCAGTTGATTCCATTTTTATTGGTCAATTCCGTGATTCCGTCTGCGATTCCGTGAACGCGGTTTTCATATGGCTCTACGATAAACTCATCCCAATAGTATGCAACTGCAGAGCCGCAGAGCCAGCGGCGCTATCAGGTCCGGTCTGGGGACCACTCGGCAGCGCCACCCACCCAATGGCTGAATTGGAGTACTGCACTGTGCGGGCACAACTGTGAGCTCTGCGGCTCCGCAGCTGCACGCCTCTCGCTAATCCAGCACCAAGATGCCGCACCAAGATGCCGCACCGCCATTCTCATCAGCAAAACACAGGTCGCGAGGGAATCATTCTCACAGGACATTATGACCGGAGATATTTAAATATGTCGGACTTCAACAGAATATATATATATAATTAGTAAACTGTCTGGGGCATTTTGTGCCCCCCTTAACTGATTTTCGAGGGCATTTTGTCCATTTTCACGGGCATTATTGCCCCAAGCCCCCGTTAATTTCGAACCCTGACCGGTACCCAAACAACGTGTCCCGAGTCCACATTCATGCACGAATCCATTTCAAAACGTTAGAAAAACGCTCCGTTTCCCGATTCCTCAATCATCCAATGTCTGGAAGTTAGTGGACCTATCCATTCAACCTTAATAAACGGACTGCCATTGGTCCATAACCGCATTCTATAGAAGAATAAGTCTTTATTTGTCATGCAGATTAACACACACGCGAAATGGGCGACCGACGGGAACACGCGCGTTGCGTCATCCTGCTCAGTGCTCAGCTCTGCTAAACTCTGACTGAGAGAGGGAAAGACAGAATGCCCTGCTCTCTGCTGGCGCGTGCTTAAGCATTACATCACGCGCAGGAGTGGTTTGTGAACAATAAACCATGCCTAGGGGTGGTTGTTAGGCCCGAGGCGCAGCCGAGGGTCGTTAGACCCCCCTAGGCATGGTTTATTGTTCACAAATCACGACTGCAAGTGGTGTAAAGCTTTTATACAACTGCCACATTCATCCAACCTTATTGCTATACAATAAACACACATTAATCGAAGATTTATTGAAAAAACCATCCGCCAGAAAAAGTTGTTCCCACAACTACAAAAAAGACAATTTGCCTCCATGTGGAAGCAGCTCGGAAGTGCATCCAACCAACTAACACATCCAACTGTGTATTATTGGAATGATTGAGAGAAGTTGCCTCATGTGGAAGTAGCTCGGAAGTGCATCCAACCAACTAACACATCCAACTGTGTATTATTGGAATGATTGATTGAAAATTTTATTACCAGATGCAGAATGGGTACAATACAGTACGGCTCAATACACACAATTGTTAAGGGGATGCAGACCTACTTTCTATATAACTTCATTCTTAGATGCTTCTATAGAAAGTAGGTAAAACAAATTAAAAAGTTTTCTTTGCCCTATAGGAAAAAAAAGTTTTCTTCGCCCTATTTTTTTATTTATTTTTTTAAACCTACTGTAGAGGGCCTAAACTTAACCAGTTGGAAACCAAGCGTACAGTAATAAAATTAGCAATCAATCAATCAATCAACTCAATAGGCCATGCTCACTTAGAACAGCGCAGCACCCAGCTCTCTCTCAGTCTGACTATCCCCCGCGTTGCAGACAGGAGTGTGTGTGTGTGTGTGTTAGGGCTGTCCCCGACTAAGGATTTGGATGGTCGACTAGGATTGGCCAAAATTTGCCGTTGGTCGACTTAAAAAAAAAAAAAAAAAATCATTTGGGCTGTGGGGGTGCTTAATGTTTGAAGGAGTCAGTCGACTGAAGGCTTCTTGTCCTTTGCAAAAGCATGCAATTGGTCCACTGATGGATACATCTTGATATTTGTCTAGTCTAGTGTGTTCATTAGATGGGTGAAATCCTCTTTCAGTGCCTCTGTGCCTGTTTTCATAGGCAGTTAGCCTCTGGTATGCGTGCCATTAGCGTTAGCCACGCTTCTAGGCCTATTTTCTTTAGGAAAGAATGATAAAAAAAATATTAATACCTTTTTTTTTTCTTTTATTTTTTTTTATATTATATTCGACTAAGAGGTTGGCCAGTCGACTACGGCCCCTTTCGACCGATTAGTCGACTAATCGATTAATAGGGGTCAGCCCTAGTGTGTGTGTGTGTGCGTGTGTGTGGGGGTGTGTGGGGGTGTGTGGCGGTGGGTGGAGACTAGAGCCAGCGCTGACAGTCGAAAGGAAAAAGAAATTGAAAAAGAAAATGCAAATTAATCAATCAATCAATCAATACGCGATTTTTCTTTTGTTACACAATGATTCAAGACCCATCAATTACATCATCCAACATTGTTTA
This sequence comes from Notolepis coatsorum, assembly GCF_963971535.1. Taxonomy (NCBI): domain Eukaryota; kingdom Metazoa; phylum Chordata; class Actinopteri; order Aulopiformes; family Paralepididae; genus Notolepis; species Notolepis coatsorum. The sequence continues at coordinate 86,597,327 of NC_140174.1, read as the reverse complement.
AAGCACTAAGACATTCGCTGTGACAGAATCGCTTGATATTTAGTTGTTTAGTCGCTATCAACATATCCATTTGTAAAGATTATTGTCCACCATATTGTGATCCGGCGGATTGATGTGATGTGATTCGGTTGTGGGCGGGTCCTGGGCCAGCAAGCGTGGACTGTTCGCAATACATACGTGTAAATGGACTGTTTCAGCCAATCAGAATCGAGAAATTTGCATGCCGTTGTATAATGTGCACTACAATCAATGCCGTCCCTGTTATATAACTCCATGTCTGTGATTTGGCGCACAGTCTGTGACGTCACGGTATTGTATCTTGTGTGATGTACCGCACATTTTATTGCCGTCTGATGTTTGCGGGTGTTATTGCTGTCATCTTGGCCAGGTCTCCCTTGCAAAAGAGATCTTGTATCTCAATGGGACTTCCTGGTTAAATAAAGGTTAAATAAAAAAATACCGCCCAAGCCTACCTCTCGGTCACTCAGATCCTCCTCTTCCTTCCAACTTGTCACTCCCCCTTCCTGTCTGACTACCATGGGATCCAGAGCCTTCTCCTGCTGCGCCCCCCGCCTCTGGAATTCCCTACCACAAGAAATCCGTGAAATATAACCTCCCCACCTTTGTTTCCCGTCTCAAAACACATCTGTTCATTCTGGCATACTCACTTTCATTTTAAGTTTATTACAACTGCTCCCCTATGTAACTATGTAACTCTGTAATACTGTGTTTTTACTGTGTGAAATTGTATTTGTTTTTAACCCTGTACGGCGACCTTGGGTGCTCAGAAAGGCGCCTTTAAATAAAATGTATTATTTATTATTATTATTATTATTATTATTATTATTATTATTATTATTATTATTATTATTATTGGTGAGTGTCTAGGCGGGCGGTATATTTTACATTTACATTTAGTCATTTAGCTGACGCTTTTATCCAAAGCGACTTACAAGTTCTGTACGACAAGTCATCAGGAAGAGTACAACTCTATCAGCTGAGTAACAATGTTCATCAAAGTGTTGCGTGTTACATTGTAGGTTAGTTTATTAGGACAAGTGCATGACAGTAAGGTTAGTTAGGGTTCGTTTTTTATCATTTCTTTTAGGGCTGGGCGATATGACGATATTATATAAATATCGGGTACAGTTCATTAACGATACACTTTTTCAACGTATCGTGGATATCGTGATGTTTTGCCCAAGAGGATTGTGTCGCGTCAATCTGTCCACACGTTACTCGTTCATATCTCAGCCCGTGCTGAGATATGCCCATTCCGCGGTCTGTTAAAAAAGTTTTCAATCAGACAGATGTTGGAAAGGCTTTTATTATAACATTCGTTGTAGTAAAATCATTATGCCTCATTTAGTCATCCTGTGGAGCACTGGTCTTCTACTCGACGGCCGCGGGGAGCTAACGTTAGTAGCTTTGTTGTTGTTCAGCACACAGGACATTCAGGAAGTCAAACTAATAGCGCTTGCCGATTGGTGCTAAGAACAGCAGGGCGGGTGCAAGCGCTGTGACGTAATTGGCAGACTCGACTGTCAATCAAAATTATTATGTTTCCGTCAGAATGAATGAATGAAAACTTTATTAAAAGGTTGCAGAATGGGTACAATACAGTACAGGAGGATGAAGACCAGAAAAAGACTTTCGGCTTTTTTACATAAGGGTCCTCCATTTTCAATTCATCAAAACATTTAGAGACATACATATATACAGTAGTTTCATAAAAATGCTAAAATGCTATTGATTGATTGATTTAAAACTTTATTAACATATTGCAGAATGGGTACAGTACAGCTCAATACATACAATTGTTAAGGGGATGCAGACCAGAGAAAGACTTTAGTCTTGTTTACATCAGGGTCCCCCATTTTCAATTCATCATATTTCATATCTAAATCATATAATATCTCATTGCTAAATATATGCAATATATAATCTAATAATCTAAATCTAATATATAATATAAAAATGCTAAATGCATGGGTATTTTATTTTGTCTTTAATGTTAGCTTGCAAACTCAAATACTGTCTTGGTAAGCCTCATAATGAATTGTTTGGGGTAAAAAAGAAAAACATCGTGATGTGTATCGTGTATCGCCGAAAGGTCAGAAAATATCGTGATATCTAGGCCTGCCGCGATAAGCAATAAATCGATTAATTGCAGCGATAATTAAAATTAATGCAATGATTTTGACGGGCGCGATTAATTGCTATTTGCGCGTTTGTTTTAATGAGGCGGAACCAGTGCCCCTTGTCAGTCACTGTCCGTGTTGGGAGGCGGGCCGCTGGCCTTACTACAGAGCACAGCACGGGAGCTCGCCTATAGCAACGCCACGTATAGCTTAACTACATTTCTCAATAGTGTTGCTCCTTTTAACCAAGTAGCGTTATTTGTAGTGTAACGTTAGAATAACACAGAATAACGTTAATACAATTACATGCATCATTGTTTACAATGAACGGGTGGGGCTAGTCAAAGGACTGGAGACGGGGACAAGTTAAACATGAATTAATTTATTATAACAGGTCGTTTTCGAGTCGTGCTGCAGTGCCTACGCACCACAGCTATTCTATTATATACTGCTTTGACGCTTCCTCCTCATCGTTGATTGCATGTAGTAGCTGCATCTAACGTTAGTAGCTAACGTTAAAACTAAAAAACACAACCGGACGAGACAAGTTGTCGGCTAGGATAATCACAACAATACTTCCGGTCCGGTCGGTGGGCTTCAAAATAAAAGTCTTAAACACCGGAAAAGACGGAGCGGTGGGCTTCAAAATAAAAGTTTTGGGAAATAAATTTCTCAAAAAAATTCTCTAACCGGTCGCAATAATATCGCTTATCGCGATATTTTCGGGGGCAATTAATCGCCCAGCAAAATGTGTTATCGTGGCAGGCCTAGTGATATCATATTTAGGCCATATCGCCCAGCCCTGTCATTTCTTTTCATTATTTCAGATAATAATAATAATAATAATAATGGATTGGATTTATATAGCGCTCTTCTCTGACTGACTGTTGCTCTGACCCAGAGCGCTTCACAGAGTCCATTATTCGTTCATACACAGTCATACCGGTTGAAGAAGTGCGTCTTTAGTCGACGGCGAAAGGTTGGACGGGATTCGGCTGTCCTAACTGGGGTGGGTAGTTCATTCCACCATTGTGGGGCAAGGACTGAGAATAGGCGGCTTCTCTTTGATGACCCTCCCGGAGCTTGGATAGGAGTAGGTCGGAGGGTGTGTAGTTAGAGACCATTGACCGGAGGTAGGCGGGAGCGGTTCCCTTTGCCGCACGGTATGCTAGGTCGAGGGCCTTGAAGCGGATATTGTGACTATTATGGTTGATTCGGTTTTGAGTAGAGATGTTCCGATACCATTTTTTCATTCCCGTTCCGATTCCGATACCTAAGCTTTGGGTATCGGCCGATACCGATACCGATCCGATACCAGTGCAAAAAATAGAAATAAAATAAAAGTTATATTATACTGTTTTATATATACTGTTTTTTAGTAATAACTAGAAAGTAATGGTATTTATTCAACAACAGGTGATTGTATAGATTAGTAATTAGTATCATTAATTGACTGACAACTATGCTCAATGAGTTCACCCACGGAACGGTTGTTGGTTTCGCACGGACGTTATACGTTGTTGCACTTGCTACCCAGTCTGGCTCCGGTTCAGTTAGCTAGTAGCAGAGGCTCTGGCTAGTAGTAACGTTTATGTTGTGATTTTCGATGCAAAATAAATATTAAACATTCTCTTTTGAGACTCCACCTCAGACTCTTAGCCTTGAGACTCCGGTATCGCTTGCCTGACCGCAGCAGTTCAAAGAGGCAGTTGTTTGGGTGGCTCGAGTCCTTAATAATTCTCTTAGCCTTCCCCCTGCACCGCTTGTTGTAAATGTTCTGGAGGGTGGGGAGCCCCCCTCCGATTGTGCGTTCGGCTGAACGTGTCACTCTTTGTAGTCTGCTTCGGTCTTGTGCAGTGCTATTCCCAAACCAGGAGGTGATGTTGCCAGTCAGGATGCTCTCTATTGTACATGAGTAGAAGTTCTTAAGGATCTTCTGACTGACTTGGAACTTCCTTAGGCGCCTGAGGAAGTAGAGGCGTTGTCGTGCCTTCTTCACAACACTGTCAATGTGTGTGGTCCATGTCAAGTCCTCGGATATGTAGGCTCCGAGGTACTTAAAGCTGTTGACTCTCTCAACCGGTGCCCCGTCGATGCTGAGGGGGCTGTAGTCCTTGACCCCCGACCTCCTGAAGTCCACAATCATCTCCTTTGTTTTGCTGACGTTCAGGGAGAGGCTGTTTTCCTGGCACCATCCCGCCAGGACCTTGACCTCTTCCAGGTAGGCCCTCTCGTCGTTGGCAGAGATCAGGCACACCACCACTGTCGTCGGCAAATTTTCATACTCATTCATATTCATACTAAAATATGGTCTAAAGTATAAGTATGTTTTTATCGTTTTCTGCAGCTTTCTTCAGAGCGTGATTTATAGCCCTAAATGCATTATATTGATGATCAAATACAGTTTGGTAGGAATCTGTGCGAGATAAAAAATGTCAACTGGACGTGGTTCTAGACGTTTCTACGCATCATCTGATGATGACCGGATGGGCGGGGGATCATTTATAATTCCGTGGGCAGCGTTAGATGATTCATCCAGAGTGGGTCATATGTTCATCAGATCAGTTAGTGTAGAAGACGTTAGAAAATAACGCTGAATCTTACAGTGGCTTCCTCGCGCCGCTGGCAGATGAGCGTGGAACAGAATTGTTTCTATTATGGGATGGAGAAATGCCGATCCATTTCCAGGTTGTATAATAGTATATACGTCCAAATCATGTTGTTTTTTCGAGTTATTTGCACCGATCGATGTTCACTGTGTCAATACGGAGTCTCTCTAACGATAGCGAGTGGCCGGACCACATATGGATGAGCACTACCGGTTCAAAGGTTAATTTCCGGTTGGCGATCTGCCGATCGGCCACCAGATGGCGCTCTTGAACCGCTAGAGAGTTGAGAGGAGATCAGCAGTGTGTCTCAGGGCTCCGGAAAGGAAATATGATTTCGATGACAGATTTTTGAAATATTGACATCAAAGACGAGTTACGGCGTCTTCGGCAAAATGAGCATGGCTAGGAAAGACGTGAAAACTCGTCCGCGGCGATCATAGTGTTAAGAAAGTATCTGCTTTTTTTTTTTCACTTTTTCTCCACCTATTTTTCAGTATTTTTCTCCCATCCCAATTTAGTCGTTATGCCAATTCCCCCCTCCCCTTCCTGGTCGTTGCACGCATGTGCCCCCCACTGGTCGGTCTAGGGAGCCCTGAAGTCTATCACATGCTTCCTCCGATACATAGGAGACAGCGAGGACTCTCATTGGTGAAGTGTAGGGCTGTCTTAAATACTTCAAAGCTTCGTTCGATGGGCATGGGATTCGAATCGAATATGAAAATAAATTTCGATTATTAAAAAAAGAAAAAAGAAAAAAAAAAGATTTTGTTGTGCAAAATCAATTCTGCCTTTGTTAACTACAACAAGCAATGCTGTTTGTTATTTAAGATGAGTGCTGTTTGTTATTTAAGATGAGGTCGGACTCTGCACTGACAGATTTGTGTGCTTGTGTGCTTTTATAAAGCCTCAAATGACGGCTTACAATATTTTATGAAAGCAAAGTGTTTTGCTTGTCTAAGATTTTAAAAGGTTTAAACTTTACAGCACTGACAAAGTTGAACAAAGTGCTGTACAAGTCCCACAACATAAAAAATAAATAGAAATGTAATTATAATTTTTAATTTTTTTTTATAATCTCGAAGCTTCGAATTAAAATAGAATCTCGGCCCGAAGCTTCGAATTCCAAAAAAAAAATCGAAGGTCAGCCCTAGTGAAGTGTAACGCGTGGGAGGTCACACTACCTTCACCATTTCCCTCCCTCGCTGTGCAGGTGCCGTGACCGACCTGTAGGAGTCGCTGTTTACAACAACCAGATTACCACCCACCGGCTTCCCTCCCGCTGACACCGCCAATTGTGCCAGTATGACGGACGGCCAATCCGGAGGCACCGCTGACAGCCGGATTCGATACCAGTGTCTCTGCGGTGGTAGACAGACGCTTAGTCCGCTGTGCTACCCAGCCGCTAGAAAGTATCTGCTGTTAAAATGACAAACAGCATTGACACTTTAATTCACGGTCGATTAAAAACACGTTTGTTTTATAATGCTCACTCTCAGCAGGAGGATACCGCACGTGTTGTTGATAAATTACGTCATATGGGATCGGAGCATAGATTTCATGTGTAGTCGCCGATACCGATACCAGCATTTTAGGCTGTATCGGAGGCATTTCCGATACTGGTATCGGTATCGGAACAACTCTAGTTTTGAGTTCAATGGCAAGATATTCCATCGACATGAACTCACCTAGTTCTGTGATTCTAAACAAGAGTTGAGGAGAAATTTGCTGCAACCCCTCCACCTCTTCTGTTTTTTTTGGGTAGATGAAAACTGTCTGGTGGGCAGGTCTCTAAAACTCTTCAAAAACGTCATAAATCTTTTATTCAACTTCAGCCCTGATCATAACACCACATATTCATTTTATAATTCTAACCCTTTAAATGCCAGTGTGTAGGGATGCCCCGATCGATCGGCCACCGATCGTTATCGGCCGATACTCAGTATAAATATGCAATCTGTGAATTCCGATAATTAGTCATATTCGCCGATAGCGGAAACCGATCAAGCGAAGCTCTCAGACACACACGACCTGCAAACTGCCGCTGCTCCTCCTCCCTAGCCCCGCCCGCCCCGTGTAGAGTTTGTAAACAAAGAGGTGCGGCTCCTCTGCTCGAGTCTGTAGTGCACTGCATTCGACCTGCGCTAACGTTAGCTACCTAGCTATCGTTACTGTTTAAACAAAATTACCCAGTCAACTATTCACGTTTAGTAGGCATTGTCTAACGGTATTTAGCCGGCTAGCTACCGATAGCTCCTGATATCAACAAATGATCCAGAAAGTCTAGTAGTTCATGTTCATACCTCAGTTAGCTTGCGTTAGCTGACGTTCGTTTACTGTTCAAAACGAAATGTCCCATTGAACTAAAGTTCTGTCTTAACGTCATCTAGCCGGCTAGCAGTAGCTACAGATAGCTCTTGATATCAATGTCTTATAACATTGATTTAATGCGTATTCGAGCTGAGGGCTTGCTGAATGTGAAATGACCAAAGCACTTAACGTTACCAATGGGGTCCCGCTGCAGCGCCGGAGAATCCTTTTTGGAGCTGGGCTACTAGAGTACACACAGACAGTGGAGCTGTTTGCAGATAGTGAGCATTTTGACTTGTTGCGTGGTGGCGATGTCTCGCAGATAATACAAGTACAAGTCTAATTATATAATATATATATTTTATAAAAAAAAAAAAAAAAAAAAAACTTTTTATATAAAATAATTTTTAATTTCTTTTTAATCAAAAACAATCGGTATCCGATCGGTATAATCGGTATCCGATCGGTATCAGCCGATATGGCTCACGACGATCGGTGATCGGTATCGGTGGCAATAAAAGGTGATCGGAGCATCCCTACCAGTGTGTGTGATGGCATATATTTGCAATATATCAAATGCAAAGTGGATTTTTCTGGGGGGGATTATTACAGGCTAGCATGTGTCAATGATTAGCAACAATCTGATTTTGATGGGATTTTTTGCCTCCTCCAATCACATTTCCCTTTGTGTGTGTGAGCAAGAGAGAGAGAGAGATAGTTCTCCAACTTGTGTGAGTTGCAGTGATATCCTGGTTGTTCCCCACCTAGGTTATCTAACTATTGCGCTGCTGCAACTAGAAACACTGGCCTGGCCTGCTTTTAAGTTCAGTGACCTGACAATTATTTTTTTTGAAATTTGATTAGCTCTTTCGGGGACATTTGATCAGACGAGTTGCCGGTGGCCCTGTGTGAGACAGCGGTTAGAGAACATCCTGTGTTGTACCTCGCAATAGCTGTGAGAGTGTGTCCTTCGTGCTTATCGGCATGGGCCCGACACTCCAGCGCCATCCATTTTCTTGTGTGCGTTGGATGTCCTTGGAGGTCACAAGGCATGACGTATGTTCACTGCAAGCAGCCGCGATCCGAAGCGGTTTGGGAAAAAAACATTTCTCTGAAAGCGTTCGGGAGAATTAAACATTAAAATTGTCAATGAATCTCAGTCCGTGTACATGACAGGCAGATTCTGGCCATGAATTGAAATTTAGGAGTCGACTGAAGGCTTCTTGTCCTCTGCGAAAGCATGCAATTGGTCCACTGATGGATACATCTTGATATTTGTCTAGTGTGTTCATTAAATGGGTGAAATGTGAAATCCTCTTTCAGTGTTTCTGTGCCTGTTTTCTTTCGTAGGATGTCGTAGTTCTGTTTGGTCTGATGAGTTGGAAGTAGTTCTGACAGCTCCTTGACAGATGTGTTGTCTAGACATAGATTTTCTCTGTTTGCCATTTCCACATACCTTGTTGTGGAATCTCCAATCAAGATGCAGTCTGTTTTCTGTGTGAAGTTAGCATTCTTTCCAACAGTTCTGGGGTCGTTTGTTTTAGCATTGGGGCTAGTTTGTCGGCTCCCACAACAGTCCTGTGGCCTTGCAATAGCCGCCTGGCTAGCCGTCCCACTAGCCGTCTCAATAGCCGCCCTGCTAGCGCTAGCCTCGTACCTTCGGCGTCTGCTACCACGGCAATCCTGTGGCGCTCCTCAGCGCAGAATAGTCTCTTCACTGTTAGCTTTGTACCTTCGATGTCCGTTTGTTTTAGCCGCTAGCTCAGGCTGGGTAGCGTTTGCTCTGCTAGCCGTTTCGCTAGCAGCTCCGTTTTCCTTGCCATCTCGGTGCAGAGTAGCCCCTCTGCTATCCTCATTGTTAGCATAAGCTCCGGTATGCTTGCTGCTTCGTTAAATTCTTCGTACCTTCGGTGTCATTTTGTTTTAGCCGTTTGTTCAGGCTGGGTAGCGCTAGTTCTGTTAGCCGTTTCGCTAGTAGCTCTGCTAGCTTCACCGTTAGCCTCGTACCTTTGGTGTCGGCTAACACGACGCTCCTGTGGTGCTCCGTAATCCTCGCCGTCTCTGTGCAGGGTGGCCCCTCTGCTATCCTCGTCGTTAGCGTAAGCTCCTGTATGCTCGCTGTTAGCTTCGTTAGCCACGCTTCTAGGTCTCTTTGCTTTAGGTGTTGATATGTGCGGTTCTGAGAGTCGATCAAAACTTAGCGGAACTTGGGGTGAGGTAATACGAGACGTGTTCCTGGTTTGTTTATTCCTCTTTCTAGCCCCGACGATAGTCCACTGCTTTGGTTTACCTCCTAGCCTGGGCCAGGGATCGTCCTCTCCTAGCCTTGGCCAGGGGTCGTTATCGGCCACGGTACCGGTGGCTATACTTGTAGCAGCTACAACCATAGAGTCAATGAGTCGCTCATCCTGTTGAATTTGGTACAGGGTAGAAACCCGGGCCTCCAGCTCTACAATCCTCTTACCCATCCTCAGGCAACTAGCACATTCTGTGGGAGAGTCGAGTGCCGGCATTTGTAGTGTAAGTAAGTAAGTAAGTAAGTAAGTAAGTAAGTAAGTAAGTAAGTAAGTAAGTAAGTAAGTAAGTAAGTAAGTAAGTAAGTAAGTAAGTAAGTAAGTAAGTAAGTAAGTAAGTAAGTAAGTAAGTAAGTAAGTAAGTAAGTAAGTAAGTAAGTAAGTAAGTAAGTAAGTAAGTAAGTAAGTAAGTAAGTAAGTAAGTAAGTAAGTAAGTAAGTAAGTAAGTAAGTAAGTAAGTAAGTAAGTAAGTAAGTAAGTAAGTAAGTAAGTAAGTAAGTAAGTAAGTAAGTAAGTAAGTAAGTAAGTAAGTAAGTAAGTAAGTAAGTAAGTAAGTAAGTAAGTAAGTAAGTAAGTAAGTAAGTAAGTAAGTAAGTAAGTAAGTAAGTAAGTAAGTAAGTAAGTAAGTAAGTAAGTAAGTAAGTAAGTAAGTAAGTAAGTAAGTAAGTAAGTAAGTAAGTAAGTAAGTAAGTAAGTAAGTAAGTAAGTAAGTAAGTAAGTAAGTAAGTAAGTAAGTAAGTAAGTAAGTATATTTATATAGCACCTTTCACAGACCAGGGTCACAAAGTGCTTCACATAGTAAAAACATCAATAAAATGCAAAAGATAGCAGCATGGTAAAAGAAAATAATAAAAAACGTGAAAGATCAGGAAAACCAAAACAGATAAAAAAGACATAAAAGATTTACATAGAGCATAATTCGCCAAACGCCTGTTTAAACAGCACAGTCTTTAGCTGCTTTTTAAAAGTGTTTACAGAGACCACAGATCTAAATTCCAAGGGCAGAGCATTCCATAACCTGGGGGCCACGGTTTTGAATGCTCTGCCCCCTTTTTTCTTCAATCTAAACAGGGGGACAGCCAGCAAGCCCTGATCAGACGACCTGAGCGATCTGTTCGTGGTGTATGGACGCAGTAGGTCTCAGATGTAGGCAGGTGCCTGACCATGGAGTGCTCTATAGGTGATGACCAGAACCTTAAAGTGAATTCTGAATTTGATGGGGAGCCAGTGAAGGGAAACTAAGATAGGAGTGATGTGGCAATATTTTCTGGACCTAGTCAGCAGCCTTGCGGCTGCGTTTTGGACCATTTGTAGCCGGCCCAAAGTGGATGCATCGAGGCAAGTGAAAAGGGAGTTACAATAGTCCAGGCGGGATGAAACAAAAGCATGAATAATCATTTCCAGCTCTACCTGGGACACAACAGATCGAAGTTTGGCAATATTTCGTAGATGGAAAAAACAGGTACGTGTCAGATCTAATGTGGTGATCAAAGTGCATCTGCTGGTCAAAGATCACACCAAGGTTTCTGAGCTTGGGCCTCAGACTTGTTGAGAGGGTCCCCATGCATGTGGCAACTTCTGAGGTGACTTTTTCTGAGCCTATAATAAGAACCTCAGTTTTTTCTGCGTCCTTAACAGCAGTCAGACAGTCAAAGAGGGCAGATAATTTGTCAGATTGTTCAGGCTTGAAAGAGACATATAATTGGATATCGTCAGCGTAGAAATGATAAGAGACCTCTTTGAATTGACTAATGATTACTCCCAGGGGGAGCATGTAAAGTGCAAACAGAGTAGGAGCCAGCACAGAACCCTGGGGCACGCCACAGGACAATGGAGCAGTTTCGGATGTGAAAGTGCCAGTAGACACAGAAAAACTCCTATCTTGCAGATAGGAGGAGAACCAGTCCAGCGCACTCCCAGTGATGCCAGCCCACTGCCTCAGCCTTTCGATCAAAATGCAGTGGTCGACTGTATCAAAGGCTGCAGTTAAGTCCAATAGCACCAGCACAGAACATTTTCCCTCGTCAGATGATCTCATGATGTCATTTGAGACTCTGAGGAGGGCTGTTTCGGTAGAGTGCTTCTGACAAAAAACGGATTGGAATTTGTCGAAAATGGAGTGTGCATTTAAGGCAGCAGTGAGTTGAATGGCAACAAACTTTTCAGTGATTTTTTAGATGAACGGCAATTTTGATATGGGCCTATAATTTTTGGGGAGGGACGGATCAAGGTTTAGCTTCTTTAAGAGAGGCTGAACAACTGTTGTTTAAAATATACTGGGGCACAACCAGTTTGAAGTGAGCAGTTTATAATGGCACCCAGACACGGAGCAATGGAGGTGAGTACGCCTTCATTTTTGAGCATGCATGTCGGTATGATGTCTAATGGGCTTGAGGAGATAGATCCCACTAGTTTTATAAGGTCCGTCAGGGAGATGGGAAGGAAATCATTAAGAATTGATGGGCATGGGGGTGTGGTTGGAGGGAAAGTGAGGGAGGGGATGATGTTGGCCCTAACATATTCAACCTTGCTCACAAAGAAGGAGAGGAAATAACTACAATCCTTGTTTGAGAATTTGGGTACAACCGGGGGAGCGGGGGTGACAATTAGTGGTCTGCAAGGGCCTTGAAATGAAGCCTGTCCCCAGCCCGAGCCTGTGAACTTCAGGCCCTGTCCGAAAATAAGCCTGACTGTAAATAACATTTTAAGCCCTAGCCCGAGTGAAAACCAAAAAAAAATAAAAATAAAATATTAGACTTAAAATTAATTTTGTATTTGTATTTGTTTTAAATATTCGAAACATGGTTTTATATTAACTTAATAAATAAACAAAAACAAAAATGTCCAATAGGTCTAACTAAATAACACATATCACGCTGAAAACTAACAAGGCCTAACAAAAATAATAGTTGGTTTCAGGTTGGTTGTCAGTTTGGCCATGGGTAGGTAGGGAATTTATTTTATTTTATTTTTTTATTTTATTCTTTCCCATGGCGACTATGGATAGGGAATTTCTTTATTTAATTAAAATGTTCACAACAACATGGATGCATGTACTCTGCCAGCATGTTTAATATCCATAATACTAAATGTTTGACTAAGGGTGTGTTCACATCTGAAAGTCGGGACTTTCCGTGGATAGTCCGGACTTTCTGGTGGACCAAATGTGAAAATGATACATTGTTTGATTTGGTCTGCGTTCACACTACCCTGTTTGGTGCGGATCTAATTTGTAAACAAAGGACATGCTGTCGCCAAGTCGTTCATCTATTGGACTAGCACTCACAAACATAACAGTTGCCGACAGCGTCTCTTGTGATAAAGCAGAGAGATACTGTCATTACGAGCGTGGGCGTGGCGCAAGTCGACTAGAGATTAGAGATATATAGAGAGAGAGAGAGAGAGAGAGAGAGAGGACGAGAGAGACTGTCCGCGCGCAGCGCCAGTCTAGAGAGACAGAGAGAGAGAGAGAGGCAGAGAGAGAGAGAGAGAGAGGACGAGAGACTGTCCGCGCGCGGCGCCAGTCTAGAGAGACAGAGAGAGGAAGAGAGAGAGAGGCAGAGAGAGAGAGAGAGGCAGAGAGAGAGAGAGAGCAGAGAGAGGCAGAGAGAGAGAGAGAGGCAGAGAGAGAGAGGCAGAGAGAGAGAGAGAGAGAGAGAGAGAGAGACTGTCCGCGCGCCTGTCATTCATTTGAGTTGGGTCGCGCGCAAGCTGTCACTTGGCGCTGTCAAGTTGGGTCGCCCGACCGCCGCTACTAGGCACCTGTCACTCATTTCAGTCATTTGCTCTAGATTAGATACTATATAAAGTTCGTTTTGCGTTCACACCAACAGCAAACGAACCATGGTCCACTTTGAAACGAACCGAGTCCCAACTTTTCAAGAGGACCATGGTTCGGTTGTTTGGTCCTCATTATAGTTCGGTTTGCGTTCATACCTGTACAAACCAAACGGACTATCGATCTAAAGGGACCATGGTCCACTTAAAGGGACCATGGTCCACTTAGAGTGGACCAAACAGGGTAGGTGTGAACGCGCCCTAAGATTTCTATGAAACTTTATTCTTAAAAAAAAAAAAAAAATGTTGTCAGAAATATTGTGTCTATTACTAGGCTTGCTTAAATTCTGATGAAACAAAGGAAAATATGAATTATGATTTTTCTTTTCATCTTTGACAGTGAATAAAACCATGATAATAATGACCAAACTTAAAAAACTGCCACTGAGCTCATTCAGTACCCTCTTGAGATCATGTGTACAAAAGATCTAAGTAAATTAATAAAGGGAAGATGATAAAATTGAAGGTTTTGTATATACAGTACTGAATTCTCCCATCCGGACCAATGCAATTTGAAATATTATTATAGAATATAGAATATATGCTTATACATTACCTTATTATAGCCAATTCGCACATTTATATATATATACATACAGGGCCGCCTGGGAGAAATGCGAGGCCCTGTGCGAGATTTAACGCGAGGCCCCCCCCCCCCCCCCCCCCCCCCCCCCCCCCCAAGGTAAAAAAAAAAAAATTATATATATATATATATATATATTTTTTTTTATACAGTCAACATATTCTTAAATAATAGCGCTGCCCGAGGCGGGGCATGATACAGTCAACATATAGCAAAAGAGAGAGCGAGAGAGAGCTCCCGTTCTACAGTCAATATACAGTGTACAGAGAGAGAGAGAGAGAGAGACACATTGGAAAGAAATTGAAATGCTATTTGGCCCTAAACAGAGAGTACACAGTGGCAGAATACCTGAGCACTGTGACTGAAGATCCTTGAGCACAGCCTAGCCATCGAGAAAGGCCGCCATAGGCAGACTGTGTGTGTTAGAAAGAGAGAGAGAGAGAGAGAGAGAACATGTGTGTTTGTCATGTGTGTGTGTGTGTTAGAGAGAGACTATAGCATGTATGAGAGATTCAAAAGGACAAAGATCAACACTTAAATCCAACAAGAAGAGGGTCAACAGAGAAACCAAAGCAGCAAGGAGCCAATGGCCGACATCAGCTAAATAGGCTAGCCAGGTACTGTGACACCAGGCCACGTGACACACAGCTTTGGCCAACGGCCCAACGCTACCCAAGCTACACAAACGACCATTCACACACAGCACATGTCGTATCTCCAAATGTTGTGAAGTAGCATATGTTTTGCCTGGAAAAAAACATCGTTATTAACAAAACATTCGGGAGGGGAAGGAAGGAAGAGTGGGGTAATGTCATCATGACATTTTCATTAATCCAAGTTACCTGCACGATGAACGCAGGGCGAAAGGCCGCAAGGTCTCCACGTTGACGAAAGGCCTCTCGCTGGCGGGACAAAAAGAAGCTATGGCCAGAGCCTTGTCATGGTGCAGGCCCGACTACATCTTCTGTCAAAGGGCCTGCTATTCTCAAGGCTAACTGATAGCATCAAACGAACGTTCCCAGCTGACGCTAAACAGCTAACTGGCTAACAGTTAGCTCACACAGTTAGCTACTAGTAGTATTAGCTAGTCGACCAGTTTGGCTCCAGAGAGAGAAAGAGAGATAGGGTCAGGTGACTCAGGTCCACGGCGGGTATATAATCATAAGTTGACTCACCATAACGCAGTATCAACGTGGAAGGAGACTTTCTTGGCCCCACGGTGTAATTTCGGCGTATTGCTGCCTAACAGATTTATCTGCTCACAAGTTCTCTTCTCCTTCTTTTGAAAAGACATCCACTCGCCTCGCCTCGCTAGGTTAGCTAACGCTAGTTAGCATTTAGCTAAGCTAGCTACTAGCCGACATGGCTATACCATGAAAGGCTCCGGCCATTTGTCCCGCTAGCGAGAGGCCTTTCGTCAACGTTCCTTGGTTGGTGACCGACCGACTGATAATGACCGACCTCTTTCTTCGTCTTGGCTATTGGGCATAACTAAGCATAGTCAAAAGCTGCACGCGCGAAAATGTCAAACGCAGCCGACTCACGCTGCCGGCGTACTACACTGTCTACACATGATGTAAGTAAAACCACTCCCTTCGTTGAAACCAATGCTGCTGCAGAACCCCAGAGGCTGAGCTCCAATAGTGAGTATGTCTGCAGCTGCAGGACTGCAGACCCAGGAACAAGTCAGACACATTCTACAAACGTGTCTAATGTGAAATATATAAGCATATAAGCAAAACTAGATTTTAGGTCTGTGATGAAAAAGGGCCTCGCGGGAAGGGGGGCCTCGCAAAAAAAATAAAAAAATAAAAAATAATAATAATAAAAAAAATTAATAATTTTTTTTTTTTTTTTTTTTTTTTGCGAGGCCCCCCTTCCCGCGAGGCCCTGTGCGACCGCACTGCTCGCACACCCCCTGAGGCGGCCCTGTATACATATAGTATCTTTCAAATGGCCGAGTTCAATTTGGATATAGTATCACCAGGCATGCATAATAACATATACAGATATTTAATGTAATCGACTGTACTTTTTTATTTCTCCCACAGTGTAACCATTTTGTAACTAATTTCAGATCTAATTATTCCTACATGATTACAATAGTGTGGAGAAACTGACTGCGTTTCAATATTTGTCAAAAACGTTACCTTTTGTAGCTTATTATCGCGAATCATAACAATTATTGATATGATTCATTCAGAACGCTGAACTTTGAAACGCCATAGCGGACCACAGGAAGTGTAGATTGGAGAAATTCAAAATGGCTGCAAAAAGATTCCAATTCCGATCGTTCAACATTTTCATTTTTCCGCTTCCGGGTCAAAAACGCGAGTGAAAACGTTTGATTTTAAAAACGTTAATTTATTGCATCACTCATAAAAATATTAATATATGATAATAATGTCAAAAAGGGGTCGGTACCGTCCCCGTGGGGTGGAACAGGTTAAACAGGCCCCCGGGTTAACTGGCTTCAAAAAGCATGTACGATCATGGCTATCTGCATAGGAAAGAGAGGGTAGCATATTTATTTATTATTCTTTTATCTTCAACTGTATATGCATATTGTATCTTAATGTTTTATGATGCTGTTTTATGTTGATGTTTTATTATGTTGTTTTATGTTGATGTATGTCCTGTTTTTTAATACCAGGGACCATGGTGGAAATAAGTGCTTGCATTGTATCATGTTTTTATCCCTTTATCCCTATAATCCACAATAAAATCAACCAATCAATAACAGATGCTATGCCCATGTTACAGGATGAATACACATTTTCTTACACCCATATAGCTAGTTTTCACCTGAAGGACATTACAGGGCCAGTCCAGTAAAAAATACATTAATCATGTATCATATGTTTAAAATAAATTGCATTTGGTACAATGGTCTTTTCCTTCCTCTTGCGGGCTATGTTCCTTATATTAGCAAATTGCATGTAACATTCTCTGTGGTAGCCTTTATTAGCTGGCACATCTGGAATTGGGCTGTTCTCCTGAATGTTACTGTATATGTTTTAACAGCCAATTGTGCAATGTTGCTCTCTGGGACATCTAAATTAGCCCACTGCAATGAACTGTTAATATATTTCAACCAACTTGTCTGTGAAATTTTTATAATTTTGCTAGGTTCCTTTCCTTGCAAGAATTACACACACACACTCCATCTTTCCCACTGTGAATACTGTACCCCACCCCCCCATACCAAACGTCTGGCATTGATTGATTGAAAACTTAACAGATTGCAGAATGGGTACAATACAGTACGGCTCAATACACACAATTGTTAAGGGGATGCAGACCAGAGAAATACTTTCATGAGAGACCAACAAAGTGAGGTATATAATAAATTTCGAATCTAATTGTGGTCGGATAGATCTAATGTTAATATCACGTTAACCATCTAATGGCTAGCAAGCTCACCTGACGTCGGTATGGCAGGTGAACGGGGATAAGGTGGTTAGGAAGCGCTCAGGGGCAGACAGAACTGTTTAACACACTGCAAGGGCAGGAAGGATATTTTACACAGAGTTTAATCACCTGTTCATTGTATATCACTATTGCACTTTACTGTTACATTTGCACTCTGGTTGGATGTCAAACTTCTTTAGGTTTTGTGTTGGAGGACATGGCTGAAGACTCTGGCAGGAGCACTCATTCAAGGGTACTACGACTATGCTTGCACCTCATGGTACCAAAGCACCTCAAAGGCGCTAAAAACAAGATTACAAACATCACAAAACAAACTGGTCAGACTTCTACTTGACCTTACCCCTAGAACCCACCTCACCCCTGCCCACTTTGACAACCTAGGATGGCTTAAAGTAGACGACAGACTCCAGCATTTATATAGAGCTTTTATCCAAAGTGCTTTACAACTTATACCTCACATTCACTCACAGACGGCAGAGGTGCCAACCTGCTCATCAGGAGCAAATGGGGGTTAAGCGTCTTGCTCAAGGACACTTTGACATGCTGCCGGGAACATTGGAATGCGGCGCAACCCCCACACACACACCATTGTAATGCTAATTGTCCAGCACCTAGTATTATCTAATCAGATGGCATAGTCTCTACAGGAACAGAGACTGCCTTTGAGCCTACAATGTACTTATCTACTGTGTTAAAACTGATTCTATGTGAATTGAATATATGACTATGTATGACACTATGTAAAATGTCATTCCTGTGGACCTATACAACAGGCACCAGAGAGTCTGTGTTCTAATCATGTTGAGCTCAGTTGTAATCCAATCCTACCTAGATGACCAATACCTGTTCCCTATTTGGTTTTGTGTCACTCTTGTTTCTCTGATCCTATTTCTGAAGATGCATTTCCATTGGCTAATGGTCGAGATATAAGTCACTTGTTACTTTCTGATCCTGGCAGAACCTAGAATGTCTGCCCATTGAAATTATGACATTTCAACGTATTGTATACCTGTCTGTAACTTATGCTGATTCACTTTGAATAAAACCATTGAAAGATGTCAGTTCTACCTTTCATTATTGGATATGATTGACCATGACAATTTGGATATTGAATATAGTCAGATATACGAGTTAAATTGGGTGAAGGCCAGACTGGATTATTTGACAATTTACAAGTGAGGATTATTTCACAATTTGGATGAAATACCTTACACTACCAATTTTTATTACATCTCATAACAATGCACAGCAATATACCTGATGCTTAATGCGTATTGTCAGTCAAAACACTCAGTTACCATTTTGTATTAATTAGCTCCACTGTCTGCAGCAGGTCTCTCTGCTCATGTAGCGGCATGTCTGTATCAACACTCTATGAACGCCACGCAAAGTGGGCGACATGTTGTTGGCACTATTTGCATTAATGGTTAATACAAACCTACAGCAAATGTATATTTTACTAATTACAATTTATAAAATTGTTGCACTGTTTCTCGATACCAGCATTTACAACGGCTTTTGATATTACTGTAAATCATTTGACATCTATTGCTGACTGTTCATACATTTGTTACAATACAGATGCAAATAATTGTTATCTCTTGTCCAATCAGAATAAATTTTTTATTACAAAACATTGAGATATCAAACAGAAAAATAAACAGCCTTAACCCTTTGATGCACAACATACTGTATGTCCACATCTTATTTTACTCACAATAATCCAAACCGGAAGTGGTACATAGTACCAAAACAACCCACAACAGTGTAAATAGCAGAACATACATGAGAATGAATGGCTTCAGTTTCCCTCATGAATATTTGTCATGGAACTTTAGATCAGTTCAACTCACAGTATGGTATGGTATGAATATTTTGCAACAACAAGAACAAATGCTACTCATTGTGTGAAATGGGCACACAGTGCATCTCTGATGTGGCGACCATGGTTTGCCTGATGGGGGTTCTCTGCCTGACTGAGTCGATGGTTGAACTGAGTTTCAGCTGGTGTTACACCTCTGCCCTCTTGAAATGGCTTCAGCAGCCAAGGCAGAAGTGGGTATGCGGTGTGGTATAATATAATGTCCTCATGTAAATATACTCCCCTCCCCTGTGTCCCCCTTACCTGTGCCCCCCCCCTCTCTGTGGAATAAGACATTCCCCTCCCCTTTCTCCCCAAACCTGTACCCCCCCCCCCAATTGACCTATCAAATGGGACCACACACCCCCCCTTGTTGAACTATATAGGGCTCCTCCCGACCACAATCGAGGTCTTCTCACCTGGGTCATTTCAGCTGATCACCTGGGGGAAGCCCTCAGCCATTCTCTCTATGTAATCTATCTGTTTGGTTAATAAACCTTGTTATTATCCAAACCTCGGTTGACTGAGAACATTCTTCATCAGGATATCTACAAATATCCCACAATTGGCGTCTACGAACTTGTGACGGACCTTCTTGCGTCCTACCGGCGTGCTGTATTGTTTCAGCTATACAGAGAAAAGTGAGTATAATAGATGGTCGACCAAAAATGTATGGCAAGGAATTAAAACCTTCCCGCTTTTCTCTGTGCCAGGTGAACATTACAGAATGTTGTCAAATATTGAGATCATGGCTGAGTAAGAATAATGTGCATTAATATATCTGATCTGTATTGAGAATCGTTACCAGGGCGCGCATGCACCTGGGTCCTTATCAGGCGGTTCTGAGAGGATGGGTTATATGTGCTATTCCCGAAAGTTTAGGCACAAAGGTTGAAGTGCTATTCCTGGTCGAGTTGGAGCCGACCAAAAGCTAAGGCACACAATACAGGTTGTTGGATTGCTAACCCAAGTCTAATTCAGACTGAAATATAGGCAACAAAAGGAGATACGTGAGCTTATTAGAGTGATATCATTGGAAAACGCTACTCTCTTAGAAACTATTCTGTGATTCTTTTGGCAAAGAGGCGGGAAGTTAGGACCGAGAAGCTGTTATAATCTAATTAGATTTAACAGAGTAACGTCATATATTCATAGATGCAACCTCAAACTAAGCTCACAACCTCTTCCATTCCTGAAAATGATGTATTTGGATTGAATTAAGTAGTGATGCACGATATATCGGCCGCCGATATAATATCGGCCGATATGGCAGTTTTTTTTACACATCGGCGTTTTGGAAAATAGCTCTTTATTTGATTATCATAAAAAAGTGTTTTCTATACAGAGATATCGACATCGGTAAATATCGGTATCGGCCAGAACAGCAATATTAATATCGGTTATCGGTATCGGCCACAATTTTCACATCGGTGCATCACTAGAATTAACCAATTAATCATACAGATAGCGGGAAGATGATCACGCGATGTCCTAGTAGTACATGATTACGCGATGCCCCGGGAGTACGTGAATGTACATTAAACGGGACATCAGTCGCGGAAAGTACATTAAACGGGACATTAGTCGCGAGTTGAAGAGACCGAGAGTATGATTAAACGGTATATTCACATCTAATATATCGCTGGTAAATTTCGAAGTCAGGTTCGGTCGTTATGACTTTAATAACGATGTATAGTTATATATCAAGGGATAAATGCCTTGTCGCAGCAGATGCTGGTCGACTAAACGAACAGCGATCCAAAACAGTCAGATATACACACACGTTAACTTATATGTATTAATGTTTGTTTGTCTGTTTAAAGTCTTGTTTGTATACGCACAATATGCCGACTGATATCGCGCCGAGCATTGAGAGACGAGTACCGTTATACAGAGAATAACATTGAGGTGCAATTCACGCGACAAACTAGGATAGTAATTTCCGGAACCAACAAAACCGGCCCACGGGAACGACCATTTGGGAAGTATAGTTTTATCGTTTCAGTTTGTTTACGTTTTCACATATGCACAGGCTCGTTCATTCGGTAACAAAACGCTGGGTTAAGGTAAATTCCAGGCTATTGAGAGCTCGCGGAACTAATATAAGGATTGCAAAGCGTTATTTCCGAGGCGAATGGGAACGCACGAACGTCGCTTGGAGCGATGACGTCACGCTATGCACGCCGTGGAGTTATGATTTTATATGAAACTATCCATAGGCGAACGTAAAGTTTAATGTGCCCAAGGCCGAGGGTGCGTAAAATCCACGTGTAGTATATGTTTTATTTGTATATGTATGAGCGCGCTGCTATTGGAAAATGTTGAGTTGCGGTGGCGAGATGCAGAAGAGTGTTTCCAGGGTTGCATTATCCCAGACCACCGGAGAAACGAACCGAACCGAACATTGCATTGACGACACGTAACGTGCTACAGCCTCAGGAACCACTATTCGATTAAAGATACACGTGGGCACAAAAGGGGGTAAGTTAATATGGTTATTCAATAACTGAACTGAACTGTGAGGATCCAACGTGAACACAACAGCTTTCCCCGGTGAGTATGAAAATCATAATATAGATGCTTTGATTGATTGATTGAAAACTTTATTAACAGATTGCAGAATGGGTACAATACAGTACAGCTCAATACACACAATTGTTAAGGGGGTGCAGACCAGAGAAGGACTTTCGTCTTGTTTACATCAGGGTCCCCCATTTTCAATTCATCAGGACATATATGACATACATGACATACAGATAGTCAGTACTGCTACATCTATACATTTATGACATACCAGATTTGCAAATTCAGTACTGTTTGTGATACAAAAGGAGTCAAGAAAAGGGAGTATATACATTTTACGTAGAAACTGTACATACACAACTATCATCTCAGTTACAGTAAATTACAACTATCTCAGATCACTTGAGTGTTTATGTTGCTTTAATTTACACATTATAAGTCACATAAAGCTAATTACAATGTCTGTTTCAGAATTATAATACATCTGTGGGCGTACCGGTCATACTGACCAATACGGGGAGCTAAACAAACACTTCCGGTTTCCAGTATATGGCAGTACAGGAATTGTAGTCCACATAAACAGCGTTAGATTAGACTTTATAAGCTTTTAATGTTGAAAACTTGGACACAAACAACATAGATTATGTTTAAAAGTAAGATGTTTAGGTTAACAAGTAGGTTATATAAAGAACCAATGAAAGACAACTAGCCCTTTCCATCGTAAGACATTTTAAACATGATTCAAAATGTGTGGTTCCACATTCATATGATGCTTGTGTACATATGCGATATGATTGATAAATGATAACACTATCATTACATCCTAGGATGGGATGGATGAGAACTAGCTGATGTTTTTGTTAAGCTCACAGACAATCAACAAAGAACCCACTCAAATGGTCTTAGGAGTGGAAAATTAACATGTGTTTTTATTTTCAGTCAGGCTCTGAGGCGAGATGCAGAGACCTACACCCAAATTGTATCACAAAAGACTGAAACTCCAACAATTTGCATGTCAACATGTGTGGAGCTGAAAGACAATCGATTGACCAGTTAAAACAAATCTGCATCCAAACACCCACATGTAAATTGTGTTTACAGGAAGCAAACAGACAATCAAGAGACAGAAAGGGACTGAGTTAATCTACATTAGAACAAAGCAGTTTGGAGCTAAAAGGAAATCAATTGTGAGACGATAGCAAACACTATTCAGGATGGGCACTTAAAACCCACAGGTGATGGAGAAGAGAGACAAAGCAATGCAAATGCCTGCATCTGACCACAGACTTGGTGGACCAACAGAGAACCACTTAGTTAGCATGAATCAGACACGGGTGAAGAATTTGCAGTCATGAAAGACACCATATTTCCCATACTAACAAAATAACATAACTTGCATGCTATCCCCTCCTTCTATTATCTGCTTATAACCAATAACATGCATGATTCTGTTAACAAACTAATACATTTCCATGACTGCAAAATATCAACCACCAAAATTGAAACACAATTATCTAAATGTACAAGGTAAAGGTACATTGATCATTTAGCTGACACTTTTATCCAAAAGCGACTCACAGGTTCTGTATGACAGGACATCAAAAAGGGCACAACTCTATCAGCTGAGTAACAATGGTCATCAAAGTGTTGAGTGCTACAGTGTAGGTTAGTTTATTAGGACAAATGCATGACAGTAAGGTTAGCTAGGGTTAGAATTATTTGTATCAGTTGAAAGCAGGATAATCATTTACACAATGATTATCAAAATGCACAAGGTATATTAGAGGTAATTAAATTAATACTACTTAAGAGTAGACAAGAAAATGAATGGATGTATTTCATGCAAAATTAACTGGCTGCCTAGAATTTATGTTTTTCCCCATGCTAAATTATGACGAGCCACACTGAGGTGTGAGGAAAGCCAGAGAAGTCGTGATGAGGTAAGTATCCTGAGGTACACCCATCGCACGCATCCTGAGGTAAGATCAACTTCAATTTGACATCACAGATTATAAAGATAAAAATAAATTTTCTGATTCCATGCAAAGATCGGATCCAAACGATATCAAATGCATGATGGTATTACACAATGAAATGAATTAACCCAAAATGATTTTCCTCTTTAGCAGAAAGGCGTTGAATCATTTATGTGAGGAGGTTTTCTAAGGCAGTTTTCATCATCCTCAGATCATGAATTGATGAGAGGACAGGACGCGTGAGACGACGCGTGACCTGAACCACGAACAACAGCAGAGGACCACGAAGGACACCGTCAAGGAGCTGCGGACACAACCAGGGCGATGACAACAACCGTGGGAGAGCCGCCATCCAACCCAGCCCACAGACGTCCCCAAGAAAGGGGAGCAGGGGACCACGAAGGAGACTGACCAAGGAGACACTGACGAAGAGGAGATCAACCTTTGACGGCCTCCACCCCGGCACTGCAGACCACGGCAGACCAAACCCATCACCTGCAGATGGGAACCAAAGCCCCGACCATCAAGGTGGATTCCCATGACAAGATTGTCATCCGTGTGAGAGAGAGCGTCCTACAGACAGGCCACTACACCAGCAAACCCTCGCCCCTCTTGTACCGCGATGACGGGGAGCGGGGGACCAACCACCACACAGCACGTTCAAGACCACCCTACCGCCATGTCTCAAGGCCTGATAAAGGTCAAGCGTGAGCACAGTGGCAGACATGTGATGGTGGTGGAGAACAACATAGGCTCCAGGAAAAGAGTCTGCAAGGCCACTATAGTTGACTGCTACCGGTGACCCTTGACAAGGTACACAGGGAGTGGACGGCGACCTCCTGTAGGCCCCCTCTGAATGATGGACCAGTGAATGTTCCCGACTGCATCGTCAACAAGAGACACATCATCAGAGACCTGTGAACCAAGAGACTTCTGAACACACAGTGTCCACATTGTTATGTATTTATTTAATTTTTATGTGTTACTGTTTGGCCCTGCCACACGACCGACAGAGAACACCTTATCAACAACGACGCAACATCATTCAGATTAATACCTTCACAAGCAGGAAACTTTTCACACAATTGTATGTATCTGCAAAACGATGAACTAGGGATGTGATGAAAAGAAATCAATGAGAAAGCATTAACAATGGTTAGTAATAATGAGCTAAAATGTATTGCTGAAGGAAGAAGTGGTCACATGATCACATTACATCACATTTTAATGACTTAGGTTACAAAATTGCCTGATTCTAAGTAAAGATCAATCTTTCAATCACAGATGAAAGTGACACTCAAACTCAGGTTAAATACAACTGGATCCTAAGTAATTTCATCAAGAATCATTATAAAATGTGCATATATATTTTTTTTTGAACAGTTTCCCATAATCAATCATGTTAGTTTTATTAACCACCAGGTTAACGGTTGTTAAAATGTTTTTGTACACATTAGCCTTATGTGTAAATCCTATTCCTGCACACAATTTTGTTGTTCACCCTGTGCACTCTGACCACACAGAGACAGTGCATGTATTTAATTGGTTTATTACGATGCCTGTATGTACAACCATCACATTAGCTCCCCTGAGTCACGACATGAACGACTGAAGGTATGCCAAGATATATGCCCAGCTATAGCTTCTAATGATTATGTTAATTATTGTTTGATATCAGAGTTGAGGACCACTCATTGATATAGATATTTTGAGCGATTAATAAAAGAAAAGGGTGATATCTATTCCCACATCTCTGATATCAAAATAACACAGACCGCAGTCCAGTCGATCATGTCAGGAATCATGTATATAAATAATTCTATTTTAAACTGTTATGCCAACCAACATCACATCGGCCAAAATTTTCATTATTTTAATTGTTTTCTATTTTCACTTTTACCTGTTCCAAACAATCCTGGTATATTATACATTAATCTCACCCACATTATAACAGAGAAAAGTGAGTATTGTGGTATAATATAATGTCCTCATGTAAATATACTCCCCTCCCCTGTGTCCCCCTTACCTGTGCCCCCCCCCCTCTGTGGAATAAGACATTCCCCTCCCCTTTCTCCCCAAACCTGTACCCCCCCCCCCAATTGACCTATCAAATGGGACCACACACCCCCCCTTGTTGAACTATATAGGGCTCCTCCCGACCACAATCGAGGTCTTCTCACCTGGGTCATTTCAGCTGATCACCTGGGGGAAGCCCTCAGCCATTCTCTCTATGTAATCTATCTGTTTGGTTAATAAACCTTGTTATTATCCAAACCTCGGTTGACTGAGAACATTCTTCATCAGGATATCTACAAATATCCCACAGCGGCATCGCCGAGAATGACCAGGGGCACATCCACACCTTCAAATCTCTCAGTTCAGCCCTGAAACAACGTGCCCTGCATCAGGACCGAGTAGAATCCTTTCCTGTTGTAGTAATCTGCAGGGTCATCAGCTGGTGCCAGGATGCCAATGTGGGTCCCGTCTATTGCCCCTGCAACCTGGGGGAACCCCCATTTATGTCTGTAGCCCTGGACGATCACCCTTAGCTCCGCATATTGCCACCCGTAGCTCAACAGGGACAGGGCGTCGGTAGCTGGTATTCTGGCGTGTCAAACTGGGTCACAGGATGTCACACAGGTGCAGGAAGGACACACTTTTCATTCTGAAGTTGAGTTGCCAGTCTCTGTTGTTCCAGTTGTCACTGATATGTTGCCACCAACTACAGGGACGTGGAATGGTCCACATGCTCCTGTAAAGATAAAGTACATAGTATCATTGAACTGTTTGTTTATTAATTGATTATTCAATGTGTAAATGTTTATAGTGGACATATTTTAATTAAACGTATATTATATACTCTATATACTCTATATTTCTAAATTGCACTGAATGGGTACAGTACAGTACAGCTCAATACACACAATTGTTAAGGGGATGCAGACCAGAGAAAGACATTCGTCGTGTTTACATTTTCATAATAGTTGCTATATGACAAATGATATATGACAAATATATCAACAAAATAATAATAATTTTGTGTCTTATTACTGGATCTTGTAAACAAGTCACAGTATAATTGTAATGTCATGCTTTTCTAGTGTTTTACCTAGGCCAGTGGTTCTCAAACTTTTTACACCAAGTACCACCTGAGAACGTAGCTGGCTCTCCAAGTACCACCATATGACCGGCGTTAAAATACAGTCTATTCAGCTATGCACAGTTCACACAGGAGGCAAATGTATTCCTAATACCATTATTTATTGTTAAGTTTGTCAGACACAGCCACAATGTACAAAGGGATAGCACTAGAACTAGCAAACGCTTCCACACAACTCATACAATGCAAGGGGCATTGAGAACATAATAACTAACATTCTCACATAGCAAGTGAGAAAATTAAGAACAACTGTATTTCAGCAAATGTACTTAATTCTCTCTCTCTCTCTCTCTCTCTCTCTCTCTCTCTCTCTCTCTCTCTCACACAGCAAGCAATTGTCCGTCATTCTCTCTCTCACACACACACACACACACACACACAATTATTTTGTTACAAAAACTTAATTTCCTGCATTCTGGTGCAGGAATATTTGAATTTTTACCCTTTAAATGCCAGTGTTTGTGATGGGCATCACAAATTATTGTAAAAAAGAAAAGAAAACACATATTCAATACATTTTTGAATGTTTACCCTTTAAATGCCAGTTTGTGTGATGGCATCACAAATTATTATTAAAAAAAAACACACAAAAAGTAAAATATTTTCAATATATCAAATGCAAAGTAAATCTTTCTGGGGGGGATTATTACAGGCTAGGCATGTGTCAATGATTAGCAGCAATTACAAAAAAATCTAAAAATAAATGGTTATGATCAGGGCTGAAGTTGAATTAAAGATTTATGACTGTTTAGACTGCATTACTCTCTGTGATCTCCTGGTTGTTCCCCACTTAGATTATCTAACTATCGCGCCGCCGCAACCAGAAACACTGGCCTGGCCTGCTTCTAAATTCAGTGGCCTGACAAAAAAAAAATATATATATATATTTTTGGTTTTTTGGAAATGTTTTCAAGTACCACCAGCAGTACCACCAAGTACCACTAGTGGTACGCGTACCACAGTTTGAGAACCACTGTCCTAGGCTACTCTATCACTGCACAGAAATTAGTCATTTTCTTTTGAAAGTGGTCATCAATGGTTACAGGCAGCCATACTGAAAGAAGTATATAATGACACAAACATTCCGTGCAATCTGTTAAATAAAGTTCTTTCATTCATTCATTATTTCCATCGTTGTCCCTGGAGTAAACGTTACGTTACCTCGTTCGTCGTCTGTGTAATAACAAAGCCAACACATCGTACTCCTCCATCGTAGTTTCAATGCATAATCCAGTTGCATTCCAGATCCACCCTGTTGTTGACATGTCCTTAATTCTTTGAAAACATAACGTTACTGAAATGAATAAGGAATGCAATGTTCGCTAGCTTACAAACGTATTTCATTCCCTGTAGCTGAGTACTGAGGCGGAAGTGACAATTTTTCAAAGTAAAAGAAAACGGCTTTTTGCGCGACGGATAAATGCAATTTCACGGAGAGAATATGTCTGAATGAACAATCTCCCTCCCCACTTTACCAGCGTATTTTAAATTTACAATAAAGTCTCTTTCAGTCTCGCGCCGTCCCAACGTTGACAGTGGCTCGTCTGTTATCGACACAAAGGCACAGTGATGAATGAGGAAGTCAATAGACCGCCGCCGGTCGACTTTGCGCCTCCTGGCGGCATAAAACAGAACAGCAGCCTGGGTTCCTAATGAATTCCAATGACGTGATATCACTGTGCGCTCGTCGCGGCAAAGCGTCCATAAAAACTAAAGGCTTCATCTGTATATGGAATCTTCTTTGACACACACACACACACATGACACAATAGCCTACTCAGTCACTATACAAACAAACAGAAAACAGAAATCAGAGCAGAGCAACATTTATAATGAAAGCGCAACAGAACAGGGCAGGAGCGACCCCACACCAACAAATAATAATAATCAGACTCACCACTTCGCTGTTGATGTCAGCAACGCGTTGAACAACGTTAACAAAACTTCGCCAACCGGCTACATGCATCCAAGAACAAATTAAAACGTTCGCCAACTGGCTATATTCCAACTTCAACCTATGCCACTTCGGTCCGGTTCATTTGTTCATCATCCACCTGAGGGCTTCATCACTGTTCTACTCCCCTCGAGTTCTCCCTGCAGGCTGCGGTAATTACATCCAAATGTTTCCAAAAATCCAACTTTCCCTTGACTATTTTATCTGTTAACTTATACATCTTGACTCCTCAGACACGAGGCTTTCACTCTCTGATGACAGCACTACGTTACGCAAAAATGAAACAGAAACTTAAGGTTATCCTATAACCCTAGTTATATGAGTATAGCGAGTGCGCAATAAAAAAATATAAACAAAAGAGGGCGCTGCCCGGCCCGGCCGAGCCCGAATTATTTATTTAAAAACAAAGCCCTACCCAGCCCGAACCCGTCGAGTCGGGTAGGGCCCCGTCGGGGTCGGGCAGGGTTGCAGTGCACTAGTGACAATATTGGCGATGGTGTCAAATAAAAATGTTGGATTCCGCTTACTGGTTCTAATCAGATTGGCAAAATAAGAGACTCTCGCATCCTTGACCATATTGTTAAAATCGGTTAACAGTTCCTTGTAGTAGAGGCGGTGAACTTGGAGTTTTGTAGATTTCCATAAACGCTCCACCTCCAGTAAGCTAAGCTATGTTAACTCATTGACTGCCACGCTGTTTTCCCATCTTTAATATCTGGTGCCAGCGTTTCAGACCGGTTTAACGATGTTTGTAGACCCATCGTATATTTCATATTATAGCTATGGAGACATACTATGGCTAATTTGAAATGCTTATATTTATACTCTCAACAGGGAACAAACTTCTACAAACTTCCATTCCTGCGCAACCCCAGCCTAAATAGTTGCCATTTCCTCAAAATGCATGCACATTTTCTAGAAATCAGAATCAGAAAGGTCTTTATTGCCAAGTATACTTTTTACATACAAGGAATTTGCTTTAGACGTTACTGGTGCAACATTAGCGGACAGACATCAACAGACAGATAATACAATAAAGTGGTGGAGTAAAGTCAAATGAAATATGAGCTAAGTTAAGTACAATAGAATAATATATTTATGAAATAAAATATAGGCCAGGGCTGTACAACTGGGCAGATGTGGTCAATTATACAATTATATACACTAATTAGAATGAAGTAACAATACAGTGGGCAAGTATATAGTCCAGTAGGGTGTGTTAATGTAGTTAAAGTTAATGTACACACAGTGGGGGGGTGTCAGTGAGGGTCCCGAGCCTTGTTGATGAGGCTCACTGCAGAGGGGAAGAAACTGTTCTTGTGGCGTGAGGTTTTGGCCCTGATGGACTGCAGAGGGGAGTGGCTCAAACAGGTTGTGACCGGGTGGTAGGGGTCGGCCATAATCTTACCTGCACGCTTCCGAGTTCTGGACGCATACAGGTTCTGGAGGGATGGCAGATTGCAGCCAATCACCTTCTCAGCAGAGTGGATGGCACGCTGCAGCCTGCCTTTGTCCTTGGCCGTGGCTGCAGCGTACCATACTGTGATGGAAAGCGAGATATCGTGTCTTTTGTGAATCATGCGCCTGTCTTGGCCCGGCGGTGAGATTTTGAGTTGGACAAGACTCTGCCATGTATTTGTAATCCATAAACGTACCTCATCCATGTTGTGCGCCAGCGAATTTGCAAGAAGGAGGCTGGGAAGAGCGGCACTATGAGGAGCCAGAGCTAGCCTCAGTCGCTCGCCAGCTCTGCGGCCTTGCCTCTGCTTTCGATCCCTCGCCGCGTACAAGGCCTCTTTGTCTGGGGAGACGATGTAAACAGACCCGGTGTGCCCGGAGGTCTGACGATGTTGTTCGGTCCATCAAAAAAATATGGAAATATCCAGTAATCCGACATGTGAACCAATGTCCAGTAGCTCTTGTCTTGTGTACAAAGGGTCAGCGCGAATATACTGGGCGAATAGACTGAACATGAGTAATGCAAATAATAGTTGATCTGCCGTTTCTGCCGGCAAGACAAAGAGCTGCTGCCGTCCCCCCTCTCAAAAATGTCCATACAGAAGGTCAACGGAACTGTCTAGTATCATAATAAAAACATAAAACAAGTATACTCGTTTTTGGCAGTCAATGAGTTAATGATGGGTGATCTGCAGACTAAGAATGTAAAAATAGAGTTAAAAGTTCAAGGGAAGCACCATAGAAGCTATAGACTAGTCTAGTGAGTCTGAAACGTTAAATGAGCATTAAGTAGCATTAATGTAATATCATTAAAGTAGTAATAAAGCAGAGTAACACAGAGCAGGAATAGAAAGCGAAGATTATAAACCCAGGTGTGGTCACCCATTACCTCGAAAACACAGGGTTAATCCACAGGTATTCCATAGGCAAAATGTTCATAATACAGTCTTGTACACAGGGTTAATTCAACAGGTTCATAATACAGTCTTGTACACAGGGTTAATCCAACAGGTTCATAATACAGTCTTGTACACAGGGTTAATCCAACAGGTTCATAATACAGTCTTGTACACAGGGTTAATCCAACAAGTTAATAATACAGTCTTGTACAGAGGGTTAATCCAACAGGTTCATAATACAGTCTTGTAGTTGGCCACTATAATGCATTGTCTGTAATGGAGAGCTGTCATCCTGTGACATCAACTTGCTAACAAACATTTTGGGAAACAATAAATAAATGTTATGGGCTTCTAGCGAACATATTGTTGTCACCTTTAATGTTAGTCACTTGGTGGATGATATGAGCAGGCTGTGCAATGAGAGTGAACAAAGTTAATTGTTTGGTACATTTTGTAAGTCCTGTCAACAAACATAAACAGGGACAGTTTTGGGAAGGTGGTGACATTTGTTTATGTACTTTTCTCATGCACCCTGCAACAGTATAAACTGCAGCAAGCCTTAATGACTTCCATGGAGGTGGTGAGATTGTCTAACCTAATATACTGGGGTCTGTTGGTTAGGAATTCAAGTACCTTGAGGACCTCTGCATCAACCCCTCCATTTGCAACTGGATACTTGACTTCCTAACCAACAGACCCCAGAATGTTAGGTTAGACAATCCACCTCCACCCTCACCCTGAACATCGGTGTCCCACAAGGCTGTGTGCTGAGCTCTCTCCTCTACTCACTCTTCACCCGCGACTGCACTCCTCTACATGGCTCCAATACCATTAAGTTAGCAAATGACACACCGTGGTGACATCCCCCTCCACCCCTCAGGACCTCCGTAGTTCCACTTGGACTTCTCAGGGCCGAACCTCTCCAGAGGTGGCTGAATGCTTTTCGTCTCCATCCCAAGAGGGACAGGCATGTGAAAGGGCTCATTTCAGGATAGCCCGAGCCGACCTTTTTGCCTCTTGGGAGACGGCACATTGATGGCTGTGGTTCCTAGATGCTCTATAAAAAGAGTGTCTGGGAGGATTATTGTATGCTTTACCTCCACCGCCTCTGATCCCTCAGGTGTTGAATCAAGTCAGACCGGGTCATTACAGGTAGGGCTGGGCGATATGACGATATTATATAAATATCGGGTACAATTCATTAACGATACACTTTTTCAACGTATCGTGGATATCGTGATGTTTTGCCCAATAGGATTGTGTCGCGTCAAACTGGTCCACACGTTCAAACGTTTGAACAACGCCGCCCCACACACACTGTTAATCATAAGTAGTAACTTTGATGCAGTAAAGGCATTCGTTTTGTGGCATTAACGTTATATAGTTACACGTTCAATAACATCAGCGTATTTAAACAGCAACGTCCGAAGACCACCTAGATAGATAGCAAGCATTACTCTGTCCGTTCATATCTCAGCCTGTGCTGACTGAGTTGTGCCCATTCTGCGGTCTGTTAATACAGTTTTCAATCAGACAGATGTATGGAAAGGCTTTTATTATAACATTCGTTGCAAAAAAATCATTATGCCTCGTTTAGTCATCCTGCGGAGCACTGGTCTCCTACTCGTCGGCCACGGCGAGCTAACGTTAGTAGCTTTGTTGTTGTGAGCACTCGTCAAAATCAATGGAGGACAATCTGGAAGTCAAAAACGAATAGCGCTTGCCGATTGGTGCTAAGAACAGCAGGGCGGGTGCAAGCGGTGTGACGTAATTGGCAGACTCGACTGTCAATCAAAATTATTCTGTTTTCCATCAGAATGAATGAATGAAAATTTTATTAACAGATTGCAGAATGGGTACAATACAGTACAGCTCAATACAACAAGAGTGGACTGGAGGATGAAGACCAGAAAAAGACTTTCGGCTTTTTTACATAAGGGTCCTCCATTTTCAATTCATCAAAACATTTAGAGACATACAAATATACAGTAGTTTCATAAAAATGCTATTGATTGATTGATTGATTGATTGATTGATTTAAAACGTTATTAACAGATTGCAGAATGGGTACAGTACAGCTCAATACATACAATTGTTAAGGGGATGCAGACCAGAGAAAGACTTTCTTCTTGTTTACATCAGGGTCCCCCATTTTCAAATCATATTTCATATCTAAATCATATAATATCTCATTGCTAAATATATGCAATATATAATCTAATAATCCAATAATCTAAATCTAATATATAATATAAAAATGCTAAATGCATGGGTATTTTATTTTGTCTTTAATGTTAGCTTGCAAACTCAAATACTGTCTTGGTAAGCCTCATAATGAATTGTTTGGGGAAAAAAAGAAAAACATTGTGATGTGTATCGTGTATCGCCGAAAGGTCAGAAAATATCGTGATATCATATTTAGGCCATATCGCCCAGCCCTAATTACAGGTTTCTGTTGGCCGGGGAGACATTGGTTTCCAGACCTTCTTCATCAGGGCTGCCCTTGGCCCCTACCAGCCAATGGCAGATCTCCTTTCTCAGGCAGGAGGCCAGATTTGGCACCCCAAGCCTCTCTCTCAGATCATAGATGGAGCTGTTCTTGTCACCATATGTAAAGCCAGGGCGCCATCTACTCATACCAATTACAACCAGAAATGGAAATGGTTTTCTTTTATGAAGTGAGTTCTGCCTCCTCTGGTCATGGGCATGACTTTGTTAATATATGGTAGAGGCAAAGCGTCACAACTGTCTTATATGTTACATCAATAATGTGCTGTCAGAACAGTCTTATGTTCTAAACATAAAGACGGCTGGTAAACCCATGACACAACAATACAAATTGCCAACATCAACCAAACATCTTCATAATACACACAAGCCAGGGAAATCAAGCAAATCTCAATGTGTTCGAAACTGACTGACACCACTGACATGTCCTTTGTCCAGGCATGTTCTCATTGTGGAAGACAAAAAAAGGGGGTTAAATGGGTTAAATATCTCTGTCAGTATGTCTACTTATTCCTGATAACAATATCAATATTGTAATATAGGCTAGGTCAGAATTTAAGACTTTTGGAAACTCTAAACTCTAAAACGTCTACTTACAGAAAGTTCTCTCAGAATTTATGGTGACTAGAATTTGCTGATGTTTGTGTGGTGTTTACCAGAAAACCAAGTGCATGTATTTGTTATTTCAGCTATCAATACTATGTATGCGCAGATTGCCCACTGAGTCTAGGTTCATCAATCTGCGCATGCGTATTTTGGGAGTAGGTGCGAAAAAGCGACTATAGCTCGGCCGAGAAAGTGCAGATCGACTTGGGATTGGTCACGCCGTGTTCAGGAGACTCAGGCGTATAAAAGTCTATTGGATCATGTCTCCAGCACCCCCACAGCTGTAGCTACAACCACTTAATGGCAAGGCTCTCATCCACATTCATTCATTTTCTCCCCTCTCTCCTCCATGAGCTCAATGTAACGTAGAAGTGCAGTGGTCTATAGGATTAAGGAGTTTCTGAGAAGTTATCTACTGCATCTTTATGTTTGCTATACACATTAGTGTTGTCACAATACTGGAATTTCTACCTTCGATACGATACCTTGAAAACTATAGATATTCGATACCATTTTCGATACCACAGGGAAATATTTTTTTTTATCTTAAAAGGTAATTTTTTTTCATTTTTAAAAAAAAAGATAAACTAAATGTTGCTTTTGTTGCTGGTCGATTCTCCTCAGCTTCTCTCTGGTACTATAAGATAAGAGAAATATAACACTTTTAAAACCCATTGTTTCTCTTTAGATCAGACATTTAAAAATAACTAAATTATCTAATCTAATCTTAGAAATTAAGTAAAGTGAATAGTACTGGGTGTTAAGCATAACAGCATCTAAGTTAATTTACTTCTGACCATTATAGTCAAAGTATTTTCCTTTGAACTGAAACTCATAAGATCACATAAGGCTAGCATCGTTGACATTCAGTTACAGCTATATTGGCCAAGGTTAGCCACCTATCTAGCCAGCTACTGCATCACAAACTGCCAGCCAGCCAGCTGGCTACCTTTTTAACCCACAATACAACAGCTATCCAGCCAACTACTGCACTACGAACTGCCAGCTAGCCACCCCCAATCCACAACACAACAGTCAGCCAGCCAACCATACACAATACGGTCTCAGCCAATCACATCAATTTGTACAGTTAGTTAGCTAGCCACTCCATTGCGAATTAAAAGGTAGCAGCCAGCCAGCCAGCACAGCCTGTATTGGCTAGCTAGAGTAGCTAGGTAGCTAATGTTAGCCAATGGAAGAATGATAGCTAGTTAGACAACGCTAGCCAACAGCTGCAAAAACGAATGCCAATGATGTTATCAGACGCAGAGCATGTGAGCGGAGCGGCCGAGAAATCCGCTCTTCGCTCTGGACGGCTTAGTTCCGCTCTCATTTGCTCATGTTGGCCCCCCCGCATCAAGTGCTCCGTGCTCCAGCCCGCTCAGCAGATTTTTTATTTTTTTTGGAGCATGATGTAAATTAGCTTGATTTGACCAAACTACAACAGTCTGCACCCCCTGGGCCCCTTAACAATTGTTTGTATTGAGCCGTATTGTATTGTACCCATTCTGCAATCTGTTAAAGGAAAACGCCAACATTTTGGGAAATTAGCTTATTTGCCATCTTCCCTGGAGTTAGACAAGAAGATACATACCCTTTTTGTCTCTGTGCGTGCATTAGGCTTAGGGAACAGCCGCTCCGTTAGCGTAGCTTAGCTTCATCACTGGAAGTGGGGCAGACCTTTACCCTGACGTTCCCTACAGTCACGAAATACACTCCAAATACAACTCCAAAACATTCCTGTAAACATGTTGTGACCTGTGTATTTACCACGTGGAGAAATAAAAAATAATTAACACGAACCTAAACTAACTTTAGGTTAGTTGTAACGTTAGTTTAGGTTTGTGTTAACGTTAGATAATGTACAAAATAAACGTATTTCCGGTGCTATAGACGTTGCTCTTTTATTTTGGAACCCCCCGACCGGACGTAAAAATGTACCCTCGTTATTTGCTTTAGTGTCCGGTTGTTGGTTTTCGTTAGCTAGCAGCATATCAACACCATCAACTGCGTTGCGTGAAATCACTGACTGCGCCCCGAGAGGAGTGGTTCGGCAAAAAATTGTTCAGAGTATATTTGCTTAGAAAACGTAATTGTCGAATTCAATTATTTTGTATTTCTCCATGTGGTAAATACACAGGTCACAACATGTTTACAGGAACGTTTTGGAGTTGTATTTGGAGTGTATTTCGTGACTGTAGGGGACTGTAGGGAACGTCAGGGTAAAGGACTGCCCCACTTCCAGTGATGAAGCTAAGCTACGCTAACGGAGCGGCTGTTCCCTAAGCCTAATGCACGCACAGAGAAGAAAAGGGTATGTATCTTCTTGTCTAACTCCAGGGAAGATGGCAAATAAGCTAATTTCCCAAAATGTTGGCGTTTTCCTTTAAATAACGTTTTCATCCATTCTACTAGCTTTACTATGCTAATGTGCGCTAGCCTAGCCGCAATGCTAACATTTATACTGGCAGATCCCATTCACGTTAGCATGTAAGCTAACAACATCAGCGCTCTTTTTGTGAGACTAAACTCTCCGCTCTTGGTGGTACATTGTGTTGATGTTGGTTTTGTTTCATCAATAAATGAGGCAGAACACAGTGAATGTATCCTTTTTTTTATTGCACTTTGTTTGTTTCTTGCTGAAAATAAATGTTGCTAAATAGTTCACCCGAGGTGATTTAAAGATGGCGGATTTCTGTTTTGACTTAGCAGGATGTGTAGTGACGTGTTCACCCTTCTGATTGGTTGAAAATGGCCTTCATGTTTGAACTACATCGCCACCTATTGCTTTGGCATTGTACTACATGTATATTACATCAGTTTAAACCACTATGTGATTGTGTGCACTGAGCAGCTGGGAGCGGCTCGGAGCGGAGGAGAGCTCTCGCTCCGGAGTCACTCTGACCCATTTTAAAACCCACCCCGCGCTCACTTCAAAATCCACCCGCTCCGCTCACATGCTCTGATCAGACGTTGATATTATGAGCCATCAGTACTAGCTAGCCAGCTAGATAACGTTATACAATGCCTCATGTATTAAACTAAAGTGAATAGTTTACTGGGCCATTTAGTTTAATGCTTCAGTGATGTTGAAAGAGGAGCTGTCACGACAAGTTGTGGAGGCTATTGCACTCTTGCCATCTTCGGAGCGAATGAGAGGATTTGTTGACAAGACGGGTCTGTGAGGGGGAGGGGCAATGCGTGCACTGCAGCAGCGTGTGTGTGTGTCAACAACTTGCTGTAGGAGAGAAGACAGTGAGAAAGCCAGCTGGTATAGATAGTGCCGAAATTATCGATATTGCGGGAAATGAGTATTGAAACTGTTTTAAATATTCAGAATCGATATGTATCGAAAAATCGATATTTTTGACAACACTAATACACATTGTTTTATTCCTCCCTCTAGACCCCCCACAGCTCTCTGTCTGTGAAGAGGAGGTTCCCCCTGAGCAGCAGGAGAGCAGCCCAAGTCTGGGACAGGAGGAGCCAGAGCCCCTACAGATTAAAGAGGAACAGGAGGAACTCTGGAGCAGTCAGGAGGGAGAGCAGCTTCAAGGCCTGGAAGAGGCTGATATCATGAAGTTGACATCCACTCCTGTGTCTATGAAGAGTGAACATGATGAAGAGAAAACTCAGTCATCATGGTTTAACCAAACCCAGGACCCAGAGTCCTTACATATTAAAGAGGAACAACAGGAGGAACTACTTCAAGATCTAAAGGAGGCTGATGGCTTCAAGATGACCTTACACCCTGTGAAATATGAACATTGTGATGAGAATGCTCTGTCCTCACAGCTCAGCCAAAACCAGGACCCAGAGTCCCTACAGGTGAAAGATGAACTACATCAAGAGCTGGAAGAATCTGATCACTCCAAGATCACAATAGACCAAGTGAAATGTGAAGATGGCCAAGAGAACGCTCTACCCTTCCAGCCTCTTCAAACCCAGAGGGATAGAAACAGAGTATCCTACTCTTTACCCAGCACCTCAACTGAACAGATGACAACAGAACCTGATGGAGAGGATGGTGGAATATCAGAACCAGCCAGTAACTTAGGCACAGCTGGTGATTTAGTACTAACTAGAGATGGCCAGCTCCTCTCTTCAGACTGTTCTGGAGCTGAGACTGATGACAGTGATGATTGGAAGGAGAGTGGGGAACCTCAGTCAGGTTTAAAGATGCTGATATTAAAGAAGACACAACAAATATTATGTTTGTCTAACAGCAGGACCTTAAATAGATCTTTGGAATCGTCAGAGGAACTCAAATCATCCAGTCACATATTGTCCACACCTTGTTGTAAAGTGTGTGGAACATCTTTTCCTAATAAGATGTCTTTAATGTTGCACTTTCAAGGTAATTCTAGTGATTGTGGTTTGTGTGGAAAACATTTAGAGCCCACAGAGAGCTTGAAACCTCACCTTGAAGCTCACAGGTTATGTACTAATAATACTGATATTAATATTGTAAATCCTATGAGGGGTCATATGGGTGATAAATCATTTATTTGCAGAGATTGTGGAAAAGGATTTAAATACAAGTCTCGTCTGAAGACACACCTGAGAGGTTATACTGGAGAGAAACCCTGTAGTTCAGTTTGTGTAAAAGGATTCAGTGATGAAAGCATTCTGAAAAGAGGCATGACAACACATACTGGAGAGAAACCCTGTAGTTGTTCAGTTTGTGGGAAAGGATTCAGTAATAAAAGCATTCTGAACAGACATATGACAACTCATACAGGAGAGAAACCATTTAGTTGTTCAGTTTGTGGAAAATGGTTCAGTGATACAGGGGATATGCAAAGACACAAGACAACTCATACTGGAGAGAAACCATTTAGTTGTTCAGTTTGTGGAAAAGGGTTCAGGCGCAAACGAAATCTGAAACAACACACGACAACACATACTGGAGAGAAACCATTTAGTTGTTCAGTTTGTGGGAAAGGGTTCTGTGACAAACACGTTCTGGAAAGACACACGAGAACTCATACTGGAGAGAAACCATTTAGTTGTTCAGTTTGTGGAAAGGTTTTCAGTCGGAAAGGAGATCAGAAGAGACACATGAGAACTCATACTGGAGAGAAACCATTTAGTTGTTCAGTTTGTGGAAAAGGATTCAGAGAGAAAGGAGATCTGAAGAGACACATGGGAAGCCATACTGGAGAGAAACCATTTAGTTGTTCAGTTTGTGGGAAAGGGTTCACTGAGAAAGGAAATCTGAAAAGACACATGGGAAGCCATACTGCAGAGAAACCATTTAGTTGTTCAGTTTGTGGAAAAGGGTTTAGAGAGACAGGAGATCTGAAGAGACACATGGGAAGCCATACTGGAGAGAAACCATTTAGTTGTTCAGTTTGTGGAGAAGTGTTCAATGAGAAAGGAAATCTGAAAAGACACATGGGAAGCCATACTGGAGAGAAACCATTTAGTTGTTCAGTTTGTGGAAAAGGGTTGAGAGAGAAAGGAGATCTGGAAAGACACATGAGAACTCATACTGGAGAGAAACCATTTAGTTGTTCAGTTTGTGGAAAAGGGTTCAGACAGAAAGGACATTCAAGGACTCACTTGGCAACTCATAAAGGACAGAACCCTGTAGTTACGTTTGTGGCAAATTGTTCTGCGATAAAGGGGTTCTGAAAAGATACATGAGAGGTCATACTGGAGAGAAACCGTGTAGTTGTTTAGCTTGTGGAAAAGAGTTTAAAGGTTAAGGGGGTGCAAAAAGACACCATATTGTAGAGAAACTGTTTAATTGTCCAGTTGCTCACAAAAATAGTAAAAGATTTACCTATAAAAGAGGCATGGGAACTGTGTGATAAGCCCTGCGTGTCATAACTATTTTAATATTTTTCACACTAATAACTTTTTTCTTAATCAGGTAAACTGGCTCCCCCTTTATTTCACATCTACAGTCAGTAGCCAGAGCATTGAAACAATTAGTCGGAGATGGTCTTTATTGCTGGTGTAATGTTTAAATAGAGGCATTGCAAGCCACTGCTACCAGGAAATGTACTGGAGAAGGATAAGGATATCTTTTATTAATCCCTCATGGGAAAATTCCAGTGACATACACATACAGCTCATCGTCTCATCATCATTTCACAATCATTACATTTTTACAGTAATAATAGGATCATTTGGATCCTCTTTTCAAAAGCTATTGTTCCTTTTATCACAGAGCAAATAACACTTATTTAATCGTTCTCTTTCATCTGGCATAGTTTGTAGTGTTTGAAAGTCTGCTCACATACTTCCCTTACATAACAGAGCAGAGAGAAAGTGATCCCAATAATTACAGACCAATCTCCAAACTGCACTGTCTAACAAAATTCCTGGAATCATGATTAATAATCAACTCAAGTATTGAACTCATCAGTTTGGTTTCAGAGTTGAGCATATCACCATCTCTGCTGTTACTTTAGTCTTAAATTATGAATCTGCTATGGGCAAAAGGAAACCTGTAATATAATTATTTTCATTCATTTGTTCTCATTTGGGGATAATGTTATGTTTATGAGCAGTCAACCTAGGGGAACACACCCAAAGAAAACAATACAATTTGGAAACGCACCCTGGTGTCAGTTGGTTGAGGTAGTTCTGCAAGTATTTTTCTGGTTTTACGGATGACTTGCTACGACGACTTGTAATCCATTATACAATGTTTGGAGGGATTTTGGACATGCCAATAAATTAAAAGGGTGGGCTAAACCAGAAACCTAGGACATTTCTGTCTATGGTTTTGTCATTATCTCCATTGATTCCATAGTGCTACTGATGTGATAATCAATAATGGGGTCTAGCCTTTGAACAAATCATTTCCAATCACCTTAGAGAACTGGGAACATAATGACTGGTCTGTAATCAATACAATTGTGTTTCATCGCAATGTCTTTATTTCTTATACAATTATATATCCATTGCATTTATTTTCTATTCTTTACAAATGTACACACCATAATACATTAAATGGGGTGACTGGCAACTTTCTGTATCCACTCCATCAGAATACTCAAACACAGTAAAGGATATGTAGTTTACTTCTGGGTGTCATGCTATTCAGTCCTTGAGGGCTCACATTAAATATAACACTTCATGGGAGTTACCTAAAACACATGAGTTGTTCCTAACCTGATGATTAAATGTACGTGTTTATGCTGTTTTATACATTTGTTTTTGAAATTAAATAAAAAATTAATCTTAGAACTTAATGGTCTTTGAATGTGTAGCTCACATGAAATAACATGAAAAGGGATACGTTTATGTTTCTTGAGTTACTTAATCCATGCTTCACAAAAGTATTACAATTGTTTGAATGATTATCAATAAACTATAAAAACGTACTTATAAGCTATTGTTTACTCTTGT
This sequence comes from Notolepis coatsorum, assembly GCF_963971535.1. Classification (NCBI taxonomy): domain Eukaryota; kingdom Metazoa; phylum Chordata; class Actinopteri; order Aulopiformes; family Paralepididae; genus Notolepis; species Notolepis coatsorum. Next base: position 86,555,814 of record NC_140174.1, on the reverse strand, counting down.
TGTATTTTAATGTATTTATATTATTAGTTATTATAGTGCTCATGTTACCAATGCAGGTGCACATTTCACCATTAGCAGGCAAAACAAGCGCACATTTACAATAGGGAGGTGTAGTGGTTACATCATTGTTCTTTCCGGCCGGTCCACCTCGCTTGAAATTGCAATGTATTTCCAATGGACACATTTCTAAATCGTCTCGTTTAAAACAATAAAAGCATAAGATAAGATAATCCTTTATTGATCCCCTAGGGGAAATTCAGGTGTCAGAGCAGCATGGGGGGGGGGGGGGGGGGTACAGGGTCGGGGATGCATAGATTCACAGTAGTACAGTACAATATAGTAATATAAAATATAATAATAATTAAGTACTATAAAAAGTAATAAATAAAGTAATATAAATATAAAATAGTAATATAAAAAGTACAAACACAAGATAGACCAGTGTTATGAGTCTCTAGTGCAAAGAATCAAGATAGAACCAAGATAGTCGTTGATGTGAGTCTCTAGTTCTCATGTCCCGAGTTGAGACAGTGATAACTCTGGCAGCAGAACCGGCCGCCCGAGCCCTTTATTGTAGAGCCTGATGGCTGCCGGTATAAAGGACCGGCCCAGGCGGTTTGTGGTGTGTCAGGGGGGGATGAGTCTTAGGCTGAACGTGCTCTTTATTCTGGCCAGCTCCTCGTTCTCCAGGATGGCTTCTAGCTTTTTCCTCATCCTCCTGTCAGCCACCACCTCTAGATTATCCAGCTCACCACCCAATACTGAGCTAGCCTTCTTCACCAGCTTGTTCAGCTTGCTGGAGACCCTCGAGTTGATGTTGCCCCCCCCCCCAGCACACCACAGCAAAAAAGAGAATGCTGGCTACAACCGACTGGTAGAACGATAGCAGCAGTCGGCTGCACACGTCGAACGACCTGAGTCTCCTCAGGAACAACAGCCTACTCTGTCCCTCCCTGTAGAGGGCCTCAGTGTTGTCCGACCAGTCCAGATTTTTGTTCATGTGAACTCCAAGAAACTTGTAGGACTCCACCATCTCTACCTCCTCCCCTCCAAGGATTATGGGAGAAGGGGGACCCTTCCTACCTCTCCGATAGTCCACCACCAGCTCCTTTGTCTTGCTGACATTGAGTTGGAGCTGGTTACTGTCCGACCATCCTACGAAGCTCTCCACCAGAGCCCTGTATTCAGCCTCATCGTCATCCACAATGTAGCTGACGATGGAGGAGTCATCGGATAACTTCTCCAGGTGGCACGTCCTTGTGTTGTAGCGGAAGTCGGAGGTGTAGAGGGTAAACAAAAATGGTGACAGCACGGTACCCTGGGGAGCGCCGGTGTTGCTCACCAGCACCTCTGATTGGCTGCCCTGAAGTCTCACGTACTGAGGTCTGCTGGTGAGGTAGTCAGTGATCGAGGCCACCATTCCCCGGCCCAGTTGCATCCCAGTGAGCTTCTCCTCTAGCCGCAGTGGCTGGATGGTGTTAAATGTGCTGGAGAAGTCGAAGAACATGATCCTCACTGAGCTGCGTGGCCTCTCCAGGTGTGTATAGGCCCTGTGGAGCATGTAGGTGATGGCGTCCTCCACACCAATGTTTGCCTGGTAAGCAAACTGCAGGACCAGCCGCTCAAAGGTCTTCATGACGTGTGACGTCAGAGCGACCAGCCTGTAGTCATTGAGGGCACTTGGGCGCCCCTTTTTGGGCACCGGGACAATGCAGGACAATCCAGTCTCAGGGAGAGGTTGAAAATGTGCTGGAAAGGTGGCGCCAGTTGTCCAGCGCACGCCTTGAGCACCCTGGGGTTGGTGTTGTCAGGTCCTCTGGCTTTGTTCACGCTGATTTTGGAGAGCTGCCTTCGGACCTGGTCATTAGTGATGATCAGTGGGGGTGGGGTGGTGCGCCTGTCATCGCTGGTGGCGGTGGGCGGGGGTGTGGTGGTGCGCCTGTCGTTGCTGGTGGTGGTGGGGGGGTGGGGGACACTGGTGCGGATGGGTGGGTGGGGGGGGTTTGTCAGGTCAAATCGGTGGAAAACCGGTTCAGCTCATTTGCACGTTCAAGGGGCCCCTCCGCGGCCGTGCTCTGTTGTCGGAAGCCTGTTATTTTCCTGACCCCTCCCCACACCTCTCTAGCGTTGTTTGCCTGTAGTTGGCCCTCCAGCTTGTCCTTATAGATGTGCTTGGCGGCTCTGAGTTCTTTTTTGAGCTCCTTCTGTACAATCTTGGCCCCCTCAGTGTCCCCAGCCATGAAGGCTCTCTTCTTCCCATATGTAGCTCACATTACCAACCTAGCCATTGACACAGGAACATTTCCAAGCTAAATGAAATCGGCAAGAGTTATTCCTCTCCACAAAAAGGGAAACAAATTGGAACCGGGTAACTACAGACCCATTTCCATCCTGGGCGTTCTATCAAAAACCATTGAGAGGCTAGTATATGAGCAAATAGACGGGTATTTCTCAACTAATAACATCATGTACAAATACCAATATGGTTTCAAGGGGGTCCCACTCCACAGACACCTGCCTGCAGATCAATCACACGCTCGCCATGGACGGTCGCAAATCTCTGAGCTCCAGCAAGAACTCCAGCAACAACTATAATCAACACGGAAAACCAACAAGGTTTTTCATACATTTCATCATCTTCCTACTATGGATTACAGATTACTTTAATTCATCAAGAAAGCTAAACCAAACGGATAAAAGAGAAATCGGAAGAGAAAGAGAAAGCGGTAGACACAATGACTTTTACCTCCTCGGCGGCTCGGAGCAGAAACATCTGGCCATTGGAACCGCAGCTATCCACGGGTTCCTAACGGCAAATCCGGAGCGGAAGAAAATGCCCCCAGCAGGTAAACTAGATCGAAGGACGATAATCATCCTTTATCTACTCCTTGCGGGAGATATTAAATTAAACCCGGGCCCGACTACACGACTACAACAGAAAGTGATGAATCAGAGGCTCCCACAAATAGTGACGGCTACCGTCGCGATCAACAATAATGACAACAACACCCTTTTCAACGACACCAACATCCTAACACCGGTGTCGGGTGCATACATTCCACCCGACACCGGAGCAGTGACGACTGCCGTCGCGATCAACAACAACAACGACAACAACATCCTTTTCAACAACAACAACAGTGTCAACCCCGGACCCAGCCACGTCAGGACCCCCGTCAGGACGCGAACCCAGACGCGACGACTGGGTCTGGCACTACAGGATGCAACGATGGCTTCGGGTGCCTACTTTCCACCCGACGCCGGAGCAATCAACACACCCGACGCCGCCGCAGAGGAACACACGGGAGGACGAGACGGGAGGGAAGGTACCGGGGATAATCAACTAGACGGTGGCGCAGGTAGCCGGCAAGCTAACACAGCAAACTACCGGAGCGAGAGGACCCTACCCTTCCCCCACCGAAAGCCACCCGGTCAGCGAGACATCAGGCTCACCACAGCAGGGAGCCGGCGGGATGGAATCAACACAGCCCCTGGCCCCTGCCCCCTCCCCACGGAATTTCACCACCAGACGGAATCAACACAGACGCTAGCAGATGAACATGACAAAGAATCACACCCACCCCCCCCCCCCTCCCACACACGGACCAAATAATAACAACACAGCCCCACCCCCCTCCCGTCGCGGGACACCCACCTTGATCAAAGGATCCCCCACCCCCCCCTCCGGACATCACAGAGTCCCCCCCCCTTCCCACAGAAGAAGAACCCTATCTTTATCTCAAGGATATAGAAAACACAGCAAATAAAAACGGTCTTCATATTTTCCATCTTAATGTAAATAGCTTTAGGCACAAACTGGCAGAAATAAGGCAACATTTCATTAGCGGTAAGGTAAACATACTATGTTTCTCTGAAACTAAACTGGACTCATCAGTAACAGACCCGGAAATTGAATTGGAGAACTATTCTTTAGTCCGCAATGACAGGAACAGGCATGGAGGAGGTGTCTGTATGTACATCCATAAAGGCACCAAATTTATTAACCGTACAGACCTAGATCATGAGGCTATTGAAACTGTTTTTGTAGAAATTCTATTTGAAAGGGCTAAATCTGTTATAGTCGGCACAATTTACAGACCGCCAGACCAAAATGGCTTTTATGATGTGTTGGATGCGTGCTTAGCTGGAGTTGAGGATGCAGAAATGATTCTTATGCACCCGTCTTCAAATCCTACAATAGGTTTTGTGATCTGCACGGCCTCAGCCAGCTGATCACGCAACCCACACGTGTATGTGAGTCAACTCAGACTACCATTGACCTCATCCTGACCTCTGACAAGTCCAAGATCGCCAATAAAGGGGTTATAGCATGCGGGTTAAGTGATCATTATATGATATTCTGTACCCGCAAAAAGCTAAAACAAAAGGCTGGCTGTCGCAAAACAGTCACATCTAGAGACCTCAAAACCTACTCTAGCGAGGCCTTTAACCTTGAACTGGAGGGTCTGGACTGGTCAGATGAGCTCAATGGTACACTGGTTGAAGAAACATGGCTTGGCTTCAAAACCAAATTTTCAACAATACTAAACAACATGGCCCCCCTAAGAACCACTAGGGTAAAAAATCGCGCGGAGCCGTGGATGCACGCTGAAATACTGACCGCTATGAAAAAGACAAAAAATTCTCTGAGTTTCATAAAAGTCAGTCAAAGCTTACCATAAGCACGAGCAGTGAACTCCAAGCCCACGTGACTGAACTCAAACTGGAAAGAAACAAACTAAGAAATGATGTAAACTCCATGATCAAAACAGCAAAAAAAATTCATCAATGACAAAACCGAGGAAAACAAAAACAAACCATGTGAACTTTGGAAATTACTCAATAACCAACTAGGCTGCAGTAAAAAACTTAAAACCAGATTCTCAAACATAAACATAAAGACGGACAACACGCTCATCACAGAAAAGCTGGATGTAGCCAATTACTTAAATAGTTTCTTCACAAACATAGCCACAACACTGGCAAACAAACTACCCTCCCACTCAGGGCATTATGGGGTAGAACACATAGTAGCAAGAACCTAGGGGTCCACAAAGACGACTTCAAACTGGAATTGGTAACAACAGATGAGGTACTCAAAAAACTGAGCGCCCTCCAACCTAACAAGGCCACTGGCCATGACAACATCCCCTCCAAATTCCTCAGAGACTCAGCAGCCGCCATCACCCCAGTCATCACACACATAATAAACCTCTCCATAAAACAGGGACACGTCCCCAAGGACTTCAAAATTGCGAGAGTGACCCCTCTGCACAAAAAAGGCAGTAAATTAGACCCAGGCAACTACCGCCCTGTTTCTATCCTTACCTCCATCTCGAAAGTCATGGAAAAAATTGTATATGAACAGGTCGAAGAATACCTTGCGGAAAAAAATCTAATCTACGAATTCCAATCTGGCTTCATAACATCCCACTCCACTGACACATGCCTTCTCTATTTAAACGACCACATCAAACAAGAGGTGGACGCGGGCAAATACTGCGGCATGGTCATGCTGGACCTACAAAAGGCCTTCGACACTGTCAATCACACCATTCTGATTGACAAGCTAAAAGCAATTGGTTTTGATAGTCTATCAGTGAGCTGGATGCAATCCTACCTGGAGGGGAGAGAGCAGATGGTGGAGGTAAACGGTACCCTATCCCCCCCCCTCACAGTAAGCTGTGGTGTTCCACAAGGAAGCATACTAGGTCCGCTACTGTTCCTAATTTATGCAAATGACATGTCATCAGCTTGTGACTGCAACTTATCCTGTTTACGACTCAGCCCTGCTGGTCTCTGACAAGAACAAGTTACAGGTTGAAAAAACCCTCAGCTCAGAACTAGGCAAAATCTGCATATGGCTCGCTGATAACAAACTATCATTACACATGGGCAAAACAGAGTCCATTCTCTTCGGTTCAAATAACAAACTCAGCAAGACCGACGGCTTCTCAGTTACAGTGGGTGACAATATTGTCACAAGGAAAGAAGATATTACCTACCTGGGTTCCATCCTAGAGGAAAATCTTTCCTGTGACAAAATGGCATCCAATGTAATAAAAAAAGTCAACCAACGAACTCGATTCTTGTACCGGATCTCCTCACTGGTAAACAAGAATACCCTGAAGACTCTGGCAGGAGCACTCATTCAAGGGTACTACGACTATGCTTGCACCTCAAAGGCGCTAAAAACTAAATTACAAACATCTCAAAACAAACTGGTCAGACTACTGCTTGACCTTACTCCTAGAACCCACCTCACCCCTGCCCACTTTGACAACCTAGGATGGCTTAGAGTAGACGACAGAGTACAGCAACTTGCAATGGGCCTGGTCTACAAGATACACTACACAACCAAGGTACCCATGTACATGTCAAAATACTTCCCAAAGGTCAGTGAATACCACGATCACAACACCAGAGGGAGCTCCACAAATCATGTTAAACCCAGATTCGGCTCAAACAAGGGACTAAACACGTTTCGCAATTATGCCACATCAATGTGGAACGCCCTACCCAAAGCTGTAAAGGAATGTGAATCACTACCCACTTTCAAAAACACTCTCAAAAAACACCTACGGGAGACTGCAATTCGAAACTGGCCCCTGTAAATGTCCTAACACAACCCCCTCCAATGTACAGTAAATTACCAAGTATGGTCTTGTCAATATTCCAATGTACAGTTTTGTTTGTACAGTTGTACAGTGTCCCCCACCCACCCCTCCTACCCAACCTCCCCCCCCCCCACTCCTACCCAACCTCCCCCCCACCCACCCAACCACCTCCAATATACAGTCCCCCCCCCCCCCCCCCCCACCTACCCAACCTCCTCCGATGTACAGTTTCTACGTCAAATGTATATACTTTTTCTTCTGGACTCTTTCTGTATCACAAACAGTACTGTATTTGCAAATCTGGTATGTCATAAATGTATAGATGTAGCAGTACTGTCTATCTGTATGTCATGTATGTCATATATGTTACGATGAATTGAAAATGGGGGACCCTGATGTAAACAAGACGAAAGTCTTTCTCTGGTCTGCATCCCCTTAACAATTGTATGTATTGAGCTGTACTGTACTGTACCCATTCTGCAATCTGTTAATAAAGTTTTCAATCAATCAATCAATCAATGCTGTTCCTCACAGATTACATCCGGAAAGAGGTAGATGAGGGAAAGTTCTGTGGAATGGTAATGTTAGACCTCCAGAAGGCATTTGATTCAGTGGATCACAACATCCTGTTAATGAAGCTTAGGGCCCTAGGCTTTAATGAGGCAGCTCAGAAATTGATTGGTTCCTACCTAACAGGGAGACAACAGGTGGTAGATATAAACGGAGTACTCTCCAGTCCTCGGACAGTAGAGTGTGGGGTCCCGCAAGGGAGTGTTTTGGGTCCGCTCCTCTTTCTCCTGTATATAAATGACCTGAAAGCAGCTTGCTCATGTGACCTTTTTTTATACGCAGATGACTCCGCCCTACTAGTGTCTCACAAAGACAAACAAGTGGTTGAGCAGACATTGAGTGCAGAACTAGAGAAGGTTAGCGACTGGCTAGGCCACAACAAGCTGTCCCTCCACGTGGGGAAGACTGAGTCCATTTTATTCTGGTCAAAGGTCAGGCTCAGAAAATCGCCAGGTTTTAACATTAGAATAGGAGATACTGTTCTCACAGACAAAACATCTGTGAAATATCTCGGTTGCGTCCTGGAAAACAGCTTATCAGGGGAAAGCATGGCTCACCAAGCACTTACAAAGATAAATAACAGGACTAGATACCTAATCTCTCATTTTTTATATCAGTCATTTTTTAGATTCTTGCTGGAGCTCTCATACAGTGTCACTATGACTATGCGTGTGGCTCCTGGTACAACAGTGCCCCCAAAAGTCAGAAAATAAAACTACAGACATCACAAAACAAGCTAATCAGGGTAATACTAAGCCTACCTGCCCGAACCCACCTTGACCCATCTCACTTTGAGATGGCTTAAGGTGGAAGACAGAGTAAACCAGATAGGGATGTGCCTAGTTCACAGAATAGTGCACGGGGTAGTGCCAGTGTACTTTAACAACTACTTCAACCGAATCAGAGACACCCACGCATACCAAACTAGGCGCAGCTCAACTGACTTTGTGCCAGTCAGATTCAGGAGCTGTATGGGGAAGGAGTCCTTTCTGTATTCAGCAGCTGTCTATTGGAATAGTCTGCCCAGTGAACTGAAAATCATAGACAATGCCGTTAGATTCAAGTCCAGCCTGAAGACATGGCTCAAAAGGGACTATACTTGACCTAGACACTTAGCTTAAGGCACCCTTGCATGTTGTATGAGTCTGTATGTATATAAATGTTAAATGGTATATGTGATGTGTTGTGATGTCACGTTTTGTATGATGCATGTTTTAAGCATCACACTCCCCCACCCCCCTACAAGGACCACAATGGAAATAAGCTCTGAGCTTTTTTGTGTTCATCCTTGGCAGTATATCCCGACTGTGCTCTTCTGTCACATGTTTATTTTTTATATTGTCAAATAAAGTCATTTATTCATTCCTGTTCAGGAGGTATTTGATGTCCCTATTGATCCAGGGTTTGTTATTAGGAAAGCAGCGTACCTTCTTAGTGGGTACGATGCTCTCCTCACAGAACCTGATATAATCAGTTATACATTCGGTGAGTCCATTGATGTCCTCACCGTGGGTCCGTTGGAACAGGTCCCAGTCTGTGGAGCTGAAGCACTCCCTTAGCTCTTCCTCAACATCCTCCGACTACTGTGGGACAAGCCTAGTTGTTGCTGGCTGTCATTTGATGAACATTGGCATGGTGTACCTTTCTGTGTGTGTTCATCCACAATCTATAGCTCAACATGAAACAATTCGCAATTAATCGTAAAATAATTACATATAATTTTATTTCAACCAAAAATGCTTTCAAAAACAATAATGTTAGTGATAGAAGGGAACTAATTTTGTGCAAAAATGGAAAGCTTGCCAATGTTCATGAGGCAGAATTATTACAATAGCCGATAATACATTTTCCCAATGATAAATCCCTATACGGGTGGACCTGAGATCTTTTTGCGATAGGCCACTCCCATTACCACGGCCCTTTGTTCAAGCCAATTGGCATGAACTTTGTGGACTGATTCAGCGTTATTTTTCAATGTGTACGATACTAACTGCTATGATGAACATTTGACCCACATTAGATTGATTGATTGATTGATTGAAAAGTTTATTAACAGATTGCAGAATGGGTACAGTACAGTACATCTCAATACATACAATTGTTAAGGGGATGCAGACCAGAGAAAGACTTTCGTCTTGTTTCCACCAGGGTCCCCCTGGTGGAAATGGTATAACGCTGCCCACGGAATTATAAACGCCCCCTCGGCCATCCGGCCAACATCAGATTACGTGTAGTAACTTCCAGAAGTCCGTCCGGTTGGATTTTTTTATATCGCGCCGATTGCTATCAAACTGTATTTGATCATCAATATAATGCATTTGGGGCTATAAATCACGTTCTGGAGAAAGCTTCAGAAAGAGATGAAAACATACTTATACTTTAGATCATATTTTAGTATGAATATGTGAATGAAAAAGTTTAACGTTCATACACCCTGAACAATACATATAGGACATTGAATGGGCCCTAATAATGGCAATTTAGCAATAGAATTTAAAAAGTTATAGCCCTGCAAAGAAGGGGAACTTCTACATAGACAAATAGAGCTGGCAACCTATGGTATATCATGAATTTAGCCTTAGGCAATCAAAGTGTTAATCATATGCTATCATGAAAACATTCAACCACATGCACGCTCCTCACCTGCCTGGCCACGCCCACATCCGCTCATACATAAGCGGGGCCATGGCCATACTACCAGCTCCTTCCCTACTTTCACCACCGTGAAGTCCGTGTATAGCACTGCTTCAAGTTTAGTGCTTTAAAGTAGTTAGTTTAGTTGTAGGAGCTGTGTTGGCGTTGTCTTTTGTTTCTCCCTCTCTCACTAATTTACGGGAGAAAGAAAGGATAATGTCGTCACCACCGGAGAGTCTAGAGGATTATTCTGACCTCCACCGGCATTTCACATTTGGGGAGTGCGCGTCGGTGGGCAGTTCCCCCACCAGCGTTGCGCTCCGGCTGTGCAGCTGGATACTATTGCCGTGAGAGGCAGTCGGCTGGCCGACGGTCTCTCTAGGTGGGTGGTGTCTTGCAACGCGGGCCTCAGATGTGTCAGTTGTGCGGGGTCGGCTGCGCAGGCTTGCGGCCCCGCAGAACAGCCGGCTCCAAGCGAGGATTCCTCCGTTGCCTCTCCATGGAGGGGACGGGGGGTTCTTGTTTGACGCCCCACGAAAACAGAGGTTTTGTTTTCCTGGGAGCCCCGATTCCGGGTCTGGGTTCGATTCCCAAGTCTCTGAGGAGGGATGCCCTCTGCCAGCCGCACTGGACGTTGGCCCCCGCCTTTCAAGAAGAAAGTGGGCTGGCCTCCCGGCGCGAGGGGTGCGAGCTTGGTGAGCTTGGTGCTAACCGTCAGCCTGGAGTTAGCCGTTAGCTTGTGCTAACCGTTGGCGTCAGCCGTGGGGAGGTAGCGGGCCCTGAACACTCTGATTCTGCGTCATCTTTGGCAGAAGATGTCATCAGCCTGCACCATGGCCGGCCGCAGGATGTGGGCGAAACGGCGGAGCGAGACTCCAGCCGTCGCCACTTCTGGCCCTGCCAGCGAGAGGCCTCGTCAACGAGGTTGACCAGCCATTGTTGCGGCCATTCATCCTGCGTCCGGGGGTCAGGTAGGACACGTTACAGCTATGCCCCAATCTCCCTTCCCCCCCCAAAATGTTTTTGGTTAATAACAATGTTTTTGTTTAACAAAACGTGTTTTTACTTCACTGTATTTTGGGGGTTACGACGTGTGCAGTGTGAACCCACAGCTACAAATGCTGGGGGCGCCTTCTTGCTTGGAGTTTGTGCAGATTTCTTTGAAATATGCTTGGTTGCTGTTGTATAACTTGCAAGGCTGTGTTCTAGCACTTAGCCGGGGCTTATGTCCTTTCTCTACCTATAGTCGGTTTTTTTCTTACATGGTAAGAGTGAACTTGACGGCTTCATTGTATGATGAGGGTTGTGTGTGTTTCATGAAATACGTTTTTAGGTTAAAACATAGCTTTTGAGTCCGCAACTGGTGTGCTAGTGTTAGCTTACAGAGTTATATGTATGCATGTGAATCAAGGACTTTTGGTCCCTCTCTTCAGTCTGTAAATTTTTTCTTTGCTTAAGGGTGAAGGTAAAAAATAGCAGGTGGCAAGTTTTTTCGCACATAAGAGAGCCGTGGATAAAGGCAGTTTTTTACACAAACGAGGTTATCGGCTGAGGTTGGCGTCCATGATGTAAAGCTTTTACTCTACAAGTAGAAGTATGTGCTTTCATGTAGCGCGCTATGCAACTGGTGTCACAGCTCTGTTTTTTTATGGCGTCGTATCAGGGGTGAGGTGTTGAGGGGGGTGGACAGAATAAACCTCCCCCCGGATATAGTTATATCCTTTACGTAACTGATTGGCCGGGAGGTTGTGCCTTTCTACCTGACAAGGGTGTTTTCTCTCTCTCGTCACAGGGAGGGGGGGGGGGGATTTCCCTGTTTCCCACACCAAATTGGTAGGTGGGACACGGGATTCCCCCGGCCGTTTGAAGACGTCACAGGCGCGTTTTCTTATTGGCCAAGAGACATGTCCGTGAGTTACAGGGCCTGTGCTACAGGCCGCTGTCATTGTAAAGGAGGGGATGCAATGCAGTCGAGACTATTGGTTATTCTGCTTTTCTCCCTGTCAGTAGTGTATATTGGGCCGTTTTGAGTTTTCAGAGCCTCCTCAGAGAGTTTCAGAGTCTCCTCCTCAGGGAGTTTCAGAGCCTCCTCAGAGGGTGTCGGAGCCTCCTCCTCAGAGAGTTTTCAGAGCCTCCTCCGTAGAGAGTTTCAGAGCCTCCTCCTCAGGGAGTTTCAGAGCCTCCTCAGAGAGTTTCAGAGCCTCCCTCTCAGTGAGAGAGCCTCCTCAGAGGAGCCTTCTCCTCAGAGAGCCTTAGTCTACTTAGTCCAATTGTTACATGAACCTTTTTCAATTGTTTTACTCACGTTGAGGTCTCTCTGGGAAAACCGCTGTCTTCCCCTCTTGCATAAAGAGCAGAATTGACGTGGTTCTTATTCCCAGGCTCGTTGTGTGAGAGCCCGTGTCTGTGTCTCTAGATTGGCTTCCTGCTGCTCGTCCAAGACAGCGAGGGGAAACATTGTGGGGCTCTTTCTTGTTAGAAATTCGCCGTCACTGTTCTCGGGTTCTTTACGAGCATGCACGCTGTTTCATAAATCAGCGTTTGGTCTTACGAGACACACCAGGGTGTTTTTATTCTTTTTTATCCACTTTTTCTCCTTATTTTCTATTTTTCTCCCATCCCAAATTCGTGTATCCAATTCTCCCCTCCCCTGTCTTGAACGTTGCTCAACTATGCCCCCCACTGGTCGGTTGTAGAGAGGATAGAAGCCTTGCATCATGTGTTCCCTCCGGCACACGAGGAGGCAGCCTGTCACATGTTTTCGCCTGCCAGCGCGGACTCTCATTGGCGAGGTGTAACGCATGGGAGGCTCACACTACCCTCACCACTTCCTGTCTCTGCTGTGCAGGTGTCTCCCAACCGACCTGTAGGGGTCACTGTCCACAACGTCCAATCCCCACCCATCGACTTCCACCCTCTGACTCTGTCAAATGAGCCAGTACAACGGCCGGCCCAAGCCGAAGGCAATGCTGAGACTGGGATTCGATACCGGAGTCTCTTGCATTGGTGACGAGTGCAATCTCCGCTACGCCACCCAGCCGCCGCTGGCCCAGGGTGTTTTTCAATGATTGAATCCGCTTTTGGGACCGGCGCGCCTTGGTTGCCCAACATCATAAAAACTGCGTTTTTTATGTGGTCGGCTGGTAAGGAGATTTTTGTCTCTACCGAGCTCCAGTGCACTAGGTTAGACTCGAGGACTCGCGTACATCTCCGGGGGGAGATGACGGAGTAGATCAAAACATTGGCAGGGGGGTTTCACGGCCGTTAGGTGGGCCACCGGGAGCAGTGCGTTAGCGTACTGACCATCTTGGTGGTGCCCTCTGTGATGTTTTGGACTGGGGGCGGCGGCGTGACAAGGGCACGGGACTTGTCCGGACCGGATCAGTTTAACCCGTTGTCCCCCGGTGCGCAGACAAGTTCTGGTACCCGAAGGACCCTGAGCTTTTCCAGGGGGAAAATGCCGGGGCGGGCCGGACGTCACAGGGGTTGATGTCATGAATGTGTGTGTCATATAGGTGTCACTACGAGTTGCCCTTAACAGTGGTGTGCATTGGTCCAACTATGTTGTACCTTTTTTGTACAATGTTAGGTGGGTTGGTCCTTCTCCATTAGTTTTCACCCCTCCCTCCCTGAACCCGGCTGCCCGAGAGCATGCCCCCGCATCTTTCATGACGTCTGCCAATTGTGTCAAACTCTTTCTCTGAACCTCGACCCCGTGGGATTAATAAATTGGCAGGGTCAGGGTTCGTGGTGGAATCTGTTCGCTGGCGGAGTAGGCTAACTCCGACTCCATGAGGTTCGTGGCCCCATGAGATTGTGACATGGTGCACGGCATACCGAACCCCTTAGGCGCCTGTCTAGTCCGCAGTGCTCCGGGCGCAGGTCGAGTTCTGCTCTTAGGACCTGTCGACCTGGATTGAGGGATCAACCTCCTTGGAGGGTTGTCTCCCCGGCGTGCCAGCTGGCCCCACGACATTGTGGGGGGAAGCCTCCTTGGGAGCGCTTCGGAGCGGCGTGCCAGGGGGAGAAGGGCCTTCACCTATTTTAGGCCCTGTCCGATACGCTGGCGATGTGGGGGGTGGTGTCAACAGTGACCGTCTGGTGGGGTCTCGATGCCGCGGCCTCGTTGACCTCACCAGGCCCCTTTTTTTAGGGGGTCCTAGCCCCCGGGATGTGGCCTGGGGCTGGGACCTCCTCCGTGCCCCGCTGCTACGGCCTTGCCACAGTTTTTTTTTTTTTTTTTTTACGTGACCCCCGCGATGTTGGGGGCTGTGACGTTTTTTTTTTGCTTCGCGTCTGTTCCCTGGTGGCGTGCGGGATGCGCGTCCGAGTAGTCGCGGGCCCTTCTATATGAAGGTAAGTCCCACGGTCTGCTCAGCTTGTGCGTTTGAGGTGCTAAACCCTCTTCGCACAGTCGGGTCCGATCTCCCTCCCGTCCCTCGCTAGGGGGGGGCGGGGGGCCCGGATCCTCCCCGGATTCTGATGGTTGTATGGGACCTCAGTGGGTACATCTGTCGGGCTTTCCGCTCTAAATTATGACGAGCCACACTGAGACGTGAAGAACAACCGAGAAGTCATGGCGAGGTAAGTATCTTGAAGAAGCACACCATCGTACGCGGCCTGAGGTAAGGTCAACTTCAATTTGACATCACAGATTATAAAGATAAAAAAAAAATTCTGATTCCATGCAAAGATCGGATCCAAACGATATCAAATGCATGATGATATTACACAATGAATTGAATTAATCCCAAAAATGATTTTCCTCTTTAGCAGAAAGGCGTTGAATCATTTATGTGAGGAGGTTTTCTAAGGCAATTTTATCATCCTCAGATCATATTGGTGAGAGGACACGACAAGTGAGAAGGAGTGAGACGACGCGTGACCTGAACCACGAACGACGGCAGGACCAGGCAGAGAGGAACACAACCCAGTGACCTGAGCGACCCACGACAACATAGGACCACCAGGGACGCCGCCAAGGAGCTGCGGACACAACCAGGACGACGACAGCAACCGTGGGAGAGCCGCCATCCAACCCAGCCACACAACACAGACGTCCCCAAAGGAAGGGGAGCAGAGACAGAAAGGACGACATGCAGCCTCACCCCGGCGGCCCGCGGCAGACCATCTACAGAAGGGAACCAGAGCCCTGACCATCAAGATGGATTCCGATGACAAGATCACCATCCGTGTGAGAGAGAGCGTCCTACTGACTAGCCACTACACCGGCGGGCCCTCGCCCTCCATCAAGTGGTACCGCAATGACGAGGAGAGGACAGCGAAACCAGCACAACACATTCAAAAACGCCCTGACCACCATGTCTCTAGGCCTGATGGGGGCCAAGCGTGAGCACAGTGGCGGATGTGTGGTGGTGATGGAGAGCAGCACAGACTCCAGGAAAAGAGTCTGCAAGGCCACTATAGTTGACCGCCCCACTGCTACAGGTGACCCTTGACAGGGAATGGACGGCGACCAGTGAATGTTCCCGACTGCATCGTCAAGAAGAGACACATATCAAATGAGACCTGTGGACCAAGAGACTTCTGAACACACATTGTCCACATTGTTATGTATGTATTTAATTTACTGTGTTATGGTTTGGCCCTGCCACACAACAGACAGAGAACAGATGGTCAACAGCGAAGCAACATCTGTCGGATTCATGCATTCACAAGCAGGAAATGTTACACAAAGTGCATATGTATCTAGAAAACTATGAACTAAGAATATGATGAAATACAATCAGTAAGATTGCAATAACCAATTTTATAATAACAATAAGGAATGATCACAGAGTCACATTGCAAATTATATTGTTAAACAGGACAGAACCAGTTGGTTTGTTCCAAGACACCAAGTTTTGTTTTGACCAGTGATAGTATGCACCACAAAAAAATACTAGAACAATGCATAACGATTATCATAATCACCTTTTATATCAGTTTTTTATACAAACCACTAGGTTAACGGTTTTAAATGTTTTTTTATACATTAGCCACTAGGTAATGCTTATGTGTAAATCCTATTCCTAATAATTATGCACACGATTTTGTTTTTTCACCCTGTGCACTCTGACCACACAGAGACAGCGTTCACATGTATTTAATTGGTTTATTACTATGCCTGTATGTACAACCATGACATTAGCTCCCCTGAGTCACGACATGAACGACTGAAGGTATGCCAAGATATGTGCACAGCTATAGCTTCTAATGATTATGTTAATTGTTGTTTGATATCAGAGTTGAGGACCAATCATTGATATAGGTATTTTGAGAAAAAGGTGATATCTATTCCCACATCTCTGATATCAAAATAACACAGACCGCAGTCCAGTCGATCATGTCATGAATCATGTATGTAAATAATTCTATTTTAAACTGTTATGCCAACCAACAGATCACATTGGCCAAAATTTTCATTTAGTTTAATTGTTTTCTATTTTTTCATTATCTGATAACCGATGGATTACATCGGTCCCATTCTTTTACCATACCTATTCACTTTTACCTGTTCCAAACAACCCTGGTATATTATACATTAATCTCACCCACATTATAAGAGAGAAAAGTGAGTATTGTGGTATAATATAATGTTCTCATGTAAATATATTCCCCTCCCCTTTCTACCCCTTGCCTGTGCCCCCCCCCTCTCTGTGGAGTGGGACACCCCCCCCCTTTCTCCCCAATCCTGTGCCCCTCTCCCCAAACCTGTATCCCCCCCCCCATTTGACCTATCAAATGGGACCACATCCCCCCCCTTGTTAACTATATAAGTCTCCTCCCGAGAGAAATCCAGGTCTTCTTACCTGGGTCATTTCAGCTGATCACCTGGGGGAAGCCCTCAGCCATTCTCTCTATGTATTCTATCTGTTTGGTTAATAAACCTTGTTATTATCCAAACCTCGGTTGACTGAGAACATTCTTCATCAGGATATCCACAAATATCCCACACAAGGTAGAACAGTCATTTATATTTAATGGGAGACATTAACATAATTTGGTCAATAGGTGGCAGTATAGGACTTGTGTTTAGTGGCTTCGCCTTCCAGGGAACCGTACCTTGTCGTTTAGGGACACACGAGGCGAGCTTAGTCTCACAACCGGGAGGACCCAGAACCAATAACACCATGTCTGCGCCTTCCTTTGTCAAATGACTAACTACAACCTGTTTCATAGGTGGGTAATATACTACAAAACACACATAAAGGTTAACAAGGATACATGCAATGTCGAGGGTCCAATGAAGTGACTATTGTCAATGTTTGAGTCAAGTTTAAGAAGTTTAAGACAACAAGTAACGTGGTTTAGAAGTTGACCGTCTATTGATGGCGCCGTGTCTCGTGGTACATTGAAATATAGTGTTGAAATTCAATTGCCCATTTAATCACTAACGTGTCGGAGTTAAGTATCTCCAAGGGGATTATAAAGGTTTATGTTTTGAAGTACATACTGTTTGGGTTGAACTGGTGTTTAGTAAATGTGTATATTGTGTACAAGTATTGAAGACGGTTAGAGGGAAATTACTTTAGCTCAACACCGGAGCTGTCCCACATGCTCGCTCTCTCTCTCTCTCTCTCTCTCTCTCTCTCTCTCTCTCTCTCTCTCTCTCTCTCTCTCTCTCTCTCTCTCTCTCTCTCTCTCTCTCCCGCTCTCCATTAAATGTAAATATAAATCTATCTATATAAAGTTACACCATGGTCACGGTTTAGCAAAAAAAAAGTTGAGAACAACCAGATACATATATATATAAATGCACTTTCATTGCACATTTGAGTTGCAACAGAACTTGAGCTGGAACACAAATATGAGTAACACTGAGGTGTTGAGGTATTTCTGTACACTAGAGAATAGTGGATATGACTGATGATAAACGAATGATGATAAAGGTAACAGTTATTGGTGAGATAAGGAATTGTTTGACAGACAATGAGTGTTGTTAAAAGAAGACATACGATGGTCTCTTCCAACATGCCTAGACATGCCTAGACAGAGGTTAACAGGAGAATGTTTCCCTTCTCACGTGCTTATACTTAAGACGCCAAATATGTATAAAGACATAAGTAATTACAATGTACAGTATATAATACTGGATAACTACATTTAAAAGGAAAATGCTATTGAAGTGAACCAGGGTATCCTAAAAGGGTAGAATGTGTGTTGCAATGATGAATATGCTTTTGAATTAATAACAAGAATGGAATTATAATTGAATGTATTAAAGTAATGTAACTAATTTAACTGAATGATGATACAATGATGATGATTGATTGATTGATTATTCTGTTGAATAAATAAACGTTGTTGAAATCACAACCGGGAGGACCCAGAACCAATAACACCATGTCTGCGCCTTCCTTTGTCAAATGACTAACTACAACCTGTTTCATAGGTTAAATATATCTCTGCTATCAGGTGCCATATCCTGGTACCTGTAACACATTTAGCCTAAGGCCAACTTTGGCGCACTCCGTCTCCACTCTGCACAGGAGCTCCTGTGCCTGCTCCACGTGGTCAGAGAGCAGGCTGATGTCGTCCGCGTAGTCAAGGTCTGTTAGGACTATGGCGGGGTGTCGTCTCGATCTCCTTGGGGTTATTGTGAGACCAAGTTCCTGCTCCCGTCCATTGATGGCCTTCCTGAGCGCATAGTCGAGGACTATGACGAAAAGGAAGTGGGCAAGGGTGTCCCCTTGCATCACTCCAGCCAGGATGTCAAATTCTTCACTGTTGCCGTCTGGGGTTACCACCTTGGCCCTTGTACCCGTGTGCATGGTCCCTATGGCCCGGAGTAGATTGGGAGGGACTCCGTAGGCCTTGAGTATCCTCATCATCACGGCTCTGTGTATCGAGTCAAAAGCCTTTTTGAAGTCGATAAAGCACAGTACCGCTGTCAGGTTGTTCTTCTTCACCTCCTCGATGATTCTTCTCAAGGCCAAGATCTGGGCCACAGTGGTCCTCTTCTCTCGGAAACCATTTTGGTTGTCCCTGAGGTGGGGGTCGATGGCATTCCTTATCCGGTTTAGTATCATGCGATTGTACATCTTTGCAATGACACATGTCAGACTTATGCCACGGTAGTTGTCTGGCTTCGAGAGATCTCCGGACTTAGGCACTGGGATGATGTTAGAAAGAGACCACATATCAGGCTGGTTGTTTTTCATCAGGGCATGGTTGCAGAACTCCAGGATGATGTTGTCAAGGTCACAGTTCTTATAGACCTCTGAGGGAATGCCGTCCGGCCCAGAACTTTTTCCCTGCTTCAGTGTGGATTTCACTTTGGTAAACTCCCTGGCTGTGAAGGGACCATCGTCAATGGTGAGATTCGTGAGGACGGCAGGTATCGTCTCCTCATCTTCATCCACTGTCAAGTGTGTTCCCAGTAGATTTCGGAATCTAGCGCCTTTCAAGAGACCAACGGTCGCTTTACATAGATAGGGGGGGGGAAATAACAAAGTAATAAACATAGTGGACATACACAACATATGAATATGATGATGGGATTCAAGTTCGCGTTTTTATTGATCACATAGGCAGGCTATACATGGCACGGTCCATCGTGATATTGTAGATGGATCGAGCAATAGCTGTTACTGTACCACCCATGTAGCTGTCAAAGCTCCATCACAAATGCAGTTATGTGAATAGAAAGGGATTCCACTCAGTGATGGGCATTTGCCTGATAAATGTCGTTGCTGCCGGGAGGAAAGGAAGGCATGCTGCATGTTTTCAATTCATTAAATAAAACTGATACTTTTTGCAAGGGTTTACCGACTGTCATACAAATAATCAACCAACTACAGTACATACTGTAACTTTTCAGTGCACATTCTTATTTACATTGTGACAACAGCCTTGTGAGCTCCCGCACACAGACATGATGGAATTCAAGTGCAAGTTTGTATTGATCACATATAGGCAGGCTACATCATACATGGCAGTGAGATTCATTGTTCTTGTATATGCTCTCGTATTATTGTTTATATAGGCTACCCAATACCGACATTAAAATAGATTGTATGCATCTACAAATCATTATGCAGCAGCCAGCAGGTAGAACATTGACGGAAAATCCGTCACGATTTGGAATAAAATTGAGGAGAACTTTAATCCCTGGGTATTAATCGAACAAAACGGAAAAAGGCAGTCATATTCCAGCACGGTCTTTATTAGTTAATATGGTTTTTTTTTTCATTTTTTTTTTAACTTTGACCAGTCAGCTGGTTTCTTTTAGCGTTTATCGCTTTTTCTGGTCAAGTATGACCGACAGAGACAGGTTGAATGGGGTATAGATCGGGGGAAAGACACTCTGAGAAAATACGGCGAGTCCGGGAGTCGAACTCGTGTACCCCAGATCCGTGACGCGCACGGTTGTCCCCGATGCCGAAATAGCGTTCGAGGTACGCGGTGAGCTACTGGAGCTCCCCTGTTAATATGGTCTTTAAGTTAATAGATATCATATCCGACATCACCGTACGTGTACATGTCTGTCAGCCTGTCACGTATTTCTCCATAACACGCTTCCCTCGGCTTAGTCCACTTTTCCACATTTCATGGGGGTGTTCCATTACCGTATATCAGGGTTAGAAATTAAAAAAAAATTTCAAGGGCTTTTTTTGCCCCCCTTAATTGATTTTCGTGGGCTTTTTTTTGTATTTCGGGGGCACTGAATTTTTATGATAAACGGTAGGGGTGGGACGGTTCACAAAATGGACGGTTCGGTTCGTATCACGGTTTTGGGGTCACGGTTTTCAGTTCGGTTCGATATACGTAAATTTTTATAAAAATATATGTAACACTCAAATCTAAACATGCTTCTCATTTATTAAAAAAAAATAAAAAGGTTTACAGTGTTACAGTGTTTACAGCCTTAAATAATGTTTGGCACACAAAGACCGAACTGACTGAAAAATATAGGCTACATTTGTAGTATTAACTTGTGCAAACAAACAATATGCCCAGCCAGCACTAGACTTTCCTTTCTTTAATATAAACACAAAAAAACAATGTCAACCATGTTTAAATTCCCTGATTGTCAGTTCTTAATGGAAAGATTCGTGTTCTGCTTGAAATTATTATGTATCTGTCTACATTTATTTAGACTAACATTATTTAAATATTGAGTGCAACTGTGGTGGATTACGTAATTCGGTGAGTTGGAACTATCTATGGGTTGGCGCCGGGTCGCCACGGACATTTTAGTGTCACGCACCTTCCGCTCAGGCAATGTTATTATCAGCTCCGGTAGCTCCGGTAACGTTAGGAGGTGATGGCATGCAGTGGGAAAGCGGCAATAGTCCCGGTTGGAGTTAGTAAAACACAGTTGTATGTTAGCCTTCTTGGATGTTGAATAAACGCCTATCATTGTCTTTAAACACCCCGCCTCTCAGACTCCCATTTCCTCCTCTGCTAGCTAGTAGCTCGGTAACATTTCGTTGACTGTATTACCTCGCGGGCTGATTCTATAGTTAAAACGTGCATTGTGTTGTACAAACTGCTAACGCTATGGCAAGATGTGTGTATGCCTATGTAATGTTAATGGCTATGTTTTTAAAGTCGTAATGAAGATTGATTTAGATTGTGCTTGCCATTTGTACACAAACTGACTAGCACCTGGCTCAGCTGCAGTGCTCCTGCTGCTGCAGCAGCCAGTGCTCAACTCCGCCAAATGAATTTTTTTGATTTGCGCGTCATCTGAACCGTACGATACACAGACGCGCCATTACCGGATAAATATATATATATAATTAGTAAACTATCGGGGGCATTTTGTGCCCCCCTTAACTGATTTTCGAGGGCATTTTGTCCATTTTCAAGGGCATTATGCCCCAAGCCCCTGTTAATTTCGAACTCTGCCGTATATGGTTAATTACGGGCGGTGCTATATGCAAATACCTAAAACTGTGCACGAGCTGCAGCGTAGAATCAAAGTGATATTTATCAAGACAGGTGTGCGTACGACCTGTGTACGCACGTGTGATAAATCCCGTTTTTTGTGTGCAAAAACACACATTCTAAATTCTATGCTTACGAACGAAAGTAGAAGACTTTCTAAGAACTGTTGATAAATGAGGGCCCAGGTCTGTCAGGATTTGGCCTGAGAACGCCATCCCTAGGCTCCAGGGCCCCCTCATTTATCAAAAATTCTTAGAAAGTGTTCTATTTTCATACGTAAGCACAGAATTTAGAATGTGTGTACGCACAGAAATATTGGGATTTATCAACCGTGCGTACACAAGTCCTACGCTCCTCCGTGTTGATAAATACCTCTTTGTTCTACCGTCAATGCCCGTGCGTGATTATCCATATATGGTCATGAAACACCCCCCATGGGATGTGAAATAATGGACTGACCCGAGCGGAACTCGGGTCTTCACAGGAGATTGTTCACTGAGGCGCTGCCGAACCAAGAAGACACAACCCGTGTGTTATGGATAAATAAAAGGCTGACTTGTACACGGTGATGTCAGATATCAACGGCTCCCTAAGACCATTGCTGCCTGGACAGCTCAAAATACTAATAAAGACCGTTCGTTGACCACTGTTTGGCGTTGGTGGTGTGTCATTATAACCGTGCTGTAATATGAATGCCTTTATTAGTTGTGTTCGATTGGCTATAATATGATTTTTAGAGGCATCTATTTTGTTGTCGGTATAAGGTAGCCTATATGAATTACATATAATAGCAGCCATGCCCATAGCCTACATTATGCTACAGTAACTTGCGCATATATAATAACACATGGCACAGCCCTGCGAAGCCTGCATACAGTAAACTAACTTGATTATTAATCTAGCTGTTGTATCTTTACGCGTATGAAAACATTAAATAATATGTATAGGCTATAGGCCGTCGCTTTGCATTAATAGCCTATATTCTCAAATGGCATTTAATGGCTATCCGACTCCTCGTCGCTATCCTCGCGGACGGACCAGTGTATACCTTATATCATATTCCTATTCATATTCATATCATAGTTTACTCTATCAGCATACCCAGCATGTAATACGTTCTTTGTTAGAACTCAACTCGTTATTATTTTGCGCATAGATTGCAGAAATACGGGAACGTTTTGATTTATATTAAAAGGCTTTGACATTGTAACACTAAATACGTGGAATTCTGTAAGCATAATACAAGTCATATCACCCACACGATATATGCTCTGTGTCCAGAGCATGTATGCTTTTCATTCATTTAAGACACATTTATTGCAAGGGTTTTGTAATACACATACACCCTCTGTTCTCATTGCAATGCGTTTTTTATTCTTTCTTATACAGTAGGAAGGGGGAAGAACACTATATCGTGGGTGTTCATATGACTTGTATTCTGCTTACAGCTTCGAAATTCCACTTGTTTCGTTTAACGTAAAGCCTTTTAAATATAATCAAAACGTTCCTGTGTTTCTGCGGTCTGTGCACAAAATAATAACGAGTTGAGTTACGTGGAGCGCAGTCAGTCAGTACACCCGTATATTCCGATAACGCTATAAACCATGCTGCATTCATTCGGAGAGAAAGACCTATTATTCCAAATGCTATTTATAGGGTTTTGACAATAATTACACTACTGTTGCTATTTTACAATGAACTATAATGAATTACGGTTCATACAGAACACGCCAGTGTTGAAACTAATGCACAGAAGCTTATTTCCGTGTTGTAATAATATATTCTACCAACGGGCGCCAGCTACGCATGCTCCGAGCTGTGCGTAGATATACGCACAAAGTCAAGCACAAGTTCAAATTGATAAGTCCCACACTTTGCTTAGAAATTATCGTATGCAGGGGTTACGCACATATCTGTGCGTACGCAACGTTGATAAATGAGGGCCCAGGACTGCTTCAGCACCACAGACTGGGACATTTTCGGTGGCCTGGGAGTCTTGACACGTAGGTCTCTGAATATTTTCTCTCTCTCAGTGCTCAATTACATCACTTTCTGTGTAGACATTGTTACATCTTGGAAGCAGATCCGTGTCTTTCCAAATGTCAAACCCTGGATGACACAGAATATAAAATTATTACTACGAGCCAGGAATGCAGCGCATAGATGAGGTGTCACCAATGCATACAGTGCAGCGAGGTCAGACCTGAAAAATGGAGTCAGATCTGCCAAGCTGTTATACAAGACCCGCATTGAAGCCCACTTCAACAGAGCCTCAAACCCCCGGCAGGTATGAGAGGGTGTCAGGGCTATATCGGTCTACAAGGGAAGAACATCCTCCCTGTCAACGGAGGAGTTAAACAACTTTTATGCACGTTTTGACAGGGACAACAAGGACCCGGTGTTGCCCCCTCTCCCCTCTGACGGCTCCAACATAGTCCTGAGCACTCATAAGGTCAGACTCAGTCTACGTAATATCAACACAAGGAAGGTGGCAGGGCCTGATGGAGTCCTGGGACGGGTGCTCAAGGACTGTGCGGCTGAACTAGCTCCAGTTCTCACCACCATCTTCAACCTGTCTCTGGGCTCATCCTGGGTCCCTGCATGTCTCAAGGCAGCAACAATAGTCCCGGTTCCCAAGAAACCAAAAGTTACAGGCCTGAACGACTACAGACCTGTGGCACTCACCCCTATCGTCGCTAAATGTTTTCAGAGACTGGTCATGAAACACATTAAAGCCTCCATACCGCCATCATTAGACCACAACCAGTTTGCCTACCGGAAGAACAGGTCAACAGAGGATGCTATTGCCATTGTGTCACACACTCTGCTTGAACATCTAGAGCACAGGCACACATATGGAAGATTCCTTTTTGTTGACTTTAGTTCAGCTTTTAATACTATTCTACCCAACAAGCTCCACAGTAAACTACACAAACTCGGACTGAACACCACTATGTAATTGGATCTTGGACTTTCTTTTTTTTTTAAACTTTGACCAGTCAGCTGGTTCTTTTTAGCGTTTATCGCTTTTTCTTCGCATTCATACTTGGTCAAGTTCGACCGACAGAAGCAGGCTGAAAGGGTTCAGATGGGGGGAAAGACACTCTGGGAAAGGCACGGCTGCCGTCCGGGATGCTTATAGCTTATCCGCAACAGTAAGTTACTTCCGGGGTAGGCCTGATTGGCCCCGACAGGCACGTGACGCGCAACTTTCTCTGCCGCGCGGCACGCTCCGCGGAGCCGAGCGGCAGAGCTTGCGGAATTACGTAACCGTCCAAATACGCCATGACTTTCATTCGGCGCTTCAGCTCACCTGGCAGAGCAGCGGTCCTGCGATCCTGCGGTCCGTTGTTGGTGAGTTCGAATCCCATCAAATCTTTTTTTTTTAACGTGATTTTTTTTTAACGTGTATTCTTTCGCCGGTTAAGGTTAGGCATGGTTAAGGTTAAGGTTAAGGTTAGGCATTGTTTCGGAGTTGGTTAAGGTTAGAACGGTTAAGTTTAGGCGCTGTTAAGGAGCTGGTTAAGGTTAGAGTTTGTCTTAGAGAATGGCAATATTCTTTCTATGGTTAAGGTTAGGCATGGTTAAGGTTAAGGTTAGGCATTGTTTCGGAGTTGGTTAAGGTTAGAACGGTTAAGTTTAGGCGCTGTTAAGGAGCTGGTTAAGGTTAGAGTTTGTGTTAGAGAATGGCAATAGACAGCCTATTTCCGCGCGACAGCTCTCAGCAGCCTCGTTGCGCGTCCTGAGTTTGCCGCGTCACGTGCCTGTCGGGGCCAATCAGGCCTACCCCGGAAGTCACTTACTGTTGCGGAACAGTTACAGGCGTCCGGGATTCGAACGCGCTCAGCCCCAGATCCGCGCGAGCGCGGTTGTCCACGGCGCTGAAATAGCACTCGCGGTACGTGGTGAGCTACTGGAGCTCCCCAGGATCTTGGACTTTCTAACAAATCACACACAACATGTCAGGATTGGCAAGCACATCTCCCCCACCCTGCCCATTAGCACCGGGGCCCCTCAGGGGTGTGTGCTCAGCCCACTTCTCTACACTCTTTTCACTCACGACTGTTGCTCCTCCTCTCCATCTAACCTCATAGTTAAATTTGCAGACGACACAAAAGTACTTGGCCTCATCAAAGGAAATGATGAGACCCCATACAGGAGGGAGGTCGAGAGACTAGTGGAGTGGTGCGGTGATCACAACCTTGCTCTCAACTCCACAAAGACCAAGGAAATTATTATCGATTTCCGCAGGACTGGTAAACTCAGCCACTCTCCACTCCTCATTGAAGTGAGGAGGTGGAGAGGGTTTCAAATTTGAAGTTTCTGGGCATGACTATGACCTGTCCTGGGGGATCAACATTACCTCTGCTGTGGGGAAAGCACAGCAACGTCTTTAAAATTTTTTTTTTTTAATGTTTTTAGTAGATTTTCATTGTTTTTACCACCGGGCAGTCCGGTAGAGAGAGAGAGAGAGGAAGAACGGGAGACAGAGCGGGGGGAAGACATTCGTCAAAGGACGCCGGGTCGCAGCGTGTTACATGGTTCGCCACTTGGGCGCCCAGCAACGCCTTTTCTATCTACGGAAACTTAAATAGGCAAAACTCCCACAAGGACTGATGGCTAACTTCTACCACTGCGCAGTAGTGTGCTCACCTACGGACTACTGGTGTGGTTCTCCAGCTGCACCAGGGCAGAGAAGGAGGCCCTCCATAGAGTGGTCAAGGCTGCGAAGAGGATCACTGGAGCTAGCCTTCCAGATATCTCCAGTCTTCACCTCCCGCTGCCTACGTCGTGTGAATAACATCCTACAGGACCAGTACTACCCAGCACACCATCTTTTCCCACTGCTGCCCTCTGGTCGAAGGTAGATTCATCCAGTCCGGTACTAGGAGACTGACCAACAGCCTCTATCCACTGGCTGTCAGGCTGCTCAACGATCAACTTGCCGCCCCACACCCCCCATCCCCCGGTGACATAACTCCCACTTCTACATTACAACAATAACTGTAAACCGGACTTGCATTGCTGCACTATACACTATTCCATCCATTGCAAGCCAACGCCCCCCCCCCCCTCCATCCATTAACTCAACTGGACTGTCACTGTACTATTTATTTGCACTAGCACTATTGCACTTGGGACATTGATATTATTATTTTGTATACTACATACAGTATGTTTGTAGGCCAGTGGTGATGCTCTAAACTCAATTCCGTTTTACCAACAATGACAATAAAGATTATATTCTATTCAGGGTTACTTTCTGGCTGAATCCTTTCTCACAAACTGAACAACTAAATGGTTTCTCTCCAGTATGTGTTATCATGTGGCTATTCAGATTTAGTTCATCTCTGAACCCTTTTCCACAAACTGAACTAAATGGTTTCTCTCTAGTATGAGTTCTCATGTTTCTTTCCAGATCGTTTTTGTCACTGAATCCTCTTCCACAAACTGAACAACTAAATGGTTTATCTCTAGTGGTGGGGGAAAATATCGATATAGTATTGCGATACTTTGCGTGGCGATACTGTATTGATACAAGGACGCCAAGTATCGATATTTTATTATGCAAACTTTTTTTATTTCTTTTTTTTTGTATAAGGAAGTTGCATTGTTCATTTCAATACCTGTAATAGTACAGTAGTCCACACACACGTGCATTCAGTTAAGTTGGAATATGACTAATACAAACAGTTCAGTTTGTCAGGTACATGCAACACAGATTACAGTGTTGACATCTGTCTGCTTGAGAAAATCTCATTTGCTGCAATAAAAAATATTGAAGTGAGATGAACAGACTGAAAACTTTATTTTATTAGACAAAACATTAGATACAACAGTTTTACTTTGCAGTTGAAAAAAGATAATAAATCGCTAAATTAGCATATCGCAATATATTTTGAATCCCAATACTATCGTATCGTGACTAAAAGGGACATGCATTGCTATTCCTTGCACTATTTGGGCAACTTTACACAATTCCTGTGAGTCTATGGAAGACATCTGTAAAGTTTATTTAAAAAAAAAAAAAAAAAATCAGTTTTATATTTTTAATGGAGTACTCAAAAGCATAATTTTCCAGCCTCAGGATTTCAGCCTGTTATTGGATGGGCTCCGCCCATAAGCACTTTCAGTGACAGTCACTGAGAGCGAGAACGAGAGACAACGAGAAAGCGAGAGAGAGATGTCCCCGACACACACGCAGTCAAGTTTGTGTATGTGCGTGTCCCCGACGAGGGAGAGAGATGGCGCACACACTTCTGCAGTCCCTCCCGCCTTCCCCCGCTCTCTCTCCCTCTCGCTGTTCTCTGCCTGTCAAACCCTGTTTGAGGAAGTGTCGGGTTACAATGAAAATTGTGGGCGGGCATTGGCTCCAACCACAGAGCCAATCGGATCACTATCCGCTCCACCAGCACCTCGTGACGTCACGTTGCGAGTCAAATCAGAATGACCTAATTAACTGGAGCAGGAAATGGTCTGACCGGAATGAGAGCAATCCGCCAATATGGTATTTAGAGACACAGAGATACTAACTCCTATTACTATAAAACAATGCTAGACACTGGAAAAATCCATTTATAATGCATGTCACCTTTAAGTATCGTGATAATATCGTATCGTGAGGCCTCTGGTGATTCCCACCCCTATTTATCTCCAGTATGAGTTTTCATGTGTCTATTCAGACCTCCTTTCCGACTGAAAACCTTTCCACAAACTGAACAACTAAATGATTTCTCTCCAGTATGTGTTGTCATGTGTCTCTTCAGATCGTGTTTGTCTCTGAACCCTTTCCCACAAACTGAACAACTAAATGGTTTCTCTCCAGCATGTGTTGTCATGTGTTGTCTCAGATCGTGCTTGTCACTGAACCCTTTCCCACAAACTGTACAACTAAATGGTTTCTCTCCGGTATGACTTCTTGTGTGGATCTTCAAATATCCTTTGTCACTGAATCCTT
Source organism: Notolepis coatsorum (assembly GCF_963971535.1). Lineage (NCBI taxonomy): Eukaryota > Metazoa > Chordata > Actinopteri > Aulopiformes > Paralepididae > Notolepis > Notolepis coatsorum. The sequence goes on along the minus strand of NC_140174.1, from coordinate 86,527,140 downwards.
TTCCACAAACTGAACAACTAAATGGTTTCTCTCCAGTATGTGTTGTCATGTGTTTGTTCAGATTTTGTTTGTCTCTGAACCCTTTTCCACAAACTGAACAACTAAATGGTTTCTCTCCAGTATGAGTTGTCTTGTGTCTTTGCATATCCCTTTTATCACGGAACCCTTCACCACAAACTGAACAAGAAAATGGTTTCTCTCCAGTATGTGTTGTCATGTGTCGTTTCAGATTTTGTTTGTGTGTGAACCCTTTTCCACAAACTGAACAACTAAATGGTTTCTCTCCAGTATGAGTTGTCTTGTGTCTTTGCATATTCCCTTTATCACTGAATCCTTTTCCAGAAATTGAACTAAATGGTTTCTCTCCAGTATGTGTTATCATATGTCTTTTCAGGGTGCTTTCATCACTGAATCCTTTTACACAAACTGAACTACAGGGTTTCTCTCCAGTATGACCCATCATAGGATTTACAATATTAATATCAGTATTATTAGTACATAACCTGTGAGCTTCAAGGTGAGGTTTCAAGCTCTCTGTGGGCTCTAAATGTTTTCCACACAAACCACAATCACTAGAATGACCTTGAAAGTGCAACATTAAAGACATCTTATTAGGAAAAGATTTTCCACACACTTTACAACAAGGTGTGGACAATATGTGACTGGATGATTTGAGTTCCTCTGACGATTCCAAAGATCTATTTAAGGTCCTGCTGTTAGACAAACATACAATTTGTTGTGTCTTCTTTAATATCTTTAAACCTGACTGAGGTTCCCCACTCTCCTTCCAATCATCACTGTCATCAGTCTCAGTTCCAGAACAGTCTGAAGAGAGGAGCTGGCCATCTCTAGTTAATACTAAATGACCAGCTGGATCCAAGTTACTGGCTGGTTCTGATATTCCACCATCCTCTCCATCAGGTTCTGTTGTCATCTGTTCAGTTGAGGTGCTGGGTAAAGAGTAGGATACTCTGTTTTTATCCCTCTGGGTTTGAAGAGGCTGGAAGGGTAGAGCGTTCTCTTGACCATCTTCACATTTCACTTGGTCTATTGTGAACTTGGAGTGATCAGCTTCTTCCAGCTCTTGATGTAGTTCATCTTTCACCTGTAGGGACTCTGGGTTCTGGTTTTGGCTAAGCTGTGAGGACAGAGCATTCTCATCATCATGTTCATATTTCACAGGGTGTAAGGTCATCTTGAAGCCATCAGCCTCCTTTAGATCTTGAAGTAGTTCCTCCTGTTGTTCCTCTTTAATATGTAAGGACTCTGGGTCCTGGGTTTGGTTAAACCATGATGACTGAGTTCTCTTTTCATCATGTTCATTCTTCATAGACACAGGAGTGGATGTCAACTTCATGATATCAGCCTCTTCCAGGCCTTGAAGCTGCTCTCCCTCCTGACTGCTCCAGAGTTCCTCCTGTTCCTCTTTAATCTGTAGGGGCTCTGGCTCCTCCGGTCCCAGACTGGGGCTGCTCTCCTGCTGCTCAGGGGGAACCTCCTCTTCACAGTTTGTGGGGTCTAGAGGGAGGAATAAAACAATGTGTATTAGTTAAGGCTGTCTTAAATACTTCAAAGCTTTGTTCGATGGGCATGGGATTTGAATGGGATGATAAAAAAATATATATATATATTTGTGTTAAATCAACTCTGCCTCTCTTTGCTAACACATTGACCGGCAGCAGCAGGGGGCGCTGATTCCCCTTCAGTGCCAGGTCTTTTAATCTATTAATTTTTTTTTCTACTTTTTCTCCCCATTTTTTCATTTTTTTTCCCATCCCAATTTCGTATTATCCAATTCTTCCCTCCCGTGTCTCGAACGTTGCTAGACCATGTCTCCCATGGATCTAATAACGCCGTCGACTGTCGGTGAGTTGCTTCTGGTCAACATGCAAAAGATAGTTTTTTCATCCGTACATTTCCGTTTTATACCGTTTTGAATACGAGTATGGTTTGGGTAATTCTGAGTAATTCCAGGAAAAGACGAGAAAAAGGCATTTTAGTGTAATCTAGTCATCATGTTGTAATTTTTCGGCTGATTATCTAATCATCCTGAAATCAACACTAGATTATCATTATTATATCTCCTCGTGCATACATGAAATGGCCCTCGTAGCGCGGCGCGCCCCCCCACCCCCACCAACGGTAATAAGCACATACACATACACACAGATAGCTTTGATCGCGGTAGAAAGAAATATCAGATCAACGCAAGATTTTATATATAGAGTCCTTACAGGGCTCGAAATTAACATTTTTACTTGCTAGCTAGCACTGGTGCTCCCAACTTCAAAAAGTTGGGAGCACGGTGAACAAACTTAACTTTTTGACTTACCAGCCATTTGGCTGGTAGATTTTTAAAAGTACCAGCCGGGCAGATTTTTTACTAGCCAAAAATTATAAATAGCTTTTTAGTATATCGCCATGTGTTATTATTACATATAATACTCTCATATGCTATTTTCAATTAATATCATAAACAACATAAGGAATATTAGCATAATTTTGAGTGGACTGAAGGAATGAGTCAGCGTTAATAGTTTTAAATGCAAATCATTTATTGAAACATAGAAGTGGGGTCGGGACACAAGTAATAAGTTAACTATTTTATTTAATTTTTTTTAACTGTTTTAACCATGTAGTGTAGCACTTTGGGATCCCAGTGAACAAAAAGTGCATTACAAATCCAATCTATTATTATTATTATTATGTGTGGCTGCCGCCCTGGCGGACATCTGTGCTCTACTGAGTGCACCTTTCTAGTCTAGAGAGAGAGCGCTGATTCCCCGTAGCTGAACAGGGTTGCATTTTGTCAACACAAGTTGGAACCCTGGAGGAAGCGATATAAGGAAACGAATTGCTCCGCTAATCGCTCATGTTGACCCCGCCCCCAAGTCGCTCTCCGCTCGCTCACCTTGAATCGAGCGCTCCCCGCGCCACATCACTCGGCAGATTTTTTATTTTTTTTGGAGCATGGTGTAAATTAGCTCAAACTACAACAGTCTACACCCCTTGGGCCCCTTAACAATTGTTTGTATTGAGCCGCATTGTAATTGTACCCATTCTGCAATGTTAAATAACGTTGTTTATCCATTCACTAGCTCTATTAAGCGATGATAGCTAGCCTAGCCACAATGCTATGGTCGCTGCCATTAACGTTAGCATGTAAGCTAACGACAACAACAATGGCGTCAAAACTTTTTCTAACAGAATGTGAGTGACAAAGCCTGAACAGGATATCACAGGTTCACCCTTCTCATTGGTTGAAAATGGCCTTCATGTTTGTACATAGCCATCTGTTGCTTTGGCATTGTACTGTATATTACATCAGTGTTAAACCACTGTGAGCGGCCTGGAGGGAGTGGATTGGAGCGGAGGAGAAGCGGTAGATGTAGTGTATTTTGTTAGCCGCCAGGTGGCGGGCAGACCTTAAATTCTAATCGCCAAAGAATAAATCTACAAGCCAATGGCGCTGGGCGTGTAACTATTTTGTACCCTGGGAGTAGGGCTGGGCGATATGGCCTAAATATGATATCACGATATTTTCTGACCTTTCGGCGATACACGATACGCATCACAATGTTTTTCTTTTTTTCCCCAAACAATTCATTATGAGGCTTACCAAGACAGTATTTGAGTTTGCAAGCTAACATTAAAGACAAAATAAAATACCCATGCATTTAGCATTTTTATATTATATATTAGATTTAGATTATTGGATTATTAGATTATATATTGCATATATTTAGCAATGAGATATTATATGATTTAGATATGAAATATGATGAATTGAAAATGGGGGACCCTGATGTAAACAAGACGAAAGTCTTTCTCTGGTCTGCATCCCCTTAACAATTGTATGTATTGAGCTGTACTGTACCCATTCTGCAATATGTTAATAAAGTTTTAAATCAATCAATCAATCAATCAATAGGATTTTAGCATTTTTATGAAACTACTGTATATTTGTATGATTGATTGATTGATTGAAAACTTTATTAACAGATTGCAGAATGGGTACAATACAGTACAGCTCAATACACACAATTGTTAAGGGGATGCAGACCAGAGAAAGACTTTCGTCTTGTTTACATCAGGGTCCCCCATTTTCAATTCACCAGGGTATGTCTCTAAATGTTTTGATGAATTGAAAATGGAGGACCCTTATGTAAAAAAGCCGAAAGTCTTTTTCTGGTCTTCATCCTCCAGTCAGTCCACTGTTGTTGTATTGAGCTGTACTGTATTGTATTTGTACCCATTCTGCAATCGTTAATAACGTTCATTCATTCAATCATTCAGCCGGCAACAGAATAATTTTGATTGACAGTCGAGTCTGCCAATTACGTCACACCGCTTGTACCCGCCCTGCTGTTCTTAGCACCAATCGGCAAGCAGCGCTATTATTTTTTTACATTCCTGAATGCCCTCCTTTGATTTTAACGAGAGCTCAGCTCAACGACAACAACAACAGCTCACCGCAGCCGACGAGTGATTACTAGCGCACCGCAGCATAACAACGAGGCATAATGATTTTAATGCAACAAATGTTATAATAAAAACCTTTCCATACATCTGTCTGATTGAAAACTTTATTAACAGACAGCAGAATGGGCACGCACAACTCGGCACGGACTGAGATATGAACAGTAACGCTTGCTATCTATGTCGTCATCGGACGTTGCTATGTTTGGGTAAATACGCTGATGTGTAACTATATAACGTGTAACTATATAATGTTGATGCCACAAAACGAATGCCTTTGTTAATCATAAGTACTAACTTTGATGCAGTAATGTGTGTGTGGGAGCGGCGTTGTTCAAAAGTTTGAACGGGGTGGACCAGATTGACGTGACACAATCCTCTTGGGCAAAACATCACGATATCCACGATACGTTAAAAAAGTGTATCGTTAATGAACTGTACCCGATATTTATATAATATCGTCATATCGCCCAGCCCTACCTGGGAGCACCCATCAAAATGTAAGGAGCACCAATATATATTTTTATTGATAAAAAATATGACAATATAACAGTACTGTAATACAGTAAAACAGTGAAAGTAGCCTTAAACTATAGTATAGACCTAGTAGTGTAGCCTATTAGACTAGGCATGTGCCGGTATGACATTTTGAGGGTACGATAACCTTGGGCAAAAATACCATGGTTTCATGGTATTCTGTACATAAAAAAATCCCCCATTGAACAAAACGTCTTTTATTACAGTGCACAATAACCTTTTCTGTAAGTGTTATTTATGAATGTGTGACGACTGTCTGTATTACACACAGAGGGAACTGTCTGACCACTTTCAAACTAAGTACAGAATATACAATACTTCCATTTGACATTGGCTATTTATGGGTGGAATATTCCGATTCTAGCTCACTAGATCAGTCACATTAAACTCTCTTTTTGTATAGCTTATAGGGGTGGGCTTGAGTAATCGATTGATCGATTACTCACGGCTATGAGAGAACTCGATCTTTCAGCCAACAACAGCCAGCTAATGAATGAATGAATGAAAACTTTATTTAACAGATTGCAGAATGGGTACAGTACAGCTCAATACACACAATTCAGAGGAGGAAATTAGGGCACTTTACTCGCCAAATGCGAGATTTTTTTATGTTTGGCGAGTGATTCATGAAGACCACTCGCCACACTGGCGAGCACTGCACAAGACCCGCGGACATATAATGTTTAATAAAAGTTCCCGCCGTACTGGCCAACCCACGAACATATAGAATGTTTAATAAAAGTTCCCGCAGTACTGGCCAACCCCGCGGCGGACATATAGAATGTTTAATAAAAGTTCCCGCAGTACTGGCCAACCCACGAACATATAGAATGTTTAATAAAAGTTCCCGCAGTACTGGCCAACCTGCGGACATATAGAATGTTTAATAAAAGTTCCCACAGTACTGGCCATCAGTCAAGGGAGCACTCGCAAACAGATAACGTTAAACACAGCAGAAGATGGAAAACAGCAGAAGATGGAAAACAGACAGACTGACCAACAGGGAACTGCATCCAACCCTAGTACAACCCTCGAGTATAAGTTACTATGGACACATTTAAAATCACAGAGGTGTAATGTTAAGTCTATTGGAACTGTACAGTAGTTAGCTTCTAGTTAGCGTTTTAGCTATAGCTGCTTGCTAGCTAACGTTAGCCCCGTGTGCACGTGTGCTCAAAGCAGCCAGCCCAGGGAGCGAAATTTACTTTTTGACTCACCGGCCAGTGGCGGGTAGATGGGAAGAATCTACCCGCCAAGCATATTTCTTACCCGCCAACTTTTTTTTTGATACAAATTTTTTTTATTATTATTTTATGTAGATTTCTTTTTAATAAAATATATATATTATATAATCATACTTGTGATTGTGTTATCTGCGAGACATCGCCACCTCGCTGTCTGCAAACAGCTCCACTGTCTGTGTGTATACTCGAGTGGCCTCCAGCTCCAGCAAGGATTCTCCGGGGGTGCAGCTGGACCCTAAACGCTACATTCAGCATGCAAAAGAATTCTCCGGCGCTGCACCTGGACCCTAGTCAGCAGCCCTCACTCATGCGATGTAAACCAGGGACTCGAATACGCATGTTGTTGTTGTAGGACATTGATGCCAAGAGCTATCTGTAGCTACTGCTGGATGGCGTTGGGACAACGCCTCAGTGAACTATTTAGTTTACTGCGACATTTCGTAGTGACTAGTTACCTAGCCAACGGAGGTATTATGCACTGGACTATTGCTGGAGGATTTGTTGATGTCGGGAGCTATCCGTAGCTAGCCGGCTGGATAACGTTACACAATGCCTCGTGTATTAAACTAAGTGAATAGTTGACTGGGTCATTTTGTAACGGTAGCTAACGTTATCTCACGAAGGTCCCACACTGACTAGACTAACGTCACGGTGAGGCAATAGCCTGTTTACATGCAGGCATTAGCAGCAGCAGCAGTGCTAACTAACGTCACGGTGACTCGGAGGCAATAGCCTCAGTCTGTTTACATGCAGGCATACAGAAACAGGTGGGGAGGGGCTAGCAGCAGTGCGCGGTGCGCGCTTCATGTCGGCTGAGACAGCGAGTGAGAACTCCGCTAAAGAATTGGATCATGATTTTCGGTTTTCACATGACTATAATAATAATGTAATAATGCAGGACCTGTTCAGAGGTCTTTAATTATTATTATATTTGATAGCCCATCACACGGCGCTCAGACGTCTCAGTGGGAGTCGCCAAACGTAAAAACTGAGCGTAAATGGCGGGTGGCGCTCTCTAGTTTCGGTCCCTGAGCCAGCCCCATGTTAGCTAGGTGTATCTGTTATAGTGTTGTCAAAATATCGAAGTATCGATACATATCGATACTGAATATTTAAAATCAAGTTTCAAGTTTCTTTAATAGTTGTCATACAGAAGTACAGAATACTTTTATACAAAATGCTTCTGACTGTTACGCTCCAGAGACTGTGCTAGACAAGATAGTATCAAATAACATAGTATAGCATGTAAATTAGAAGTAGAAAATGAGGTCACAGTGTTCAGTATAGACATATGTGTCACCTCACAGCGCTTTGTGCCAGATCTCTACATTTCAATTTTTCAGATTATTCCAGATTGCTAAAGTACAGAATCTAAGCTTTCAAATGATGTGTCATATGTTGAAATCTGAGAATGTTTTGAACACGATGTGCTCAATTATAACTTCTAAAACTGGCTGTGTTCTAGAATACTTAAGGGGTGAAAAGGCTTCTCAAAGGAAGGCTACTTTTCACACTTCAGACCGTTTCAACTGGGCGTCAACAAAACCCCCTCCAGCAACGCCCCTCACCTGAATAACATTAACATAATTAAGTGCTGCCATCAGAGTTCTCTCTCCTCAGGACCCCTGTCTCTCCAGGACCCCCTATCTGGACTGTATAGGACTGTGAAGCTATGTACCCCCCCCCCCCATGCTGCTTTGACACCAGAATTATTGTTAAATCTATGTCACAACGAGAAAAAGCAACAAAGTCCTCACTCAGTGGCATGGGCCTAATGTTATGTAGCTCTGCAAGCTGCTTACACACACACTTACCTGATATGCTAAGAGTTAAAAAAGAAGAAGAGAGTATTTGATGAAGAAACTGTACATTGTATGAGGTGGGGTGGGGGGTAGTTACACATACACACATCAAGCTGCAAGCAGAATTATTGTTAAATCTATGTCACAACGAGAAAAAGCAACAAAGTCCTCACTCAGTGGCATGGGCCTAATGTTATGTAGCTCTGCAAGCTGCTTACACACACACTTACCTGATATGCTAAGAGTTAAAAAAGAAGAAGAGAGTATTTGATGAAGAAACTGTACATTGTATGAGGTGGGGTGGGGGGTAGTTACACATACACACATCAAGCTGCAAGCAGAATTATTGTTAAATCTATGTCACAATGAGAAAAAGCAACAAAGTCCTCACTCAGTGGCATGGGCCTAATGTTATGTAGCTCTGCAAGCTGCTTACACACACACTTACCTGATATGCTAAGAGTTAAAAAAGAAGAAGAGAGTATTTGATGAAGAAACTGTACATTGTATGAGGTGGGGTGGGGGGTAGTTACACATACACACATCAAGCTGCAAGCAGAATTATTGTTAAATCTATGTCACAACGAGAAAAAGCAACAAAGTCCTCACTCAGTGGCATGGGCCATTCTCTGATGCATAAATAATAAAATAATGTATGATTGAAGTGATGGATGTCAGTGTCACAGTTACACATACACAGTGCTCATATCCCTCCTAGTTACACACACACAGTGCTCATATCCCTCCTAGTTACACACACACACACACACACACACCAGGGTTTCCGTTCCGTTCGGTCTCCGTGACCTGCAAGATTTCAATCTACCGGACAAATTAGATTAATTCCGGTCATAGTTTATTGAGCTTTAAAACAATTGATAGGCAGGCTATATAAAGAATGTCATCCTCAAGGCATGTAGATTTATAATAGTATTACTTAAAACTAGGCTACTTTTGCGTATACAGTCATTAATATATTCCAAATAAAATAAGTCCCTCGATACTCCGTGCTGCTGCTGACTTGAAATAAAATAGACCGCGTATGTAGTGGGCAGTCGGTCCGACACTAAACAGCAGTCTGTTATAATCACATTTTTATGAGCTAACGAATTCCGTTATATTGGACATTTGTATTAATTATATCAAGCGAAGAACTGAGAAAGCAGAGAGACTGCAACATTATCGTGGTTTGCGTGACGACTCTCTCCACCTCGCAACGACTTATTTGCAAAGAGTATGGCGCTGCAGAGCAGCTGATCCAGCTGTTATTGGCTCTTTTCTGGGAACCGCACAGCAGCGCCCCCCACCCAACATTGGCTGAAAATGGCTGAATTGGAGTACTGCTGGAATACTGCATTGTGCTGCTGTTGCTATGGCTCTGCAGCTTCACAAAAGTTCGCACACCCAGCACTAAGCTCTCGCTGACAACGTCGCTGTCATTATTAGAAGCAACGAGGAAACAAATGTAATGATCGTTTCATTCATCGCATAGGCTATTTAATTTTAGCCTATTTTAATACAATTCAAATAATCAAATTGTGCTTAGACTCAGGGAATTATTTTCACCGGACATTAAGACCGGAGAGATTAAATATGTCGGACTTCAACAGATTTTGCCGGTCAAATACCGGTAATTACCGGCTAACGGAAACGCTGACACACACACACACACACACGGTCCTCATGTCCCTCCTAGTTACACATACGCACGGTCCTCATGTCATGAGGTGATGAGCATCTTAAACTATCTGGACTCAGTGGTTAAGAGGTGATGCAGCATCTTAAACTATCTGGACTCAGTGGTTAAGAGGTGATGCAGCATCTTAAACTATCTGGACTCAGTGGTTAAGAGGTGATGCAGCATCTTAAACTATCTGGACTCAGTGGTTAAGAGGTGATGCAGCATCTTAAACTATCTGGACTCAGTGGTTAAGAGGTGATGCAGCATCTTAAACTACACACACACACACACAGTGCTCATATCCCTCCTAGTTACACACACACACACAGTGCTCATATCCCTCCTAGTGACACATACACAGTCCTCATATCCCTCCTAGTTACACATACACACAGTCCTCATATCCCTCCTAGTTACACATACACAGTCCTCATATCCCTCCTAGTGACACATACACACTGTCCTCATATCCCTCCTAGTTACACATACACACAGTCCTCATATCCCTCCTAGTTACACATACACACTGTCCTCATATCCCTCCTAGTTACACATACACACTGTGCTCATATCCCTCCTAGTTACACATACACACAGTCCTCATATCCCTCCTAGTTACACATACACACTGTGCTCATATCCCTCCTAGGTACACATACACACAGTCCTCATATCCCTCCTAGTGACACATACACACTGTCCTCATATCCCTCCTAGTTACACATACACACAGTCCTCATATCCCTCCTAGTTACACATACACACTGTCCTCATATCCCTCCTAGTTACACATACACACTGTCCTCATATCCCTCCTAGTTACACATACACACTGTCCTCATATCCCTCCTAGTTACACATACACACTGTCCTCATATCCCTCCTAGTTACACATACACACTGTGCTCATATCCCTCCTAGTTACTGATGAAATATGACACGTATCATGTAATTTTATAAGCGGAGACATTCTCCCATCACTACACTATATAAAGCTTGTTTACGTCTCTCTCTCAGACAGAGGGCCACTCACAGATCAGTGACCTGCAAGCTGACCCCTGGTACATGGTACCGTTCCTCTCACACAAGCACACACACACACGAACCCACACACACACACACACAAACCTACACACACACACACACACCCTTGCTCTCAACACACACACACATCCACACCCTCAAAGCACACACACACACAAACCTACACACACACACCTACACACACACACACACCCTGGTACTGACCGGCACTAGATAAGGCCGGATCACATAAATTACCAGGATGCCACAAGCCAGATGAAATACGACTGGGTCATTCATTGGTCACGAAGTCCAGTCTCCATTAAATCACAGATCGTTATCCTAGACCCACACATGCACCTACTTACACGTAAACGTGCGCTACATGCACTCATGCACGCCAGACATACAAGCTGACCAATACACACAGACACACAACGTGCACGCAGGACGAGGACCACAACCACACTGGTCGATTGGGGGTCCAATAAAACACCCTGACAGAGAAGAGACTTGACTTCACTTCACTTCTTCTGCTTTGACTTCGACTGGACACAGACTGGACGGAGGAAACATGCTGGACTGACACAATGACTTGACTTTTATACTTTCCTTTAATATACTCAACCGGCCGGTTGTAACAATCTCTAGATGTCAATTGTACCTTGCTAATTTACTTTTATGTTAAACTGTTTATAATAAATACCTTCAAAAGTGTTTCATCTCTTATATTTTTAAGTATAGTTTACAACTTTCACGTTTGAATCTAAAACGTGACATTACACATACACACTGTGCTCATATCCCTCCTAGTGACACATACACACTGTCCTCATATCCCTCCTAGTTACACATACACACTGTGCTCATATCCCTCCTAGTTACACATACACACTGTCCTCATATCCCTCCTAGTTACACATACACTGTGCTCATATCCCTCCTAGTTACACATACACACTGTCCTCATATCCCTCCTAGTTACACATACACACTGTGGTCATATCCCTCCTAGTGACACATACACACTGTCCTCATATCCCTCCTAGTTACACATACACACAATCCTCATATCCCTCCTAGTTACACATACACACTGTGCATGTTATGTAGCTCTCCACCTTGCTATCTGAAACAATAGCTATCAATATAACGTTAGCAACTTTAACTTACATGGCTGTGTGGCTAGCTAGCTAGCTAACGCTAACGTTAATGTAGCATGAGCTCGTCGTAATAACACAATAAACGAGACATGGTTGGACTTGTGGTCGGCAGAAAAACTTGGTGTAGTTTTATCAAAGATGCGGAATTGTAAACATGCTACTGTAAACATAAACAAACATTCTTAAACTTACCCATGCAGACGCATCTCGACCGATCTCATAGTTAATTCCGTTGAATAGCGCGGTGTTTTCACCGGTGAGCAGAGACTGAATCAACTGGTTTAACAAAGTTCCTGTACTCGTTCATTAGATCCAATGCATTCATCTCTTTCTGATCCAGAGTGCAACCTGATGATAATCCCATTGAAAGTGTAAACAGACAGCCAGTGCGTCGCTTCAAACACTCCCCCAATGTAAATCTCTGCGGGCTTGATTCACATGCAAATACAGTAATTACGCCCCCGTTTCATTGAAATAAAGTCCGTGAACAACCTAAATTTAAACACAGGATTGACACTATTTTAGATATTCTAACTGTTCGTTTTTATAGTAAACAAGTACTTATACATTCAATTTATAATAATATGAAGAAAAGAAAAAAACACATAAAAAAAAGAAAAGAAAACTCTAGAACGTCTAGCCGAGAAGGGGGCGGGCCGAGTTGTGGTCACTAGCGCTGCCAGGTGACACATATGTACAATGTTCGATGCAGAATAGACGTAACTGAGTTACCATATAATATACTATGCAGTGTACTAATATACAATACTATATAGTGCAAAGCAGAAATGGGATGAGGTACAATTTACAGTAAGGTGTACGAGTTGTAGTGCAAATCCTTTATCAATAAATATAAAGTGTGGGGAGTGGGTGCTACAGTGTGTTTGTTTAAAGTGAGTGTGTGCGTGTGGATGTGTGTGCTATGTGCGTTTGATGGTTGTTGTGTAGTGTTTATTGTTCGTTGAGCAGCCTGATGGCCTGGGGATAGAAGCTTCTTCTGAGTCTTTCTGTGCTCGCCTTGAGACTCCGGTATCGCTTGCCTGACCGCAGCAGTTCAAAGAGGCAGTTGTTCGGGTGGCTGGAGTCCTTAATGATTCTCTTAGCCTTGCCCCTGCACCGCTTGTTGTAAATGTTCTGGAGGGTGGGGAGCCCCCCTCCAATTGTGCGTTCGGCTGAACGTGTCACTCTTTGTAGTCTGCTTCGGTCTTGTGCAGTGCTATTCCCAAACCAGGAGGTGATGTTGCCAGTCAGGATGCTCTCTATTGTACATGAGTAGAAGTTCTTAATGATCTTCTGACTGACTTGGAACTTCCTTAGGCGCCTGAGGAAGTAGAGGCGTTGTCGTGCCTTCTTCACAACACTGTCAATGTGTGTGGTCCATGTCAAGTCCTCGGATATGTAGGCTCCGAGGTACTTAAAGCTGTTCACTCTCTCAACCGGTGCCCCGTCGATGCTGAGGGGGCTGTAGTCCTTGACCCGCGACCTCCTGAAGTCCACAATCATCTCCTTTGTTTTGCTGACGTTCAGGGAGAGGCTGTTCTCCTGGCACCATCCCGCCAGGACCTTGACCTCTTCCAGGTAGGCCCTCTCGTCGTTTGCAGAGATCAGGCCCACCACCACTGTGTCGTCAGCAAATTTGATGATTGTGTTGCTACTCCGCTGAGCCACACAGTCGTGTGTGTACAGGGAGTAGATGAGGGGACTCAGAACACAGCCCTGGGGGGCCCCTATGTTGAGGGTGATGGATGAGGAGGTGCAGTTGCCTGCTCTCACCACCTGGGGTCTGCCCGTCAGGAAGTCCAAGACCCACTGGCAGAGGTCATAGTTCAAGCCCAGGTCCCTGAGCTTGGCTATGAGTTTGGAGGGGACTATGGTATTGAATGCCGAGCTGTAGTCGATGAATAGCATTCTCACATAGTTCCCCTTCCTCTTGTCCAGGTGTGATGCTGCTGTGTGCAGCACATGGGCTATGGCGTCCTCCGTGGACCTGTTGGGGCGGTATGCAAATTGCAGGGGGTCCAGGTTGATGGGGAGGGAGGAGCAGATGTAGCCCTTTACTAGCTTCTCAAAGCACTTCATGGCTATGGAGGTGAGAGCTACAGGGCGGTAGTCGTTGAGGCAAGCAGGCTTGGATTTTTTGGGTACAGGGATAATAGTGGACTTCTTCAGGCAGGTGGGGATGACAGCCTGTTCTAAGGACAGGTTAAATATGTCAGTGGCCAGTTGGTCGGCACAGACTTTTAGGACGCGGCCGGGGATGACGTCCGGTCCTGCTGCCTTCCTGATATTCACTTTTTTAAAGGTCCGCCTCACCTCATGCTCTGTTACCCTGAACACTGAGTCTCCATCAGCAGCAGACCCCCCCCCCCCCCCCCCCCCCCCATTGCCGTGGCTTGTGGGCTGGTGTTGGTTATTACCAGCATCAAACCTCGCATAGAAGGTATTGAGGTAATTTGCTAAGGAGATGTCACTGTTCAGTTTGAGGGAGGTGCTTTGTAGTCTGTCATCGTTTTGAGCCCCTGCCACATAGCTCTGGAGTCAGCCTGTTCAAACTGGAGTTAAATTTTATCCCTGTAGCGCTGTTTTGCCTCTATTACTGTCCTCCTCACGTTGTATCGCGCCACCTTGTGGTCATTCATGTTGCCTGCCACCAGGCCGGCGTTGTATGCTTTGGTGCGCGCTTTCAGAGCTTCACGGACGGATTTGTCTACCCAGGGTTTTTGATTTGGGTAAACTTTAATTGTGGTAGTGGGGATCGTTTCTTCCACCAAAGTACGAACAAAGTCCAGCATTGTCTCCGTGTAGACATTAATGTTATCTGTGTCGCGGGACACGCTCCAGTCTGTGCACTCAAGCGCAGCTTGGAGCGTCTCCTCTGACGCCACATCCCATTTCTGCACCTCTCGCGAGACTACCGGTGTGCTCTTGATTTTTTGTTTGTACTTTGGAGAAAGCAAGATGGCCGGCCCGCATGATCAGATTTCCCGAAGCCACTAGCAGCCTGAGACTTGTATCCACCCTTGAATTGCGTGTAACAGTGGTCTAAAATGTTACCGCCTCTGGTGTTACAAGTCACATGCTGATAGAAGTCAGGCAAAACCTTTCTCAGATTGGCGCTATCGAAATCACCCACTACTACAATGGCGGCGTCAACGTTCGCTGCTTGGAGTTTGTTTACCTCGTCGTGGAGTCTGGAGAGCGCGGCACTATTGCTGGTTTGCGGTGGAATATACACTCCGACCAGGATGATCGCCGTTAACTCCCTCGGGAGGAAGAAAGGTCGACACTTGATGGTTATATATTCCAGGTTGGGGCAGCAGTGGTTCGATAATTCCTTCACGTTGGCTGGATCGCTCCAATTGTTGTTCAACATGAAGGCGATACCACCTCCACGCTGTTTGCCGGATTCTGCTGTTCTATCCTTGCGGTGAATGAAGAAGTGATCGGCCGGTTGGATGGCGTGATCTGGGATTTCTGGCGACAGCCACGTTTCAATGAAGCAGAGAACATTGCAGTCTCTAACGTCTCTCTGGAATTGAATCCTTGCTCGGATGTCGTCTAGTTTATTGTCAATTGATTGTACATTGGCTAGCAATATACTGGGTAGTGGCGTTCGGTGTCGTCTGGTTCTCAGTCTGTTATGGATTCCAGCTCTCTTCCCTCGCCGCCTGATGATTCCTTTGTTCCTGGGGTCGGGATCTGGTCCCATTGTCCTCAGGATCTCCACAGGCCATTGCTGCGGTTCAGAGAGCTGATCCAGGGAGTAATCCAGTCGGTAAGTTTCCCGTAATCCAATGTCTATAAGTGACTGACGGTCATACACATTAAATGCACCTACTGTTGGTACAGACAAAACTCTTAAAACTATAAATATTAACAAAAGTAAGCACAGTCTCGACGGAGCGCACAGACAGGCGGCCGGACGTAGCGGCGCCATCTTTCGATACTCATTTCCCGAAATACCGATACTTTCTGCAGTATCGGTACCAGCTGGCGAGTGTTCTACCGCAAGTTGTTGACACACTGGCCCCTCCGCCTCTCCTCCGAGTCAAGCCCTCCCCCTCACAGAGCCGTCTTCAGTTTGTAAACAAACATTTTAGCTGAAGATGGCAAATGCAGAGCCTCCACAACTTGTGCTTGTGGATAAAGAAAACAGCAGAAGTGCTGTTTGGAGGTACTTCGGGTTTGAAGTAAACAACGAAGGACAAGCTAAAGATGCACCAATGCTATTTGCAAGCGGTGTTACAGAGCAGTGTCAACGTGGATCTCCATAAAGAAATGAAAGAGGTTCGTGACAGCTGCTCTTTCAACGTCACTGTGACTGAAGCATTAAACCATTAACTCTAGTTTAATACATGATACGTTGTCTACTGATGGCGCATAATATCAACAGCTGATTCGTTGTTAGTAACGTTACAGCTTTCAGCTAACGTTAGCTACTGCTAGCCGTTAGATCCGTTAGCTTAGCTTAGCTGGCCACATTTATAATTACTGCATGGAAACGGAGTAACGTTAACGTTTAAACATTATGTCGAGGTCATACAATACTACAGTCGACATAAGGTTAACGTTACCCCGTTTCCATGAAGTGTTTAAATAGCAGCAATCTTGTTGAAAATGTAACGTTACTAAAATTCTCCGAGCATAGCCTCTCTCTCTCTCTCTCTCTCTCTCTCTCTCTCGTTATCTTTAAATAAAAATCGAAACTGTTACTAACTGTAATACAAACAGTTCAGTTTGTCAGGTACATGCAACACAGATTACAGTGTTTACATCTGTCTGCTTGAGAAAATACCATGTTCTGCATCTGCAATTAAAATGATTGAAGTGAGATGAACAGTTATTTTTAAATGTGTGATCTAAAGGTTTTAAAAGTGTTATATTTATCTTCTCTTATAGTACCAGAGAGAAGCTGAAGAGAATCAACCAGCAACAAAAGCAAAATTTGTTAAAAAAAAAAATATATATATATATATATATATATATATATATATATCATTTTTTTTTTGGTATCGAAATGGTATCTAAGTATCGATACTTTTCAAGGTATCGTATCGAAGTTGAAATTCCAGTATCGTGACAACACTAATCTGTTATGACTATAATGTTTCCAAAAAAGCACTGGACTACGACGTAAGGTTAGACATTTTATTTCATGCTCAAAAGCCCCTGGCTTGCACATCGCAGTCACGAAAGGGGCTAGCTCAACCAGCGTACCAACCCAACTGACATTACCACAACACTTGACGGTACTTCACAGCACTGTCCTAAAGACCACGTGCCGTCTTAAAGGCACAGTGAACACCGTTGTGATGCCACTCATGCATACACAACACGGCTTGACAACCGAGGTTCAAAGTTAACTTGATTGATTGATTGAAAACTTTATTAACAGATTGCAGAATGGGTACAATACAGTACGGCTCAATACACACAATTGTTAAGGGGCTGCAGACCAGAGAAAGACTTTAGTCTTGTTTACATCAGGGTCCCCCATTTTCAATTCATCATAACATATGACATACACGACATTACAGATAGACAGTACTGCTACATCTATACATTTCACATCTATCTATACATTTCACAACATACTTCGGTTTTTTTCTTTCACTGCCCAACCCAGTCCAACCCAGCATCTTTCACTGCCCAGTTCAGCCCAACCCAGTCCAGAATAGTGTTGTCACGATACTGGAATTTCGACTTCGATACGATACCTTGAAAAGTATCGATACTTCGATACCATTTCGATACCAAAAATATATATATAATAATAATATATATATATTTTTTCTTTTCTTTTTAAACAAATTTAGCTTTTGTTGCTGGTTGATTCTCCTCAGCTTCTCTCTGGTACTATAAGAGAAGATAAATATAACACTTTTAAAACCATTTGTTTATCTTTAGATCACACATTTAAAAATAACTGTTCATCTCACTTCAATAATTTTTATTGCAGATGCAGAACATGGTGTTTTCTCAAGCAGACAGATGTAAACACTGTAATCTGTGTTGCATGTACCTGACAAACTGAACTGTTTGTATTACAGTTAGTAACAGTTTAGATTTTTATTTAAAGATAACAAGAGAGAGAGAGAGAGAGAGAGAGAGAGAGAGAGAGAGAGAGAGAGAGAGAGAGATATCAGCTATGCTCGGAGCATTTAGTAACGTTACATTTTCAACAAGATTGCTGCTATTTAAACACTTCATGGAAACGGGGTAACGTTAACCTTATGTCGACTGTAGTATTGTATGACCTCGACATAACGTTTAAACATTAACGTTACTCCGTTTCCATGCAGTAATTATAAAGGTGGCCAGCTAAGCTAAGCTAACGGAGGAACGACTAGCAGTAGCTAACGTTAGCTAATAGCTGTAACGTTACTAACAACGAATCAGCTGTTGATATTATGCGCCATCAGTAGACAACGTATCATGTATTAAACTAGAGTTAATGGTTTAATGCTTCAGTCACAGTGACGTTGAAAGAGCAGCCGTCACGAACCTCTTTCATTTCTTTATGGAGATCCACGTTGGCACTGCTCTGTAACACCGGTTGCAAATAGCATTGGTGCATCTTTAGCTTGTCCTTCGTTGTTTACTTCAAACCCGAAGTACCTCCAAACAGCACTTCTGCTGTTTTCTTTATCCACAAGCACAAGTTGCGGAGGCTCTGCATTTGCCATATTCAGCTAAAATGTTTGTTTACAAACTGAAGACGGCTCTGTGTGGGGGAGGGCTGGAGGAGGCGGAGGGGCAAGCGTGCTCTGAACAGCGTGTCAACAACTTGCGGTAGAACACTCGCCAGCTGGTACCGATACTGCAGAAAGTATCGGTATTTCGGGAAATGAGTATCGAAACCGTTTTAAATATTCAGTATCGATATGTATCGATACTTCGATATTTTTGACAACACTAGTCCAGAATAGATCCCTCTTTCATGTTAATATGTTTTATGCTAATATTGTGAAGAGTAGAGACACTGTTATTAATGTTTTATGCTAATACATATTTTAAAGAGTAGAGACACGGTGTGATTATTACTATGATTGAAAATCAATTTAGACAAAGACATACAAAGAAGTAATTATCACAATTAGCTATTTTTTTTTGGCTGGTAAAAAATCTGTTTGGCTGGTAAAAAAAATCAGATACTCGCCAGTTGGCTGGTAAGCCAAAAAGTTAGTTTCCTCCCCCGTGTGCAGTGTTTTAGTGGGGTGCACGAAGGTTAAACAAAATGGCCCAGTAAACTATTCACTTTAGTTTAATACATGAGGCATTGTCTAATGTTATCTAGCTGGCTAGCTACTGATAGCTCATAATATCAACGTTGGCTAGCGTTGGCTAACTAGCTATCGTTCTTCCATTGGCTAACGTTAGCTACCTAGCTACTGTAGCTAGCTAATACAGGCTGTGCTGGCTGGCTGGTAGTTTTTAATTTGCAATGGAGTGGCTAGCTAACTAACTGTACAAATCGATGTGATTGGCTGAGACCGTATTGTGTACGGTTGGCCGGCTGGCTGACTGTTGTGTTGTGGATTGGGGGTGGCCAGCTGGCAGTTCGTAGTGCAGTAGCTGGCTGGATAGCTGTTGTATTGTGGGTTAAAAAAGGTAGCCAGCTGGCTGGCTGGCAGTTCATGGTGCAGTAGCTGGCTAGATAGCTGGCTAACGTTGGCCAATATTGCTGTAACTGAACGCCAATGATGCTAGCCTTATGTGATCTTATGAGTTTCAGTTCATAGGAAATACTTTGACTATAATGGTCAGAAGTAAATTAACACTTTAATCGCCAAAAACGCTGGGCAGCGTCTTTCCCCGCCATGCTCATTCTGCCGAAGACGCTGGGCAGCATCTTTGATATCAATATTTCAAAAATCTGTGATCGAAATCATATTTCTCCCCCGGAGACATGATATGTACTGTTGAGCCCCTCTCAACTCTCCAACGGTTCAAGAGCGCCATCTGGTGGCCGATCGGCGGATCGCCCAAACAGGAAGTGATGCGGATGAAGTGGTGCTCACCCATATTTCGTCCGGGCACTCGCTATCGTTAGCGGGACTCCATCTTGACACACTGGACATCGATCGGTTGCAAATAACTCGATAAACAACATGATTTGGACGTATATACTATTATACAACCTGGAAATGGATCGGATATTTCTACATCCCATAATAGGAATATTTCAGTTCCAAGCTCATCGTCCAACGGCGCGAGGAAGATACGGTAAGATCCAGCGTTATTTTTCAACGTGTTCGATACTAACTACTCTAATGATCATATCACCCACACTAGATGAATGATATAACGTTGGCCACGGAATTATAAACGACCCCTCCGATGCACGATAATTATCGGGCCGATAATTATCGGGCCGATATCAGCAATTATGACGTCATCCCGATAAACTCGATAACGTTATTGATAGCTCCGATAACATAATACATTTTTTGGTTAAAAGAAATCCGGTGTGGGTGGATTTGGATGAAGGGCGCTTGTTTTTATTATAGCCTCCTCCTGTTTTGCCAGTACTGTGGTAAAACTGATAGCGTGTGGTTTAGGAACAGGGAGTTTTTCACAAATCCAGCGCTCCCCTTCTTGGCTGTGACGTAGTCACGTTACATTCGGCCATTATTCTACTCGGAGCTATAACGTTAGCTGCTCCCCGCCAGCCACATTGACAAGTACCAGCGCTTATACATTACTGGCAAATGTCTTGTTGCACTTGTGGCAACGAGCGTTGTCAGCATCGACTTTAGTAAAAATAGACCCAGACTTTTTTTGAGGAATTTAAACGTTGCAAACTAATCTTGTTGGCCGTTTTCTATCTCTCCTCCCTGGGTCTCTCTCTGCCTGCGCGAGCCGTGCTCTTAGTCTTACACACACTCACACACACACACACACACACACACACACACACACACACACACACACACACACACACACACACACGGGTGCTGTCGAGAGCAGAGCTGTGTGTGTGTGTGAGTGAGTGAGTGTGTGTAAGAGCACAGCCGGCTGGCTCGCGTAGGCAGAGAGAGACCCAGGGAGGAGAGATAGAAAACGGCCAACAAGATTAGTTTGCGACGTTTAAATTCCTCAAAAAAAAAACTCCATAATTTCTCGAGTACCGATAGCAGTACCGATGACGTCGGAGCTTATAAATACTAAAAAAAAAAAAAAAAAAAAATTGATTAAAAAAATGATATAGCCTATATACATTTAAAAAAAGATTATAATACAATAAATATCGGTTATCGGCTTGAGGAGAATAAAGATATCGGTATCGGTGTCAAAAAATCAATATCGTGCATCCCTAACGACCCCCCGCCCATCCGGTCAACATCAGATCATACTTAGTAACTCCTAGAAGCACGTCCAGTTGACATTTTTTATCTCGCACAGATTCCTATCAAACTGTATTTCATCATCAATATAATGCATTTGGGGCTAAAAATCAAGTTCTGGAGAAAGCTGCAGAAAACGATAAAAACATACTTATACTTTAGACCGTATTTTAGTATGAATATGTGAATGAAAAAGTATAACGTTGCTACACCCTGAACAATAGATATAGGACGTAGAATGGGCCATAGTAAAGTCAATTTAGCAATACAATTTAAAAAGTTATAGCCCTGCAAAGAAGGGGAACTTCTCCATGTTAAATAGGGCTGGCGAGGGATGGTAAATTATGAATTTAACCCTGGCGATCAAAGTGTTAACCTAGATGCTGTTATGCTTAACCCTTTCACTGCCACACCACAGCGGATTAACCCTTTCACTGCCACGCGACAGCGGGTTAACCCTTTCACTGCCATACGACAGCGGGTTAACCCTTTCACTGCCACTCGACAGCGGGTTAACCATTTCACTGCCACGCGACAGCGGGTTAACCCTTTCACTGCGACAGTGGGTTACCCTTTCAGTTAAAAGTCTGGCAGTGAAAGGGTTAACACCCAGTACTATTCACTTTACTTAATTTCTAAGATTAGATTAGATAATTTTGTTATTTTTAAATGTCTGATCTAAAGAGAAACAAAGGGTTTTAAAAGTGTTATATTTCTCTTCTCTTATAGTACCAGAGAGACGCTGAGGAGAATCGACCAGCAACAAAAGCTAAATGTACTTTTCTTTTTTAAATAAAATAAAAATGTTTTTTACATTTTAAGATAAAAAAATTTTCCCCGTGGTATCAAAAATCTACTTTTCAAGGTATCGTATCGAACTTAGAAATTCCAGTATTGTGACAACACTAATGTGTAGAGCAAACATAAAGATGGAGTAGATAACTTCTCACCATTAACACTATCAGTGCCGGCCTTGTTTCCCTTTTTACCCCCTTGAATGCCATCATCCACTTCAATGTTAGCGTTAAAAACGCATAATCTATGTTTTAAATTATGGCTATGTGTCTAATCTGCCCGTCGCTTATCAATGACTTGTTTGCAGTCAACATTGTCGAAACGGATTATTTCCTTTTAATTTATTTTTTATATATTTTTTTTAATCGGTTCATATCCTTTTTATAGCATTTAGAAAAGCTATCGTTCTCTCGAAAGTTTCCGGAAAATTTTAAGATTCCCCATAAACGGCATTTATTGGAATATTCTCGAATACACTAGACACGTTGTCATTTGTCGGCCTATTTATGAATCGTTTTCAAATAAACGCTAGATTATCGATAGTATATGTGTACTTATGCACGCTATAGAAGCGGGCTGAAAAATCTATTCTCTCATCTCCTCAACATCACACACATACGGCACAATGGCACATGCTGATATCTCAGTGAATACAGCTCTGATTATCCTAAAACTGGTAACAGACTCCTTACCTTAGATCAGATGTTCTCCAAAAAGATTATTCCAATTACTGATCGCCATTCCAAATATCGATCGCGTTTATTGATTGATTATTGGCTGCTGTAAATATATATTCCACGCTGCTTTCCAACTCGCGATCACTTCCATGTTCATCAGATCCATCGCCAGCATAATGGAGCCAGTAGGCTCCCCCCACAGGGATCTCCCAGTATAATCGAATGGGCTGCAGTTATACAGGGATAGACGATAGGGGGTGGTATTTTCCCATCTGAGCTCCTAGTACCAACGGGAGACTCGGTTGATGAAATATGAATTCAGATCGCTAATAAAAAAATCAGACAATACACGTCGTCGGCACTCAACGGGGGGCATGATAAGACGACAATACACGTCGTCTGCATTCAAAGTGTTAAGCAGAGCTCCAGAGTGCGACCATTTTGGTCGGACTGAGCAGCACCCAAATATCTTTGGAGTGCGACTTAATATTTTCCCTTGTCGCACTGGTGCACCTCACATTCCAGCAGGTCCGCCTGTCTGTGTGTAGCGTCCCCCCCCCCCCCTTCCCACGGCCATGTGCATTAAAAGACCCACTCTGCTCTGACTGGGTAAACAATGATTGATTGGCTCTGATTGTGTAAACAAAGCCATGTGCAGCTGTGAAACCTGAAACCGTGCAGCGTGTGTCCATGCCACACCGCTCACTTCACTTACTCTTCCATAATGCACACGCAATAGCGAATAAATCAAGACCCTACAAGGACTTCGCTTGGATGTGCGAGTAACGTCTCAGTGACGGTCTCTGGTTGCTACTGGATAGAAGTCTAGAGCCATATGAAATCCGCGTTCACGGAAGCGCGGAATTGAGCAATAAAAATGGAATCAACTGTAAACGTGGAATATTGCAGAATTTGCCCTAATCTGGACTGAAATTCCGTGTTCGGGAGAACATGGAACGCTTGGTGCAACGCGAACATGACCGGGGACGCTACAGCGCGTTACACACAACACGCAGCAATGTCCAAGCGTCTAGCTGCTTCGGTGTTAACGTTAACGTCGGAAGAAATTCCACACTAAGCCCTAAATTCAGAGCAGCGCAGTATCCTAATGACTTGTATATGACCGGCGATAAGGTGTTTTGCAAATTCTGTCAACATGCTGTTGACTGGACTCTCAAAACACGTGCGAAGATCACTCTCCAAAAGTCATGTCAGGAACACGGAAAAACACTGCTTCAAAACAGAGTAGGGTATATCTGCAGTGCTGCAGCCCAGCCATGTCAGGAACACGGAAAAACACTGCGCTTCAAAACAGAGTAGGGTATATCTGCAGTGCCGCAGCCCAGCTCTCTAACGATGATCCCTGGTGATCACAATAGATACAGCTAGAGGGCGAGGCTAA
Source organism: Notolepis coatsorum (assembly GCF_963971535.1). NCBI lineage: Eukaryota > Metazoa > Chordata > Actinopteri > Aulopiformes > Paralepididae > Notolepis > Notolepis coatsorum. The sequence goes on along the minus strand of NC_140174.1, from coordinate 86,502,990 downwards.
TCACTGACACTATTGTGATGAAATAGCTATGTAACGTTGCAGTACATAAAGTACACAGGACTAGAAATGCTAAATCTGGTGCACCCATCTATTTGTTTAATGCAAATGATTGTCAGTACACACTGTCCTTTATAAACTAAAAGGTGCCTAAATTATGCATTACTATATTTCATCACAATAGAATAGATATAGCTAGGCTACTTACATTGTGATTAGTGATGCACGATATATCGGCCGCCGATATAATATCGGCCGATATGGCCGTTTTTTTACACATCGGTATCGGTCCGATATCAAGATAGGGCCGATATTAACACTTTGACTGCCATGAAACGTCTTTTGACGTCATTGCGGGCCATGCTCAAGTTGCCGGAGGACGCTGTACAGCGTCCTTATATCAATATTTCAAAAATCTGCGATCTGATTCATATGTCCCCTCCGCTGGCCTGAGATCCACCAGCAGGACCCACTGAGCTCTCTGGCGGTTCAGGAGCGCCATCTGGTGGCCGATCGGCGCAATCGCCAAACAGGATGTGCCATAGAGGTTGTGCTAGACGTCCGTAGTACTTCCGGGCGCTCGCTATAGGTCATGGGACTCTGGCTCGTCACGCTACACAGTGATCGATTGGCAATAACTCGATAAACAACATGATTTGGACGTATATACCATTATACAAGCTGGAGATGGACCGGGTAAAAATATATCCCATAATGATAAGATTTCTACTCTACGATGATCGCCCAACGGCGCGCGGAGACTGGGGTGAGTTTCAGCGTGTAACGTTACCGTCTTCGATACTAACTGCTATTATCAACATTTGACCCACATTAGATGATTGGTATAACTTCTAGAAGTACGTCTAGTTGGAATTTTTTATATCGCGCTGATTGCCATCAAACTGTATTTCATCATCAATATAATGCATTTGGGGCTATATATCACGTTCTGGAGAAAGCTGCAGAAAGAGATGAAAACATACTTATACATTAGACCATACTTTACTATGAATATGTGAATGAAAAAGTTTAACGTTGCTACACAATGAACAATACATATAGGACTTTGAATGGGCCCTAATAATGGCAATGTAGCAATAGAATTTAAAAAGTTATATCCCTGCAAAGAAGGGGACTTTCTCCATAGACAAATAGAGCCGGCAACCTATGGTATATCATGAATTTAACCCAAGGCAACCAAAGTGTTAAAAAAAACAAAAAAAAAAGTTTTTTTACTCTTTTTTTTTAAACATGTTTTGGCCTTAAATAGTTTCAAAATATCTGTAATTTCTGAAAATAAGTTACAAAAGTTTAAAAAAAAATGCGTTTTGGAAAATAGCTCTTTATTTGATTATCATAAAAAAGTGTTTTCTATACAGAGATATCGACATCGGTAAATATCGGTATCGACCAGAACAGCAATATTAATATCGGTTATCGGTATCGGCCACAATTTTCACATCGGTGCATCACTAATTGTGATAATGTCAGTAGTAGCTAGCTGTATCTATTGTTTGTTTACACTTGAAATGTGTATTTTTATTTTGTCACAATATTATTTGAAAAATATTGTGTAAAATGTAACTGTATTTCTGAGTAGCAGCACTTAAAAAACATTAAATTGTGGACATTTATTCATTCCCACTTATTAGACACTATTTCTGATGGTAAAATGAGCGTACAAAGCAAAATACAGAATTCTGAAATATTAAAACGGAAAAAACGGAATTTGGAAAAAATCTTTATGGAATTTGGAAAGAAATAAAACGGATAGAACAGAATGGTAGCCAACACTCATGATTTGTGATTGATTGGTTAATTATAAAATGTTAATCTTATTTATTTTATCTACTTTTTCTTCTCCTTTTTTATTTAATTAAATTTTTTTTGTATTTTTCTCCCATCCCAATTTAGTCGTTATGCCAATTCCCCCCCCCCCCCCCCCCCCTTCCTGGTCGTTTGCGCGCATTTGCCCCCCACTTGACGGTCTAGGGAGGGATGAAGCCCATCAACATGTCTCCTCCGATACATGTGGAGGCAGCCAGCCGCTTCTTTTCACCTGACAGTGAGGACTCTCATTGGGTGAGTGTAACGCGTGGGAGGATCACGCTACCTCACCCAGATCCCTTCCTCGCTGAGCAGGCGCCCCGACCGACCTGTAGGAGTCGCTGTTTACAACGACCAGGACCCACCCCACCGGCTTCCCACCTGCTGACACTGCCAATTGTGTCAGTATGGACGACCGACCAAGCCGGAGGTACCGTGGCAGCTGGATTCGAACCCACTGTCTCTGAGGTGGTAGGCAGACGCTTAGTCCGCTGCGCTACCCGGCTGCAATCTTATTGTTTTTAACGTTAGCCAGTTGCTCAATTCAATTCAATTGAAGGTCTGAGCTGGTCTGTGTCTAATGAAATGACAATTGCTCATCATTGAAGGTCTGCATTGGTCTGTGACAGTGTCTATAATGAAATGAGGAAAACGCTGCGCTAAAGCAAGTCGGTCCGTGTTGATAGTTTGTTTTTAGCCGCGGCGGCTAACTGACGGCTAATACTTGATGTTCACGATATAGCAATTTACTACATCTCACGTAGAACAAGCCACGATACATCGAGTATACTCGATATATCGCCCAGCCTTAACGCCAATGATGTTATGCGCTATCGGTAGCTAGCCAGCTAGATAACGTTAGACAATGCCTCGTGTATTAAACTAAAGTGAATCGTTTACTGGGCCATTGTTTAATGCTTCAGTGATGTTAAAAGAGGAGCTGCACGCTTGCTAACTCCGGTGTGAATGAGACGGGTCTGTGAGGGGGAGGGGCAACGAGGGCACTGCGAGCAGCGTGTGTGCGTCAACAAGAGGAGGGGGGGAGGTCGCACCAGAACAATTATTTGCACTCGAACGAATGCTCCCAATTATATTTTAAGGTCACAGATACAATTTCGGTCGCAATATGCGAACAATTCGGTCGCAATTTCGAGCACTGGGATGGGAGAAAAATACAGAAAAATGGGAGAGAGGTGCGGCCGGGTAGCACAGCGGACTAAGCGTCTGTCTACCACCGCAGAGACACTGGTATCGAATCCGGCTGTCTGCGGTGCCTCCGGCTTGGCCGGTCGTCATACTGGCACAGGGTACAAAATAGTTAGACGCCCAGCGCCACTGGCTTGTAGATTTATTCTTTGGCGATTAGAATTTAAGGTCTGCCCGCCACCTGGCGGCTAACAAAATACCGCTTCTCCTCCGCTACAATCCACTCCCTCCAGGCCGCTCACAGTGGTTTAACACTGATGTAATAATATACATGTAGTACAATGCCAAAGCAACAGATGGCGATGTACAAACATGAAGGCCATTTTCAACTAGGGATGCACGATATTGATTTTTTGACACCGATATCGATAACTTTATGCTCCTCAAGCCGATAACCGATACTGATAACCGATATTTATTGTATTATAATATATATATATTTTTTTTTTATCAATTTTTTATCAATTTTTTTTTTTTTAGTATTTATAAGCTCCGACGTCATCGGTACTGCTATCGGTACTCGAGAAATTATGGAGTTTTTTTTGAGGAATTTAAACGTCGCAAACTAATCTTGTTGGCCGTTGTCTATATCTCTCCTGCCTCTGTCTGCCCTCTCTTCCCCTCCCCCACACACACACACACACACACACACACACACACACACACACACACACACACACACACACACACACACACACACACACACACACACACACACACACACACACACACACACACACACACACACACACACACACACACACACACACACACACGGGTGCTGCGCTGCCGAGTACAGACAGCTCTGCTCTGCTCTCATAATGGCGGACAGAACGAAACGTTCAAAAGTCTGGGTCTATTTTACTAAAGTCGATGCTGACAACGCTCGTTGCCACAAGTGCAACAAGACATTTGCCAGTAATGTATAAGCGCTGGTACTTGTCAATGTGGCTGGCGGGGAGATAACGTTAGCTCCGAGTAGAGTAATGGCTGACAATCCGGAGGTAAATAAACGAACGAGAGCTTCTGATTGGTGGTAAGAAGAAGAGGCGGGTGCAAGCGGTGGGACGTAATTGGCAGATCGACTGTCTGCCTCCGAATGTAACGTGACTACGTCACAGCCAAGAAAGGGAGCGCTGGATTTGTGAAAAACTCCCTGTTCCTAAACCACACGCTATCAGTTTTACCACAGTACTGGCAAAACGGGAGGAGGCTATAATAAAAACAAGCGCCCTTCATCCAAATCCACCCATACCGGATTTCTTTTAACCAAAAAATATATTATATTATCGGAGATATTAATAACGTTATCGGGTTTATCGGGATGACGTCATAATTGCTGATATCGGCCCGATAATTATCGGCCCGATAATTATCGTGCATCCCTATTTTCAACCAATGAGAAGGGTGAACCTGTGATATCCTGTTCAGGCTTTGTCACTCACATACTGTTAGAAAAAGTTTTGACGCCATTGTTGTTGTCGTTAGCTTACATGCTAACGTTAATGGCAGCGACCATAGCATTGTGACTAGGCTAGCTATCATCGCTTAATAGTAGGGATGCCCCGATCACGTTTTTTGCCACCGATACCGATCACCGATCGTCGTGAGCCATATCGGCCGATACCGATCCGATACCGATCGTTTTTGATTAAAAAGAAATTAAAATTTATTTTATATAAATTTTTTTTTTTTTTTTAATAAAATATATATATTATATAATTAGACTTGTACTTGTATTATCTGCAAGATATCGCCACCACGCAACAAGTCAAAATGCTCGCTATCTGCAAACAGCTCCACTGTCTGTGTGTACTCTAGTAGCCTCCAGCTCCAAAAAGGATTCTCCGGCGCTGCAGCGGGACCCTATTGGTAACGTTATGCTTTGGTCATTTCACATTCAGCAAGCCCTCAGCTCGAATATGCATTCAATGAATGTTATAAGACATTGATATCAGGAGCTATCTGTAGCTACTGCTAGCCGGCTAGATGACGTTAAGACAACTATTTAGTTCAATCGGACATTTCGTTTTGAACTGTGAACTAACGTCAGCTAACGCAAGCTAACGCAAGCTAACGGAGATATCAACATGGACTACTAGACTTCCTGGGGCATTTGTTTACAAACTCTACACGGGTACGGGCGGGGCTAGGGAGGAGGAGCAGTTTGCAGGTCCTGTGCGTCTGAGACAAGCGAGTGAGATATCCACTTGATCAGTTTCCGCGATCGGCGAATATGACTAATTATCGGAATTCCCCGATCGCATATTTATACTGATTATCGGCCGATAACGATCGGTGGCCGATCGATCGGGGCATCCCTACTTAATAGAGCTAGTGAATGGATAAACAACGTTATTTAACATTGCAGAATGGGTACAATTACAATGCGGCTCAATACAAACAATTGTTAAGGGGCCCAGGGGGTGTAGACTGTTGTAGTTTGAGCTAATTTACACCATGCTCCAAAAAAGAAAAGAAAAAAATCTGCCGAGCGATGTGACACGGGGAGCGCTCGATTCAAGGTGAACGGTGAGCGAGCGGAGAGCGACTTGGGGGCGGGGTCAACATGAGCGATTAGCGGAGCAATTCGTTTCCTTATATCGCTTCCTCCAGGGTTCCAACTTGTGTTGACAAAATGCAACCCTGTTCAGCTACGGGGAATCAGCGCTCTCTCTCTAGACTAGAAAGGTGCACTCAGTAGAGCACAGATGTCCGCCAGGGCGGCAGCCACACATAATAATAATAGATTGGATTTGTAATGCACTTTTTGTTCACTGGGATCCCAAAGTGCTACACTACATGGTTAAAACAGTTAAAAAAAATAGAAATAAAATGTGTGTCCCAACCCCACTTCTATGTTTCAATAAATTATTTGCATTTAAAACTATTAACACTGACTCATTCCTTCAGTCCACTCAATTATGCTAATATTCCTTATGTTGTTTATGATATTAATTGAAAATAGCATATGAGAGTATTATATGTAATAATAACACATGGCGATATACTAAAAAGCTATTTATAATTTTTGGCTAGTAAAAAATCTGCCCGGCTGGTACTTTTAAAAATCGACCAGCCAAATGGCTGGTAAGTCAAAAAGTTAAGTTTGTTCCCTGCAGTTACTGGCACAATTGGCAGTGTCAGCGGGAGGGAAGCCGGTGGGTGGTAATCTGGTCATTGTAAACAGCGACTCCTACAGGTCGGTCAGGGCGCCTGCACAGCGAGGGAGGGAAATGGTGAAGGTAGTGTGACCTCCCACGCGTTACACTTCACCAATGAGAGTCCTCGCTGCCAGGTGAAAAGAGGTTGCTGGCTGTCTCCTATGTATCGGAGGAAGCATGCGATAGACTTCAGGGCTCCCTAGACCGACCAGTGGGGGCACATGCGCGCAACAACCAGGAAGGGGAGGGGGGGAATTGGCATAACGACTAAATTGGGATGGGAGGAAAATACAGAAAAATAGGAGAAAAAAGTGGGGAAAAAAAAGACAAATGGGGGAGAAAAAGTATATCACAAAAAAAGAATAACCCTTACTAAAACGTCAATAGTTCAAAAGAGGCTCCTAAATGACAAGGTTGAATCAAAGTTCATTATCTTATCAAACTACATTAACCACACAGTCATGACAGCTCTCCAAATTAAATGGTAGAAAATCTCAATGATGCACTATCATCTGTATTAAATTCTGTCACCCCAATAAAAACAAGAAAGAAGACAACCAGAGCCTTGAACTATAATGCGGTCAACAAAGAAAAAAGGAAATGTCATGCAGCTGCAGGGGTGTACAGTGCGACATATATATCGCACGTGCTACAGCAACAGCTGTCTGTGCGATGGATGGATTTACTTCAGTAGCACTGGTGCGATAGGGATTCGGTTCATATAGATACTCTTATTTTGAAAATCCTGTAGCGGGTCTCATTTCTGCCCACGCGCAGCTCCAGCTAGGCTCCGAAAGCTAGCAACGTTCAGGTGCATATGATACTCTTATTTTGAAAAAACTCTTGTGACAACTCGACGAGTCGTATCCGCCCTATCCGTGCTTCTGCATTATCTGCAAGCAGAGCAGCGCGTTGGTCGGTTGGTGCGCACTGCTGCGTTAACACAGCAGTGCGCCTACACGTCCCGAAATAAGTCTGTGGTGTTTTTTCTTTCTCGCAACGGGTCAAATGCATCTACATGCTTTGCACCGTCGCCATTCCTTTATGCGCACATGATGGCACATCGCCCGAAATTAACGTTTATGTACCATTACAATCACTACAACGTTAGCAAGCTAACAAGCTAATCCTGATCAGAGGCGCAGAGCCAGCAGACACAGTGTGGAAAGGGAAATGGGGGGCACTCTCTCCCCTTCCCTGTGTGTGTGTGTGTGTGCGTGCGTGCGTTTGGAAAGACGATGAAGTCACTAGTCAGGACTCAGGACAGGAGTATATTATAGTAAACTGAGGATGGACAGATAATGATGATATTCAAATATAAACAAGTTTCGAGAGGAGTGGAAGTTTGAAGACAGACTAGACTACAATATGATGCGGGGGTGGTGAGTTGAAACAGTGTGTGTGAATGAATGAATGAAAACTTTATTTAACAGATTGCAGAATGGGTACAGTACGGCTCAATACACACAATTGTTAAGGGGATGCAGACCAAACCGTTTGTCTTGTTTACATCAGGGTCCCCCATTGTGTGTGTGTGTGTGTGTGTGTCCCAACCGACCCCACTTCTATGTTTCAATAAATTATTTGCATTTAAAACTATTAACGCTGACTCATTCCTTCAGTCCACTCAATTATGCTAATATTCCTTATGTTGTTTATGATATTAATTGAAAATAGCATATGAGAGTATCATAGTAATAATAACACATGGCGATATACTAAATGACAGGCGATATACTAAATGACAGCCAAACATGGCACTGCAACTAAATAACACAAATACAATAGGCACATTTGTGACTGTTACAAATATAACACGTTTTATACTTGTGCTACAAGATTTTGGCCTGTGCTACAAAACTATCAACCTCTGTAGCACCAGTGCTATGTGCAAAAAAAGTTAACGTACAGCCCTGAGCTGAGCGAAAATGGAGGGAAACAAAAACCACTATCTGCTGTGATATATACAAAGATGCTTTAACTGCCTATAACAAAACCATCTGCTTAGCAAGGAAAGACTACTTCTCTAAAATCATTACAGAAAACACTGGAAACTCCAGAATCCTTTTTTCCACTATTCAGAATTTCATACTCAACACTGCCCCTACACTAGAGCCATATGAAATCCGCGATCACGGAATCGCGGACGGAATCGCGGAATTGAGCAATAAAAATGGAATCAACTGTAAATAAAAAAAAAAAATTATATATTTTTTTTTTATGTTGTGGGACTTGTACAGCACTTTGTTCAACTTTGTCAGTGCTGTAAAGTTTAAACCTTTTTAAATCTTAGACAAACAAAACACTTTGCTTTCATGAAATATTGTAAGCCGTCATTTGAGGCTTTATAAAAGCAGCACAATGAACACAAATCTGTCAGTGCCGAGTCCGACCTCATCTTAAATAACAAACAGCATTGCTTGTTGTAGTTAACAAAGAGAGGCAGAGTTGATTTTGCAAAAAAATATATACATATCATTTATATTTTTATATTTTTTAATAATCAAATTTTATTTTCATATTCATTTACATGAATATTCGAATCCCATGCCCATCGAACGAAGCTTCGAAGTATTTAAGACAGCCCTATTAAATGGACTGTTTGTTATATCTTATTAAATTGTGGACATTTATTCATTTCCACTTATTAGACACTATTTCTGTTATGGTTTGACACCGACCCCAAACGCAACGACACAAGAGAGTAGGATTCAGAGTTGCCAAAAACAAGGGCTTGTTTATTTACACTAAATAAACAGCATAGACTTGGTAGAGTTCAAACAAAGACTGGAATACAAGCAAGGATGAATGTTGCTGCTCTGCAGCTTCTCCCGGGATGGTAGTCTGGGGAAGCAGACGCTGACGTCAGAGCCGCTCTGCAGACTTCTCGGCAGAATCTCCGAGGTGGTTGCGGGACCGAGAGGGAGAGAGGGAGCGAGTTAGCTCAGAGTGCAGTTGGAACAGAGCAGGTGACAGGAGAGGTGACTTGTACCCAAAAACAGAGTTATCCAAGTGACTGAATCTTCGGTGTATATACACACTGTGAGTAACGTTCCAAACACAATCCCACGTGATAGAAATCTTCGGTGCAAAATAAACACTGTGAGCGAAGTCCCAAAACACAAATCCAAGTGACAATATCTTCGGTGTGTAAACACACAGTGGGCGATGTTAGGCCAAAAATATTATCCCAATGAAACAATCCAAAAAGGGCTAAACGCTGGGTGAGTGACTGTCTGATAAAAAGCAGGAAATCTTCAGTGTTATATAAACACACGAAAAACGGAATAGGATCAAAGACAGTCATAAAAACTCACCCAGGCGCTGTGCGTAAAGAGCGTTGGAACAGAACGGAGCGAGCGCGTCGCCACGGGAAAAGGGTGTCCAAGAGGAATGCTTCTCGAATATCCTGGAGGCAAAGCACAGGGAAAAAACAGCAGGCAAGGCAGGAACGGCGAATGCAACTGAAATATCAAAACGATCCAACAAAACTTGAATGGGGAAACGGGGTATAAATAATCAGGGAATGCTTAATTGACAAGCAGTGACAGCTGAGGGATGTGATTGACACGCGTGTGGTTGGGGGAGCACCAATCAACGACGTCTATGGGAAGAAGCGTGTGAATAGGGGAATGCAATGATTAACAGAAAACAAAAGGAAAAACAGAGCTGGTAGGCTTAAAGGAACAGAGCGAGTAAGTGAGCAATGGACAAAAACCTCACAATTTCTGATGGTAAAATGAGCGTACAAAGCAAAATACAGAATTCTGAAATATTAAAATGGAAAAAACGGAATTTGGGAAAAAATTAAATGGAATTTGAAAAAAAATAAAACGGATTTCATATGGCTCTACCCTACACCTCCTCAGTCATCAACGGTTAAGTGTGAAGAACTTGCACTATTCTTTAATATTCTTTAACAAAATAACCTTGATCAGGGCCAGCATTCTCATGACTGAAATAAATCTGATTACAGAAAACCGTGCAATGTAACCATGAGAAGATTCACATGCATCACATTAGATGAGCTCTGCAAAACTGTCTCAAAATGTAACTCCTCCACCTCAGACATTGATCCTGTACCTACAGCTTTCTTCAAATGGGTGTTTAATAGTGTTTTAACTTTCAAGCCCTGTGCTAGATATCATCAACACTTCTCTTAGAACTGGTAACTTAGATAGTAATGTACTGGCAAACTATCGACTGATATCCAACCTACCATTCATTAGTAAAAGAAAATATATAATTTCAGTTCAAATGAATTCCTTTCTTGAAGAAAACAACATCTTAGAAGAATTTCAATCAGGGTTCAGAAGATATCATAGCACTGAAACTGCCCTCACCAAAATAATCAGTGACCTCAGACTAAACTCTGATGAGAATAATTTTTATGAGATGAGAATTTTTATGATGAGAATTTTTTATCCACTTTTTCTATTTCTCCTCCCATCCCAATTTTTTTCCGTGCCAATTCTTCCCTCCCCTGTCTTGAACGTTGCTCGCATATGCCCCCCACTGGTCGGTTGTAGGGAGGATAGAAGCCTTGCATCACATGTCCCCTCCGATGCATGTGGACGCAGCCCGTCACATCTTTTCACCTGCCAGCGCAGACTCTCATTGGCGAGGTGTAACGTGTGGGAGGCTCACACTACCCCCGCCATTTCCTGTCTCTGCTGTGCAGGCGTCCCCCAACCGACCTGTAGGAGTCGCTGTCCACAACGTCCAGATTACCACCCATCGACTTCCACCTGCTAACTCTGCCAATGAGTTAGTAGGACGGTCGGCCCAAGCCGGACGCAACGCCGACAGCCAGAGTCGAACCCGGTGTCTCTTGCGTTGGTGATGAGCGCAATGTCCGCTGCGCCACCCAGCCGCCTTACGGCGTATATATATATATATATATTAGAGCTGGGCCGTTAACGGCGTTAACGTGCTGCGTTAACGCTATACTAGTATCGCGCGATAATATATATATATTTTTTTTTTTTTTTGTCTTTTTCCCCCTCCATTTTTCCTCCGATTTTCTCCCATCCCAATGTTAGTCGTATGCCAATTCCCAGTCCCTTCCTGGTCGCTGCGCTTTACCCCCCACAGTCAGATCATTTGGGAGAGTGGAGGCTACCACGTGCTTCCTCCGACACACGTCCAGCCAATCACCGCTTCTTTTCACCTGGCAGCGCGGATTCTCATTGAGAGGGCATAGCGTGTGGGAGGACCACACCATCCCCCTCACGTCCAATCCGCGCTTAGCAGGCGCCCCGACCGAACTGTAGGAGTCGCTGTTTACAATGACCCGGACCCACCCCGCCAGCTTCTCCCACCCTCTGATACAGCCAATTGTATCAGTGCAGACGGCCAGCCAGCGCGATAATATAATTAACGCATTAATCAAAAAAAAAAAAAAAAAAAAAATCTTTTTTTTTTAACCTTTATTTACCCAGGGTAGGTTCGCTGAGCACAGATGCTCTTTTTCAGGAACGCCCTGCTTCACATTCACACAGTTCCATTCACACCTGGGAGCTGCCCAGTACAACCACAGTTGACACCATTGGCCACTGAGCAACTCCACTGGAGCAGTTGATTCAAGCCATGTCACATAGTTCAAGTTTGAAATGATTCTTTCTGTTTTGCTCCTGAGAGTGCTAGATACTGTACTTGTTGTGAAGGGCCAGATTAAACCGAATATATATATTTATTTATATATATATATTTAATTGTATTTGTATATTCTCTAATATTCCCTGATATCCCTTGTATATTCCTTGTACAATATGCATTGAATATCCATTCTAGCCTACTGAACATCCCATAATAGTCTCCATTCTACTATTGGTCGAGACCTTGGTGCCAGGCTGCCATACCCCTCAGACCCAGTTCAAACGTACCGCTCGACATGTACGAACAAGTCCTAGTTCCGCGTAGGAATTTGGCTACCGCACCACTAATGGGACTATTTGTTCATAGTGCGTATATATACTGCGCTACTAAAGTAGGACTTTCTTTTCAGTCCAGTTTCTTACCCTCCAATAGAGTCACAGACGTAAAGCCTCCCCGCGATGCCACGTGTGGGAGTAAGGCCAAGTTCGGCCTACCATCGGTATTGAGACATCGTGTATATTAATATTTGAATAGTCATATTTGGCACTATATCGTCGAGTTGGACGTAGTCTATTAAGCTAATAATAGTCTGTTAATATATAGTGCTTCGTGCGGTGAGAATACTACCGTAGTCAGTACCCCATCGTTTCGGGCAGAGAACTGGCTGCTTACCCAGGGTGGTTGACCCTATGTGAAGCTGCACCCGAGGAGCCCCAGAGCCGACGAGCGAGTGGACCTGTATACCGGATTATTCTACCGACGACAGCCCGCCTTCCCAGGCACGGATTATGCTTTGGATACTTTGATTATTCTATGGATAAAGACCCCCGACACTACCGTGTGTTGGAACCCCCCCCCCTGGAGAGGACGCAAGGTGAGGAGACGCTCTGCAAGACGAGGTCTCTCCACATCTCTCCCCCGTGGACCGGAGAGAGCCGGCCCACAAAGAGTCCACCTGCTTTCATCTGTGGTCCAAGGATCGCCGGCGCATTGAACGGCACTACAGTGGGTTCACCTGGGATACCCTTGGCCGGACGAGGCAGCTGGATTCTACCCCCCCCCCCCTCCTACTCCTGTCGGCTTACAAGCGACCGGATTAACCCCCTCTAGTGTATCCAGCCTATAATCATTAAAGTATCATTGCTGTTATTCCTTAACTATTCCAGGTCGTATATTTACCACCTGTGCCTTCAGAGATTGGACATTATCTATTGATATACCGACGAATACTCCTTGCCATAAAAGTGCATACTATTTCAATTCATAAATGTAATTAAGTGATTAAGTGCTTATTCTACACACCATCGCTGTGTAGGAAATAAAGACCTGCTTCTAATTCGTACATTTGTGTTGGATCCGTTTCATCTACGTGAGAGTGTTCATGATAATATATTTATGCCGTGTACTGGGTGGCCGAATATTAAGTACAAAGGTAGTGGTAGTAAGTATCATATCTAGTAATACAGTCAGGGAATTGTACCCCTCAGTTACAGTACTGTACTGGTGATATTATTTATTTGTGTTAACTTCTGAATAAAACAACTTATTAAACACAAGTACATCTTATTGAACATTATTTTGATATTTCATTACCAATTATCATAGCAAAACAGCTTTTTCAAACAGCCTGTAATGCATTTTGGAAACGGGAGATGGGCTCATGGTGTAATGGGCCACCTGGCCTGAGAAACATAAGGAGGAAAGAAAAAGTAAGGACTTACTTCTGGTCATTATTTGGGTAGAACACACATATTTTGAATGCCTTCTGCAGTTTTTTTTTTTTTTTTTGAGCCATTTTAATCTAGATTAATCTAGATTAAATCCAGGATTGCAGATAGATGAATCTAGATTAAAAAAAATAATCTATGCCCACCTCTAATATATATAGTAAAATGGTAAATGGTGCATTTATATAGCGCTTTTATCCAAAGTGCTTTACAATTTGGTCCTCACATTTTACCCATTCACTCACTATGTGTTTCTACTATTACCATGCCCATACCTGTACCCCCCTCCCCCATGCTGCTATGATGCCTGAATTTCCCCAAGGGGATCAGTAAAGGAATATCTTATGTTACATATTCACACACCGATGGCACACTTTGACACACTGCCCAGGAGAAGCGGGAATCGAACCGAGAACCTCCGGATTACCAGACGACTGCTCTACCTCCCGAGCCACTGTATACGTCTGAATATACCTGCAAATAATCCTTTCTATATACCTATGTATACACCTGCATATAACCCATATGGCACTGTATGATAGCGTGTACAATAATGTTGTATATACCATATATATATATACATATATATTTGCTGTATATATATGTATCCACATCTGTCTGAATATACCTGCACATAATCCTTTTTATATACCTGTACATATATCTATACATATCCCTTACCTACTCTTAGTTATACAGATGGCCAGTGTGTCTTTATAGTTTATACCAGTATCACTGACTGTACATACAGTAATACTACAACTCAGTACATACATTAGCACTATTACTCATTTATATATTTTATATCCAGTTTAATCACCTGTTCGTTGTATATTGCACTTTACTGTTACATTTGCACTCTGGTTAGATGCCAACTTATTTTTGTTGTACTGTACTTGTGCTGTATAATGACAATACATTTTAATCTAATCTAAATCAGCTGTGTAAACATGGTCTAATATGGTGTAAAATGCTACATCCATTTACCATTAGCAATGCTGCTAAACTAACGGCAGTGCTGGGATTATAAACATTGCACTTTACAAACTATCGACTGAATATTGCAACTTTGCGCAACCAAAGTAGTAGCCCCTTTCGTGACTGATGCACAGAGTGAATCCACAGTCCCTTATTTCTCCATTGGAAAATCCCATAATTAACTCTGAAGAACTGGTCCTCTGCGAAACGCTCATTATACAAGTATCGCAGATACATTTCAAATGTACTCACAGTTGGGCGGCTAGGTGGTGCAGTGGGCAAGGCGCTCACCACCAATGCAGGAGACGCTGGGTTCGAGCCCAGCTCTCCGCATTGCTATCAGCTTGGCTGGTCGTTCATACTAATACAATTGGCAGTATTAGGGGGTGGGAAGCTGATGGGTGGGGATCGGACGTTGTGGACAGCGACTCCTACAGGTCGGTTGGTGCGCCTGCGCAGCAGAATCAGGAAGCGACGGGGGCGGCGTGCCCTCCAAACGCAGACCCCCGACGCTGAGAGATCGCGCTGTGCAGGTGAAAAGATGCGACTGCTGCTTCCTCGAGTACCGGAGGGGACACGTGATGAAAGGCTTAGTCCACATTGCAGCCGGCTTGTGGGAGGCATGGCCTAACCGCGTTCGAGACAGGGGAGGGTAGAATTGGACGATACGAAAATTGGGATGGGAGAAAAAATTGAAAAATGGGAGAAAAAGTTGGTAAAAAGAAAATGTACTCACAGTTGCACAAGGGTTTCGGACAGAGGAACGCAATGGTTTTGAAAGCTCAGCGTTGCTAATAAACATTTTAAATATTTTTTATAAACTGGTCAACACAGCTTTATTTTTTCGGCAATGGGCATAGACGCATCAAGCAGCTAAAGCAGTGTTGACCAGTTTATAAAAAAAAATTAAAATGTTTATTAGCAACGCACATTTATCTGCGATACTTGTACAACAAGCGTTTCGCGGAGGACCAGTTCTTCAGAGTTAATTATGGGATTTTCCAATGGAGGAATAAGTGACTGTGAATGAATGAAAACTTTATTTAACAGATTGCAGAATAGGTACAATACAGGTGAGCACGTCTCAATACACACAATTGTTAAGGGGATGCAGACCAGAGAAAGACGTTTGTCTCGTTTACATCAGGGTCCCCCATTTTCAATTCATAGTGACATTTATGACATACCCAACATACATGACATCAGGATAGGCATAGGGACATACAGGTATATAGTACTGTTACATTTGTGACATATACGATATGCAAATATAGAGTACTGTTACCCATAGATCCTGACAGAGAATATACATATGATGGGGAGGAGACTGTACATTAGGAGGGGGGTGGGTGGGCGGGAGAAAAAATATACATACGGTGGGGAGAGAATAATACATACAGTGGGGAGGAGATAGAGCTGGGCGAAATGGCCTAAAAATAAAATCCCTGATTATTTTTTTTTAATCCAATTTACGATTAATCGATTTTTTTCTCTTGAGCTAAACTTATTATTATAATTTTTTTAAAGATGTTTTTATTTGACACAAAAAGTATCAAACCAAGATGAATGTCCCTATTGGGATTGAAGTGCAAACCTAACTTTCACCAATCTTCACTTTTTTTATAATATATATATAATATAAAAGGTTACTCTTGATCAAACAAAGATGAATGTCCCTATTGGGATTAATAGTGCAATAACTAGCTTTTTCACCACACTTCACTTAAGGTGACATGTACTATAAATGTCATTTTTCAGTCTCTAGCATTGTATTATAGTAATAGGAGTTCGTATCAATGTGTTTTAGTGTCTAAATACCATATTGGCGGATTGCTCTGATTCAGCTCAGCCCCTTTCCTCCTCCAGTAAATCAGGCCATTTTGATTTGAACGGCTGAGTGACGTCATTCGGCCGCTGGGTAGCAGACAGTGATGTGATTGGCTCTGTGGTTGTAGCTAATGCCCGCCCACATTCTACCTAGACTGACTGTACACAGCGAGTGGAAACCATTTCCTCATACTCTGCATGGGGAGAGAGAGAGAGAGAGATAGAGAGCACTTGGGGAGGGGGGGGGGGGGGGGGACCTGTCGCGCGCCATACACCCGCAAACGGGAGATTGAAAGAAAGAAGAAAAAAAAATCACAAGCTGCCGCGCGGACTCTCATCACGAGAGGGAGAGAAAGGAAGAGAGAGAGGGGGCCTTGTCAATAACGGTGTCTCTCTCTCTCTCTCTACCAGTGCAGACTGTGTGGACTGACTGTCACTCAAAGTGCTTATGGGCGGAGCCAGGCCATAACAGCCTGAAATCTTGAGGCTGAAAAATTATGGTTTTGAGTACTTGATTAGAAATATAAAACAATGCATTTAAAAAAAAAAAAAAACGTACAAATGTCTTCAATAGACTAACAGGAATTGTGTAAAGTTGCCCAAATAGTTCTAGGAATAGCAGTACATAGCCCCTTTAAAACAAATAAAAGGTGCCTCTTGATCATCAAACAAGAATGAATTTCCCTATTGGGATTAATAAAGTGCAAAAATCGAACTTTCACCAAACATCACTTTTTGTAAAATAAAAGGTGACTCGTAAATTTTTTATTTTAATTTTTCTCAAAATCGTCCTAAATCATTCATTCGAATAAATCGATAAAATCACCCAGCCCTAGGAGGAGACTGTCTATTAGGAGGGGTTGGGGCAGGGTTTCCCATTAATTACCTAATTAGTCCCGCCACAGTTGTATAATGAACCCAAAAAAAAAAATATATATATATATATATATATATATATATATATATATTTTTCTTTTTTTACTTTTTTTTTTTTTAATATAAAGTTTGCCAATAGGGGATGTATCAGTAGTATTGGCAGTGGTAGTAGTCGTAATAGTAATCCACTATATATTTTTTTTTTCTAAAAAATAAACCAGTTCAACACACTTTTGCTTCATTTCTTTGATGGCTCAAATGTATGCTCTAGTCCCGTGGTTCCCAAACCTCTCCTCGAGGCACCCCAGCCGTTCCATGTATTTGTTCAATTCCACCACCAGCACACCTGATTCAACTAATAAAGGGCTAGTTAAGTTGAATCAGGTGTGCTGGTGGTGGAATTTAACAAATACATTGAACGGCTGGGGTGCTTCGAGGAGAGGATTGGGAAGCTCTAGTCGATTTTATGTTTTGAGCACAAAGTTCATCATATATCTAGCCTCTTTATTTTGCCCTCAAAGTGCACCAGATTGATGCATTTAACTTTAAAATGTACAACAACAACAAAAAATCCGGGGAGAAAGACTTTCGTCTTGTTTACATCAGGGTCCCCCATTTTCAATTCATAATGACATTTATGACATACTCAATGCAGTACTGTTACATTTGTGACATACAGTAAATATATACAAGGGGGAGGGAACTGTACATTTATGATGAATTGAAAATGGGGGACCCTGATGTAAACAAGAAGACTGAAGTCTTTCTCTGGTCTGCATCCCCTTAACAATTGTGTGTATTGAGCCGTACTGTATTGTACCCATTCTGCAATCTGTTAAATAAAGTTTAAATAAACGCATCGCGGATCTGCCCGCAGGAACGCCCTACCCAAAGCTGTAAAGGAATGTGAATCACTACCCACTTTCAAAAACACTCAAAGAACACCTACGGGAGACTGCAATTCGAAACTGGCCCCCACAAATGTCCTAACCCAGTTGTACAGTAAATGACCAAATTTGTATGGCTTTGTCAGTATTCCAATGTACAGTATACAGTGTCCCCCACCCACCCACCCCCTACTCAACCCCCCCCCCCCCCGCCCCACCCCCACCGACCTCCAATGTACAGCGCCTTTGAGGTGCTTTGGTACCAGGTGCAAGCATAGTTGTAGTACTCCTGCCAGAGTCTTCAGGGTATTCTTGTTTACCAGAGAGGAGATCCGGTACAAGAATCTAGTTCGTTGGTTGACTTTTTTGATTACATTGGATGCCATTTTGTCACAGGAAAGATTTGCCTCTAGGATGGAACCTAGGTATGTAATTTCATCTTTCCTTGTGACAATTTTGTCACCCACTGTAACTGAGGAGCCGTCGGTCTTGCTGAGTTTGTTATTTGATCCGAAGAGAATGGACTCTGTTTTACCCAGGTGTTTTACCCAGGTGTTTTACCCAGGTGTAATGATAGTTTGTTAACAGCGAGCCAGGTGCAGATTCTGCCAAGTTCTGAGCCGAGGGTTTTTTCAACCTGTAACTTGTTCTTGTCAGAGACCAGCAGGGCTGAGTTGTCCGCGAACAAGAACAAGTTGCAGTCACAAGCTGATGACATGTTATTTGCATAAATTAGGAACAGTAGCGGTCCTAGTATGCTTCCTTGTGGAACACCACAGCTCACCGTGAGGGGGGGGGGGGGGGTAGAGTACCATTTACCTCCACCATCTGTTCTCTCCCCTCCAGGTAGGATTGCATCCAGCTCACTGATAGACTTATCAAAACCAATTGCTTTTAGCTTGTCAATCAGAATGGAGTCGTTGACAGTGTTGAAGGCCTTTTGTAGGTCCAGCATGACCATTGTAATTGAGGGGTACAATTCCCTGACTGTATTGAATAAGTATGGTATCATTAAACCACTACTGAGTTATGTACATTACTACTGGCCATACAGTACACATGTATATGAGATGAACACCCACACAATAACACGGCTTAACAAGAAAGTACTGTTTATAATAATATTTATTAGAAGAGCACCAAGATTATCTTACATTATTTATTAAGATTGAGAGTTGCGCTTGTAAGGCGAAGAATGTGCATGAATAGGTCAAGAGCGTAAGTCCATGAGCATATTACGCAGGGGATAATTAATACCACCTGTAACATAAGAATTATATATGGTACACTAGTAGGTCAGCTGGAGATACTAAGGGGGTTCCCTCCGGTTGTAAGCCAGCAGGGGAGAGGATTTGTCGGTAGCAAAGTCTGGATCAACGAGGAATAAGGAGACTCCAGGTACAGGAGACAGTGCAATAATCCCTTGATCCGTAGACAAAGCAACAGCTATTCTCCGGTGTGCAGTGCCGCATGGAGGAAAGCTAGCCAGCCTCAGAGTCCTAGAGGCGGGCTCGACGGTGCTCCTCACAGGGTAAATCCCACACGGTAGTGGGTGTAGACGATTCTCTGCTCCAACAGCCACAGGACCAAAGCATTATAATCCAGCCGAAAAGGGCTCTGTAGTCGTCGGTGTAGGTTATCCAGTGTACATATCCACACGGTTCTCGTCTAGGGCTCCTCGGATGACGGCACAAGGTTAGGCCGCACACTAGCTCGGTACGATGAAACGTTGGTAATGCTGGTCACTGTAGAACGGTAGCCGCACGATACACTATACATAATAGACTATTACTTAATAATAGAATAGGTCGAACTCGACGATACAGCGTTAAACTCTGACACTTCAGCTATCAATTCGCACGCGGTCTCAAGGCTCTATTTCGGGGAAAAACGGGCCCACTTCACAGCACGTTGTATCGTGGTGAAGGCTCCAACTTGTTACTAAGATTACTGCTGTATCAACCTGCGCCGTATTTATATGTAAGGTGAATAATCTAGTACCAGCCTTATTTCTGTCTCATATTACTGCGCAGAACCGGGCATGTTCAGGCATGTCTCAGCGGTGACTTTGAACTAGACATTGGGGGGTATGGCCGTGGTGCCTAGGGGGTCGCTGTCCAATAGGAGAACGAATATTATGGTCTGGCCTGTACTAGGTAAAGGGATATTCCGTGTATATGTGCAAAGAATATACAAGGGATATCAGACGATATACAAATACTATACAATATATCTCAAGTAATAAATATATATATTCGGTTTAATCGGACCCTTTGTAACAACCATGCCGCAGTATTTGCCCACGTCCACCTCTTGTTTGATGTGGTCGTTCAAATAGAGAAGGCATGCGTCAGTGGAGTGGGATGTTCTGAAGCCAGATTGGAATTCGTAGATTCGATTTTTTTCCCGCAAGGTACTTTTCAACCTGTTCGTATGCGAGTCCTTGGGGACGTGTCCTTGTTTTATGGAGAGGTTTATTATGTGTGTGATGACTGGGGTGATGGCAGTTGCTGAGTCTGAATTTGGAGGGGATGTTGTCATGGCCAGTGGCCTTGTTAGGTTGGAGGGCGCTCAGTTCTTTGAGTACCTCATCTGTTGTTACCATTTCAAGTTTGAAGTCGTCTTTGCGGACCCCTAGGTTTTTGTAGTATGCTACTATGTGTTCTACCCCATCATGTGTGGAAGTGGGGGGTCCTTTGTCTGACTCCTGTGTCTTCTCTGCTTGCAACCTTTTGTCCTGGGCCGGTTAGCCTAGCCAGCCTGACTAGGTTGGCTAAGCTAGCAGGCTATTTGACCATGAGGTTAGGGTTGCCACTAGGGCTGCAACTAATGACTATTTTGGTAGTCGACTAATCTGTCGATTATTTTTTCGATTAGTCGACTAATCGAAAATAAATTATATTAAAAAAAAGTATATATTTTTTTTAATTATTTTATTTTATTTTTGCTTCTCAGCTCTGGTCCAGCTGAAGACAGAGCAGAGGAACATATTGGACATTGAGCATGACCTCAGAGTTGCTTTGTCTACCATCACCCCAGACTTTGAGACTGTTGTCAGGACCAAACAACATCCCCAGTTATCCCATTAGTTCCCCCAAACTTACTGTCGGTCTGTTATGTTAATTAAGCTAAGAAGTCTTCAGCTGGACCAGAGCTGAGAAGCAACTTTCACAAAGATAGGTAGTGCAAAAAAAATAAAAATAAATAATAATAATATTATTTTTTTTAACGACTAATCGACGCAACAATTCCTCGTCGACGATTTTTTATAAATCGACATAGTCGATTATGTCGACTAATCGTTGCAGCCTTAGTTGGCACCAGTCCCGTAAAATACGGAATCGTCCCGTAATTGGAAACTAAAAGACGCGTTCCGTATTGAACTGATACGGGACGCCCTTTGTCCCGTATTTTAAGGTTGCCAGTATTGTGAGAGAAATGAGCCAGCCGACCTACAAAAACAAGCAAAAAACAAAGCTAAATTGTTTCCAAAAGTTGCAGAAAAATAAACAGACTTGGCAACTCTGCTATGATGGGCGTGCGCTCAGCAGCTCACGGCCAATGAGAATTTGCGCTTTCACGTTGCTAAAATACGTTCTGTGCCGTTGTGCCAATCCTCCGTCTGTGCGCAGCCTGTCATGGTTCCAGGGTTTCCATTAGAAAAAATTGTTGCCGGTCTCCGTGACCTGCAAGATTTCAATCTACCGGACAAATGAGATTAATTCCGGTCATAGTTTATTGAGCTTTAAAACAATTGATAGGCAGGCTATATAAAGAATGTCATCCTCAAGGCATGTAGATTTATAATAGTATTACTTAAAACTAGGCTACTTTTGCGTATACAGTCATTAATATATTCCAAATAAAATAAGTCCCTCGATACTCCGTGCTGCTGCTGACTTGAAATAAAATAGACCGCGTATGTGGGCAGTCGGTCCGACACTAAACAGCAGTCTGTTATAATCACATTTTTATGAGCTAACGAATTCCGTTATATTGGACATTTGTATTAATTATATCAAGCGAAGAACTGAGAAAGCAGAGAGACGGCAACATTATCGTGGTTTGCGTGACGACTCTCTCCACCTCGCAACGACTTATTTGCAAAGAGTATGGCGCTGCAGAGCAGCTGATTTAGCTGTTATTGGCTCTTTTCTGGGAACCGCACAGCAGCGCCCCCCACCCAACATTGGCTGAAAATGGCTGAATTGGAGTACTGCTGGAATACTGCATTGTGCTGCTCGTGCTATGGCTCTGCAGCTTCACAAAAGTTCGCACACCCAGCCCTAAGCTCTCGCTGACAACGTCGTTGTCATTATTAGAAGCAACGAGGAAACAAATGTAATGATCGTTTCGTTCATCGCATAGGCTATTTAATTTTAGCCTATTTTAATACAATTCAAATAATCAAATTGTGCTTAGACTCAGGGAATTATTTTCACCGGACATTAAGACCGGAGTAATTAAATATGTCGGACTTCAACATATTTTGCCGGTCAAATACCGGTAATTACCGGCTAACGGAAACGCTGCATGGTTCATCATCCCACTCATCATCCCACTCCTCCCCTCTAGGTTACTGCAGCTGAGGTGACACAGGTATACCACACGGTTAAACACAACCTCAGCTACAACCAGGGTACAAAATAGTTAGACGCCCAGCGCCACTGGCTTGTAGATTTATTCTTTGGCGATTCGAATTTAAGGTCTGCCCGCCACCTGGCGGCTAACAAAATACCGCTTCTCCTCCGCTACAATCCACTCCCTCCAGGCCGCTCACAGTGGTTTAACACTGATGTAATAATTAGAGTTGTTCCGATACCGATACCGGTATCGGAAATGCCGCCGATACTGCCTAAAATGCTAGTATCGGTATCGGCGAGTACACGTAAATTCTAGCCTCCGATCCCATGATGTAATTTATCTCCTCCCGAGTCCTGCGGAGAGTGAGGATTATAAAATGAACATGTTTTAAAGTGTGATGCTGTGTCATTTTAACAGCAGATACACTTTCTTAAATTCCATTGTCCCCGACAGTGCGGTGTGACGGGGAGCTCGGACGGGAATCGGGATGTGTTTGGCTGGTGTTATGATAGCATTAGCTGGAAAGATAGCTAGTTGGAACAACATCCGCTTTTAACGTTACATCAAATCAGATGATCGCCTGTCCTTTCTCCAGGACCTAACACTGTCCGTGACCGTCTATCAACAATAATGCACCCACGGTGAATTGTATTTAAGTTAAGTAGCTACGGACTAGCGTTAGCTGACTATTACTAACGTTATCTTAATGTCACTGCGGGAAGGCGAGCTAGGTCAGTTAGCTTAGCTTGATAACGTTACCGTGTCTAAAGTTGGTGCTATTCACATCACATAATCCAGCAATAATGGCTGCAGACCTGCAAGCAAAGTACAGCAAGTGCCAAAGGATAAGAGTCTGAGGCGGAGTTTCAAAAGAGAATGTTGAATATTTATTTTGCATCAAAAACCACAACATGAACGTTCTATCTGCCACTAGCTTACAGACTGAATAGGGTATATCTGCAGAGCCACTGAGTAGCGAGTGCAACACCGTTTAATGTCCGTGTGGATCATTGGAGTAGGGTATATCTGCAGTGCTGCAGCCCATACTCATTGATTAATGATACTAATACAAATCTATACAATCACCTGTTGTTGAATAAATACCATACGTTCTAGTTATTACTAAAAAACAGTATAACAGTATCTGAAAAAAAAAAAAAAAAAAAAGTATAATTTATATAATTTTTTTTTATGCACTGGTATCGGATAAATATCGGTATCGGCCGATACCCAAAGCTTAGGTATCGGAATCGGATCGGAAAGGGAAAAATGGTATCGGAACATCTCTAGTAATAATATACATGTAGTACAATGCCAAAGCAACAGATGGCGATGTACAAACATGAAGGCCATTTTCAACCAATAAGAAGGGTGAACCTGTGATATCCTGTTCAGGCTTTGTCACTCACATACCGTTAGAAAAAGTTTTGACGCCATTGTTGTTGTCGTTAGCTTACATGCTAACGTTAATGGCAGCGACCATAGCATTGTGGCTAGGCTAGCTATCATCGCTTAATAGAGCTAGTGAATGGATAAACAACGTTATTTAACATTGCAGAATGGGTACAATTACAATGCGGCTCAATACAAACAATTGTTAAGGGGCCCAGGGGGTGTAGACTGTTGTAGTTTGAGCTAATTTACACCATGCTCCAAAAAAGAAAAGAAAAAAATCTGCAGAGCGATGTGACGCGGGGAGCGCTCGATTCAAGGTGAGCGGTGAGCGACTTGGGGGCGGGGTCAACATGAGCGATTAGCGGAGCAATTAGTTTCCTTATATCGCTTCCTCCAGGGTTCCAACTTGTGTTGACAAAATGCAACCCTGTTCAGCTACGGGGAATCAGCGCTCTCTCTCTAGACTAGAAAGGTGCACTCAGTAGAGCACAGATGTCCGCCAGGGCGGCAGCCACACATAATAATAATAGATTGGATTTGTAATGCACTTTTTGTTCACTGGGATCCCAAAGTGCTACACTACATGGTTAAAACAGTTAAAAAAAATTTAAATAAAATGTGTGTCCCGACCCCACTTCTATGTTTCAATAAATTATTTGCATTTAAAACTATTAACACTGACTCATTCCTTCAGTCCACTCAAAATTATGCTAATATTCCTTATGTTGTTTATGATATTAATTGAAAATAGCATATGAGAGTATTATATGTAATAATAACACATGGCGATATACTAAAAAGCTATTTATAATTTTTGGCTAGTAAAAAATCTGCCCGGCTGGTAAGTCAAAAAGTTAAGTTTGTTCCCTGGCTACAACAGTGCTGACTGTTTGTTTTCTATGCATTTCAGGAGTTTGGGGGGCTGGCTCCCCTAAATAATTAAATAACATAACCCCAACCCTAAAACCGAAATAAAGTAAAAAAAAGATATCCGCCCATTTTCGGCCAACAAATGTTCTCGCGCGTGCTTCGCGCACGCTCGATGGAAGGTGTCCCTTATTTCTATTTGTGAAAGGTGGCAACCCTACGTGAGGTTGTCGGTTAGATTTCCGTTTCGCGCCGTGTTGGGCACCAGTGTGACAAAACTGAGGAAAACAAAAACAAACCACGTGAACTTTGGAAATTACTCTAATCAACTAGGCTGCAGTAAAAAACTTAAAACCAGATTCTCAAACATAAACATAAAGACGGACAACACGCTCATCACAGACAAGCTGGATGTAGCCAATTACTTAAACATTTTCTTCACAAACATAGCCACAACACTGGTAAACAAACTACCCTCCCACTCAGGGCATTATGGGGTAGAACACATAGTAGCATACTACAAGAACCTAGGGGTCCACAAAGATTACTTCAAACTGGAAATGGTAACAACAGATGAGGACGGTACTCAAAAAACTGAGCGCCCTCCAACCAAACAAGGCCACTGGCCATGACAACATCCCCTCCAAATTCCTCAGAGACTCAGCAGCCGCCATCACCCCAGTCATCACACACATAATAAACCTCTCCATAAAACAGGGACACGTCGCCAAGGACTTCAAAATGGGCAGTAAATTAGACCCAGGCAACTACCGCCCTGTTTCTATCCTTACCTCCATCTCGAAAGTCATGGAAAAAAAATCGAATCTACGAATTCCAATCTGGCTTCAGAACATCCCACTCCACTGACACATGCCTTCTCTATTTAAACGACCACATCAAACAAGAGGTGGACGCGTCATGCTGGACTTACAAAAGGCCTTCGACACTGTCAATCACACCATCCTGTTTGACAAGCTAAAAGCAATTGGTTTTGATAGCCTATCAGTGAGCTGGATGCAATCCTACCTGGAGGGGAGAGAACAGATGGTGGAGGTAAACAGTACCCTATTCCCCCCCCCCAGGGATTAAAGCAAAAAAAAATCTCCTGACTGAAATTTTTTTCAGGCCAAGTCATATTCTTATTTTAACCTCCACTGTATTTCTTTTTAATAGCGTTGGCGTTTAAGGGAGCCTACTTGTTTCGGTTTCGTCGATAATCCAATGTACAGTTACCCCCCCACCCCGCCTACCCAACCCTTCCCTCCCCAACCACCTCCAATGTACAGTCCCCCCCCCCCCTCCACCCAACCTCCTCCAATGTACAGTTTCTTCGTCAAATGTATATGCTCTCTTTTTTAGACTCTTATTGTATCACAAACAATACTGTGTAAATCTGGTACGTCATAAATGTATAGATGTAGCAGTATTATCTATCTGTATGTCATGTATGTCATATATGTTATGATGAATTGAAAATGGGGGACCCTGATGTAAAGAGGAAAGTCTTTCTCTGGTCTGCAACCCCTTGACAATTGTGTGTATTGAGCTGTACTGTATTGTACCCATTCTGCAATCCGTTATAACAATCAATCAATATTTAACCGATTGCAGAATGGGTACAATACAGTATGGCTCAATACACACAATTGTTAAGGGGATGCAGACCAGAGAAAGACGTTTGTCTTGTTTACATCATCAGGGTCCCCCATTTTCAATTCAGTGACATTTATGACATGCATGACATTGACATCATGACATTTATGGCATAGGGACATACTACAGGTATATAGTACTGTTACATTTGTGACATATACGATATGCAAATATACAGTAATGTTACCCATAGATCCTGACAGAGAGAATATATACGGTGGGGAGGAGACTGTCTACACCTGTGTGATGTTGCTACGGAGTTAAGCTAATAAACGTATACTCACAACCACAGCAGGGGACTCACATATTGTACTGTGAAGTAACACGACAATGACAAACGTGTTGTTTCTGTTTTTCTTTTTGACATCGTTGCGGCACACGGAACAAGTTAACTCACCACTACAGCCCCCAGTAGCGCTGCCTAGCCAGTCTCTTCAAACGTCCTCTCCTCTCGAAACTTTTTGTTAGGTGGTCCCGCTGATACTTTTCATCTGAGAACCCCGCGGTGGGTTCTCTTTTTAGTGGCCGGCTTACTCCTTCCATTTAACAGACGCTATTAAGCTAACGTTAGCTAATCGGTATATAGCAGCGAGTGCAAGCAGCGTGGTGGCTGTGACGTTGGTAAACAAGCAGTTGACGCGTGAGGCTGCAAAAAATGCGACCTGTCTCTCGAGTCGCTGAGTGATGATGACTGCTTGGCGCGATAGGAAAAAAAAGCCCTTTTCCATATTTGGCGCCTCTGATTGGCTCAATTTTGTTTCAATCTGTATGCATCTACAAATCATGCAAATACTTCCGTCAGACTGCGAATCAAATGGACGGATCTCCCCAATCAAATTGACGGAAATCCGTCTGGAGACGGAATGCTTTAATGCATGCCCCCCTCCCTCACAGTGAGCTGTGGTGTTCCACAAGGAAGCATACTAGGTCCGCTACTGTTCCTAATTTATGCAAATGACATGTCGTCAGCTTGTGACTGCAACTTGTTCCTGTTTGCAGACGACTCAGCCCTGCTGGTCTGACAAGAACAAGTTACAGGTTGAAAAAACCCTCAGCTCGGAACTAGGCAAAATCTGCATATGGCTCGCTGATAACAAACTATCATTACACATGGGCAAAACAGAGTCCATTCTCTTCGGTTCAAATAACAAACTCAGCAAGACCGACGGCATCTCAGTTACAGTGGGTGACAATATTGTCACAAGGAAAGAAGAAATTACCTACCTGGGCTCCATCCTAGAGGCAAATCTTTCCTGTGACAAAATGGCACCCAAAAAGTCAACCAACGAACTCGATTCTTGTACCGGATCTCCTCACTGGTAAACAAGAATACCCTGAAGACTCTGGCAGGAGCACTCATTCAAGGGTACTACGACTATGCTTGCACCTCATGATACCAAAGCACCTCAAAGGCGCTAAAAACAAAATTACAAACATCTCAAAACAAACTGGTCAGACTACTGCTTGACCTTACTCCTAGAACCCACCTCACCCCTGCCCACTTTGACAAACTAGGATGGCTTAGAGTAGACGACAAGAGTACAGCAACTTGCAATGGGCCTGGTCTACAAGATACACTACACGAACAAGGTCCATGTACATGTCAAAATACTTCCCAAAGGTCAGTGAATACCACAATCACAGGGATTAAAGCAAAAAAAAATCTCCTGACTGAACTTTTTTTCAGGCCAAGTCATATTCTTATTTTAACCTCCACTGTATTTCTTTTTAATAGCGTTGGCGTTTTAAGGGAGCCTACTTGTTTCGGTTTCGTCGATAATCCAATGTACAGTTAGCCCCCCACCCCACCCCGCCTACCCAACCCTCCCCCCCCCCCCAACCACCTCCAATGTACAGTCCCCCCCCCCTCCACCCAACCTCCTCCAATGTACAGTGTCTTCGTCAAATGTATATACACTCTTTTTTAGACTCTTATTGTATCACAAACAATACTGTATTTGTAAATCTGGTATGTCATAAATGTATAGATGTAGCAGTATTATCTATCTGTATGTCAAGTATGTCATATATGTTATGATGAATTGAAAATGGGGGACCCTGATGTGAACAAGAGGAAAGTCTTTCTCTGGTCTGCAACCCCTTAACAATTGTGTGTATTGAGCTGTACTGTATTGTACCCATTCTGCAATCTGTTATAACAATCAATCAATATTTAACAGATTGCAGAATGGGTACAATACAGTACGGCTCAATACACACAATTGTTAAGGGGATGCAGACCAGAGAAAGACGTTTGTCTTGTTTACATCAGGGTCCCCCATTTTCAATGCATAGTGACATTTATGACATACACAACATTTATGGCATAGGGACATACATGACATACTACAGGACAGGTATGTAGTAATGTTACATTTGTGACATGATATACGATATGCAAATATACAGTACTGTTACCCATAGATCCTAACAGAGATTATATACATTATGATGGGGCGGAGACTGTACATTAGGGTGGGTGGGAGAAAAAAAGATACATACGGTGGGGAGAGAATATACAGTGGGGAGGAGACCGTCTACAGATACACCTGTGTGATGTTGCTACGGAGTTAAGCTAATAAAGGATACTCACAACCACAGCAGAGGACTCACATATTTGTACTGTGAAGTAACACGACAATGACAAATGTGTTGTTTCCGTTTTTCTTTTTGACATAGTTGCGGAACACGGAACAAGTTAACAACTCACCAACGTCTACAGCCCCCGCATCATACTGTAGCCTAGCCAGTCTCTTGAAACACTGCTATCTTCAAACTTCCATTCCTCTCAAAACTTTCTTTTGTTGGGGTGGTGCCGCTCATCCTTTTCGTCTGAGAACACTGCGTGTGTTTTCTTTTTAGTGGCCGGCTTACTCCTTCCATTATCGTTATTATGCTGACGTTAGCTAATAACTATGTGTTGGGGATAATGGTTCCGCACGGACCATATTGTTTGTTACATTGCTGTCGGCAAACTCGCTCAGAGTGTCAACATAGTGTTGATAGAGCTGCCGCGGTATTGATGTTTTCCTTACCGCACAAATTTGCGAAATATTTCCTACCGCGGACGGTATTACCGCAATAATAAAAAAAAAAGTTTGAAAGCATTTTTTTTTCTTCTACTCTTTATAGCATATAGCCTGCCTCTAGTCTAATGGCTACTGCATATTACCTACTCGACTCGACCCGCTTTAGGTACATGGTACTTCGTTCCTTTTCCACTGCAGGTACTACTCAGTTTGTCTCCGTGTGGGGACGCTTGTGTACACTGAAAGCTCCGTGAGCATAGCTATGTCCGAGGGCTTGCAGCAAGCCAGACTTTAACACAGTTTCAATCAATCAATCAATCAATAACAACATTAACCAGACTCTCGTGTCTATTCTGCTAAAGCTAACGTCACCTCTTATTGTGTCTATTCTACCAAGAAACCCAGGTTTAACGTTACCTCTCGTGTCTATCTGCTGACGTTAGCAACAACAACAACAAGTTTAACACATCAGCGATATTTTTGTGACACTAAACTCTCCGCTCGGTGGTAAATTCATGGGTTGATGTCGGTTTTGTTTCATCAATAAATGAGGCAGAATACACAGTGAATCCATCCTTTTTTGTTTATTGCACGGTCCTGTTGCAAACAAATCCTGAATGAATCCTTACTTAGCGAGCCAGTAAAGATGGCGGCGTTCTGCTTTTGTGCAGGACGCTACAACGTGTGACACGTCTCTCTTCTGACCAATCAGTGGTCTGCAGTGTTTCACGTGACTTTTCTGGTACCACTTCTACCCAATAGGGTCGCTTGGAACCTCGACAGAGGAGTAGGGTATATCTGCAGAGCCGCAAGCCCAACGAGAGCAGGGAACTTTATTATTATTATAAAAAAAAGCGGTGATGCGGTATTCAGCCTAACTCTGCGGTGGGCGTGATGTAACAGCGATACCGCGGTAATGCGGTTATCGCGGCAGCTCTAAGTGTTGACATTGAGTTGATGTTAGCTGCTAGCTGGCTACCCAAATCCACAACAGCCAGGCAGCCAACCGTACAAAATACAGCCTCAGCCAATCACATCGATTTGTACAGTTAGTTAGCTCCACTCCATTGCGAAATAAAAGTTAGCAAGCCAGGACAGCCCGTATTAGCAAGCTACAGTTGCTAGGTAGCTAACAGTTAGCCACCCGAAGATCGGTAGCTAGCTAACGTTAGCCACAGCTTCAAAAACTAATTTCAATTATGTTATGAGCCATCAGCTAGCCAGCTAGATAACGTTAGAGAACGCCTCGTGTAGTAAACTAAAGTGAATAGTTTACTGGGCCATTGTTTAATGCTTCAGTGGTGTTAAAAGAGGACCTGCACACTTGCTATCTTCGGTGCAAATGATACGGGTCTGTGACAAGACAGGTCTGTGAGGGGGAGGGCACTGTGAGCAGCGTGTGTGCGTCAAGCTCACGTTTGATTGGTTAGAATGGTCAAAATGCCCTACGCATCTACAAATCATATTATACCAGGTAGCTAATTCCGTCAGACTCCAAATCAAATTGACGAAAAAAAAATAAAAAAGACTGAAATCGTCTGGAGACGGAACGCTTTAATGCATGCGATCACAACACCAGAGGGAGCTCCACAAATCATGTTAAACCCAGATTCGGCTCAAACAAGGGACTAAACACGTTTCGCAATTATGCCACATCAATGTGGAACGCCCTACCCAAAGCTGTAAAGGAATGTGAATCACTACCCACTTTCAAAAACACTCTCAAAGAACACCTACGGGAGACTGCAATTCGAAACTGGCCCCTGTAAATGTCCTAACCCAACCCAATCTACAGTAAATGACCAAGTATGGTTGTCAATATTCCAATGTACAGTTTTGCTTGTACAGTTGTACAGTGTCCCACCCCACCGACCCAACCTCCTCCAATGTTATTAATAGCTCCGATAATATAATATATTTTTGGGTAAAAAAAAAATGCCGTGTGGGTGAATTGGAATGAAGTGCGTTTGTTTTGACTGTAGGCTCATCCCGTTTTGCCAGTACTGTGGTACGACTGGCAGCGTGTGGTTTAGGAACAGGGCGTTTTACACAAATCCAGCGCTCCCTTTCTTGGCTGTGACGTAGCCACGTAAGTTTCTGAATCAGCTCGGACGTTAAAACAAAGATGGCCACGTCGGTACAGAGGAAAAAGTTCGCTTGCTATTTGTAATAAATGCAATGCAGAAGTTCCACAAGGAGGGAAAAGGGCAACAACTTGTAATACATCCAGCCTGACGGGTCACCTGCGGCATCACCACCGCTACGACGGTGTGTTATTGTGTTAACTTAGAAGCCTACGACGACGTGAGGAGCTAAGCAAAGCTAGCCCCTTCCATGGCTGTGATGCAACCCTCGGTTGAACGCAGTCACTTATTGCTCCGTAGTAGCCAGGTTAATTTGCACCACCAAGGACTGCTTAAAAGCTAGCGGCTTGAGCCCTTGGGTCATTTCTGTCAAACTTATTTAATTTAGCAAACGACTCGTCAATAGCTGGCTTTGGATTCACAGCAGCTTCTAGCGTCGTAGGCTTTTAACGCCATCATAGCGGTGGTGATGCCGCAGGTGACTTGTTGTGGTGGTGATGTGTCCACTCAAAGCCTTTTTTTCAAGGCTCCGCTTTGAAAAATGAAGAACAAAAAGCTTTGAGCGTCTTAGGTTGGATGTATTACAAGTTGTTGACGGATTGTGAATTTTCATTTGGAAAAATAAATATGGTCACTTTATCAGTCAAAACTGTTGTCTTGGCTTTTGTTTCTGTTGTCTGGTTAGGTCACATTTAAGTTGGTGTTAAGTTATTGTCCTGGGAAGTCTTTTTATGTATTATTATTGTATTGTGATATGTTTTGTTTCATGTTGAAATTTTTTTTTTTGATAAATAAATACACATTACATTTTTTTTTAATAATACAATAAATATCAGTTATCGATATCGGTTATCGGCTTGAGGAGCATAAAGTTATCGGTATCGGTGTCAAAAAATCAATATCGTGCATCCCTAGTAGCAGTACTGTATATCTGTATGTCTTGTATGATGAATTGAAAATGGGGGACCCTGATGTAAACAAGACGAAAGTCTTTCTCTGGTCTGCATCCCCTTAACAATTGTATGTATTGAGCTGTACTGTACTGTACCCATTCTGCAATCTGTTAATAAAGTTTTCAATCAATCAATCAATCAGTGTTGAAACCTCCGGTTATTTCCGTCTCGTTCTGGTCACTCGAGCGTTGTAGATGCGTCGGGGTCCAGGCGCGGGCGGTGGAGGGTTGGTTAACGTATCCTTGTTGTGGGGATCATCCCTATGTTCCCCGGGTTCTATGTTCCCCGCTTTGATTGATTAATAGATTGAAAATTTTATAAATTTTTATTATTTTATTAATTATTAATGTCCGCCTTGTTTCGAACGGTTAAGCTTAGGCCCTCGTTCGAACTGGTGAAAAAAATGAACCGCTTGAATCATAGCCACGTTAATAATGTTTGTAATAAACCAAACAGTTTGTAAATCCGTCAATATTTCAGCGAGTTATGAGTATTTTTGTCTGTGCAGCTCACTCACTCTCACTCAAGGCTGACTCGAGCAAGATGGCGGCGGTTCAGTGACGCTGGTGACTCCGCCTTAAGCTATCTAGTGTTCTATATATATCTATGGCTGCTTGAGTCAATAGTCCGAGTTGTTTTGCCTGGTACCGTGTAGTAACCGGTACCGGTAACTGTGGATCCACTCGGTGCATCACAGTCACGAAAGGGCCAACAACTAATTTCATGTCATTACATTACATTGCGTCCAATTGGCTTTCTGGACTATGGCATTTTCACCCAACCTCATAACATAAATAGCTGGTCTACAAACTAGTCTACGGTATATAAACTTCATATCACAAACCTGTTTCATTGTTCTTGGATTCGTATCAACTTGATATCATAAACCTGTTTCATTATTCTTGGGTTAGTATCAACTTGATATCACAAACCTGTTTCATTATTCTTGGATTAGTCTAGCTTTTATATCAATTTGATATCACAAACCTGTTTTGTGTGTCTTCATGCTTAAGACGATCCAGCAGATCAATCTCTCCTTCTTGCTCTTCTATGTTTCTTTCAGATAATATCTGTACAGAAACCTCTTCAACAACTGCAGTCGGTCTCCCGTTGGCAGTGTCTGTATCCATGTAGCTTCTAGCTAACAAGCTAACGTTAGCCCCGAGGATAAAAACCAGCGTGCTGTGTCGCAGCACGAGGTGACGTCACGTGTGCGCCCGAGACATAAACCTTATTATGTTCTATGACAGAGATTGATTGATTGATTGAAAAGTTTATTAACAGATTGCAGAATGGGTACAGTACAGTACATCTCAATACATACAATTGTTAAGGGGATGCAGACCAGAGAAAGACTTTCGTCTTGTTTCCACCAGGGTCCCCCATTTTCAATTCATCATAACATATATGACATACATGACATACAGATAGACAGTACTGCTACATCTATACATTTATGACATATCAGATTTGCAAATACAGTACTGTTTGTGATACAAAAGTGTCCAGAAAAGGAGTGTATATACATTTGGCGTAGAAACTGTACATTGGAGGAGGTTGGTGGGGTGGGGTTGGGTGGGTTGGGTGAGGGCTGTACATTGGAGGTGGGGGGGGGGGGGGGGGGGTTGGGTAGGGGACACACACACATTTTACACTGTACATTGGAATGTTGACAAAGCCTTACTTGGTCATTTACTGTACAACTAGGTTAGGACATTTGTAGGGGCCAGTTTCGAATTGCAGTCTCACGTAGGTGTTTTTTGAGAGTGTTTTTGAAGGTGGGTAGTGATTCACATTCCTTTACAGCTTTAGGCAGGGCGTTCCACATTGATGTGGCATAATTGCGAAACGTGTTTAGTCCCTTGTTTGAGCCGAATCTGGGTTTTACATGATTTGTGGAGCTCCCTCTGGTGTTGTGATCGTGGTATTCACTGACCTTTGGGAAGTATTTTGACATGTACATGGGTACCTTGGTCGCGTAGTGTATCTTGTAGACCAGGCCCATTGCAAGTTGCTGTACTCTGTCGTCTACTCTAAGCCATCCTAGGTTGTCAAAGTGGGCAGGGGTGAGGTGGGTTCTAGGAGTCAGGTCAAGTAGTAGTCTGACTAGCTTGTTTTGAGATGTTTGTAATTTGTTTTTTAGTGCCTTTGAGGTGCTTTGGTACCATGAGGTGCAAGCATAGTCGTAGTACCCTTGAATGAGTGCTCCTGCTAGAGTCTTCAGGGTATTCTTGTTTACCAGAGAGGAGATCCGGTACAAGAATCGCGTTCGTTGGTTGACTTTTTTTATTACATTGGATGCCATTTTGTCACAGGAAAGATTAGCCTCTAGGATGGAACCCAGGTAGGTAATTTCAGAGCCAGTGACAGTTATTGTTGGTACTATGATTATATTTTCTGCCCGGTTTTATACAGTTCTATATAACATATCTCTATCCCCAGCTCAGGCGATCAATGTAAGCCACCACATGATGACTCTAACACGCCACGTCTAACTTGTGCGCCTAGCAACGAGAGACGAAGGTTATCCTATAACCCTAGTTATATGATTACTGGCAAAGCGTCTTACTGCACTTCCGCGTCTATGCCTTCTACGCCTCTCTACTTTTCGTAGCTCCATTTCTGCAGACCCCTCTCTGATTGGTTGAGCCCATTTGAGCGAAGCCCCTCTCTGATTGGTTGAGTGAAGCCCCTCTCTGATTGGTTTAGCTCGTCACGCGGTAAAAGGCGGATGTAATGTTATCATATCAAGAAGATAAAAAGAAATGTACTACCAGATTCGCGTATAATGTTATTTCGTGTGACTTCGCGGTTTATTCATAACGTTATGCACATTTCACAACACAGCCAGCTGTCAGAAACTGTACATTGTAACGTTATAACACATTATATTATTATAACACGTTATGTTATTTCGCGTTTATTCACATAACGTTATTTCACGTGACAAGTTCTACACAGCCCAGCTGTCAGAAACTGTTTAGAGATCACTGTTTAGTGTTTACACTCCCCACTTACTGTAACTGTACCATGACGCACTCCCACTCCCCACTTACTGTAACTGTAACTGAGGGGTACAATTCCCTGACTGTATTGAATAAGTATGGTATCATTAAACCACTACTGTCTTATGTACATTACTACTGGCCATACAGTACACAGGTATATGAGATGAACACCTCCACAATGACACGGTTCCACACAAATCTTGGTTAGAATAATATTTATTAGCAGCAATAATAGTATATTACATTACTTTACTTAGAGTCGCGCTTGTAAGGCGAAGAATGTGCGTGAATAAGTCAAGAGCGTAAGTCCATTAGAATATTACGCAGGAGATAATGAATACCACCTGTATCTTAGGAATTATATCTATGGTACACTAGTAGGGCAGCGGAAGATACTAGTAGGGTCCCTCCGGTTGTAGGCCAGCAGGGGGGAGGATTTGTCGGTAACGAAAGTCTGGGTCAACGAAGAATAAGGAGACTCCAGGTACAGGAGACAGTGCAATAATCTCTTGATCCGCAGACGAATAACAGCTATTCTCCGGTATGCAGCTCCGCATGGAAGAAAGCTAGCCAGCCTCAGGCGTCCTAGAGGCGGGCTCGACGTTGCTCCTCACAGGGTAAATCCCACACAATTGTGGGTGTGTAGACGATTCTCCGCTCCATCAGCTACAGGACCAAAGCAAATATAATCCAGCCGAAAAGGGCTATGTAGTCGTCGGGTAGGTTATCCACTATATAGTATTGTATATTAGTACACTGCACAGTATTGTATATTGTATGGTAACTACGTCTACGAACATTGTACATATGTCTAAACTGAACACTGTGACCTCTTTTTTTTTTTTCTTCTAATTTTTACTATGTTTTTATTTCATACTTATCTTGTCATGCACAGTCTCTGGAGCGCAACAGTAAGAAGCATTTTGTACAAAAGTATTCTGTACTTCTGTATGACAACTATTAAAGAAACTTGAAACAGTGTACATATCCACACGGTCCTCGTCTAGGGCTCCTCGGATGACGGCACCAGGTTAAGCCGCCCAGCCTGGATAAGCACACTAGCTGGTACGAGGAAGCGTTGGTAATGCTGGTCACTGTAGAACGGTAGCCGCACGATACACTATACATAAATAGACTATTACTGAAATAATAGAATAGGTCGAACTCGACGGTACAGCGTTAAACTCTGATACTTCAGCTATCAATTCGCACGCGGTCTCAAGGCTCTATTTTGGGGCAAAACGGGCCCAACTTCACAGCACGTTGTATCGTGGTGTGAGGCTTCACTTATTGGGTAACTCTACTTCTGTATTCACCTGCGCCGTATTTATACGTTAGGTGAACAAACTAGTACCAGCCTTATTCCTGTCTCGTATTCTTGCGCAGAGCCGGTCATGTCCAGGCATGTCTTTGGCGGTGACTTTGAACTAGACCTTGGGGGTATGGCAGTGGCGCCTAAGGGACCGCTGTCCAATAGGAGAACGAAATATTATGGTCTGTACTAGGTAAAGGGATATTCCGTGTATATGTACAAAGAATACACAAGGGATATCAGACGATATACAAATATTATACAATATATATCAAGTAATAAATATATATATTCGGTTTAATCTGATCCTTCGTAACAGCCGCCTCCTAATTAGTCCGCACCTAATTAGATAAGCAGAGACAGATTAACCGCACTGTCCACTACTCAATGTCCGTTGTGAGGGTAGGGCAGTTCACAAAGTCGGGGGGTCATGGTCGTCATCGAGAGAGTCGGGGAGCCTTGGCAACTCTATCAGCCTCGCCACGGGCCGGGTGTATGTCCGCCCTTGGGCGAGCACTTCTGCCGCTCTGACCTTTCCGTCGGCTCCAGTGATCACTTTGCTTACGCGGCCGGCCGGCCACATAGCTCGGGGTAGTGACTGGTCGATAATCATGACGACTGTACCTTCCGTCAAATTGTCTCTTTCTTTCACCCATTTCTGGCGGGTCTGTAGAGACGGTAGATAGTGGAGGAGGAAACTGTTCCAAAACTTGTCAGCCAATACTTGACTGTACCTCCACATTCTTCGGCCGTTCGCTTCTTCAGGCCTGTACACTGTCTGTGGTAGCGCGGGGTCCAGCCGCCCCATCAAGAGAGTGTTGGGGGTGACTGGGTCGACATCTGCTACATCACTTGAGACGTAACCGAGGGGCTTTGAGTTCAATACTCCCTCGATCTCCGTGAGGACTGTCGTGAGGACTTCTTCCGCCACGGTCTGGGCCCCAAGCACGGCGTACAGGGCTGTCTTTATTGAACGTACTTCTCGTTCCCAAGTTCCACCGAAGTGAGGTGCATTCGGGGGATTAAACTGGAAATCAATCTGAGAGGGAGCGAGGTGGGTCTTAAGTTCTGGGCCCATAGCTTGGAAGCTCTCTCTCAGCTCTCTTTCTCCGCCTTTGAAGTTTGTCCCGTGATCAGACAATAATATAGACGGTTTTCCTTTCCGCGATGTGAATCTCCGGAAGGCCATAAGGAATGAGTCCGTACTCATGGTTGGAAGGAGTTCTATGTGTATCGCTCGGGTGGTCATGCATTTGAATACAATACCCCACCGCTTCTCCGTCCCTCTTCCTTTCTTTACATACAGCGGGCCGAAACAGTCCATACCGGTGGAGTGAAAAGGCTTGTCGCCGAGTCGGAGGCGACAGGGGGGTAGGTCAGCCATCCTGGGTATACTGGGCTGTGCTCGCCACTTGCGACAGTCTAGACAAGTCCGCTGGAAGCGTCGTACTGCTTCTCTTCCTTGCAGTATCCAATAACGACGTCTGATCTCCGCGAAGACTCTCTCTGCCCCGGCATGGTGCACGTCCTCGTCGTATTTCTTTATGATGAGCTCTGTGACCTTGTGTCGGCTGTTTAAGACTATCGGGTACTTGACGTCATCCGGTAAGTCTGGGGCTCTCCTCAGACGACCACCCACTCTGATGAGATTATGGGCGTCGCTCTCAGGGGCTAAGTGGAGCAGTCTGCTGTCTGACGGGACTGGCTTTGATCCCTGCAGACAGTCTAGCTCGTCGGGGAACGAGTCTCTTTGGGCTCGCTGTAGCAGAAGGAGTTCTGCTTCTTCGTAGTTGGCTGCAGTAATGTCAGTAGTGGACGGAACCTCTGGGTGGTGCCACAGGAATGTCTTTAACTGCGCACTCTCAAGGGTGGGGCAGTCGTCTATGTTGGGCTCTGTGGGGACGAGTGTGTGTGTCAACCCACAGAACATAGATTTCTTCTTCTCTGCCTCCTCTTCACTCGCCTCCCGTGGGGTGGGTGTAGGCCACTCTTCTTCCGGGAGCTTGAGGAACTCGGGACCGTCACTATAGAGATTGTGACGGGTGAGGTCATCCAGGGACATTCCCCGTGTGATGATGTCAGCTGGGTTCTGTTTTGTGTCCACATACCTCCAGCATGCTGCTTCTGTTAAATCTTGGATCTCTGTGATTCTGACTCCCACGAAGACCTTGTATCTACACGAATCGGACTGGATTCATGTGAGTACGGTCATGGAGTCTGACCACAGGATTGTTCTTTGCACTGGGATGGTGAGTTCACGTTGGATTAACGTGGCGAGTTGCGCTCCTGCTAGGGCTGCGCAGAGCTCTAGACGCGGGATAGATTGTTGCTTGCGGGGGGCTATTCTTGAGCGAGCCAGGATGAAGGCAGTATGTATTCCTCCTCCCTCCTCTCGGGCCCGCAAGTAGGCCACCGAACCGTAGGCTACTTCGGAGGCGTCGCTGAAGACGTGCAGGTCCATCTGGCACGTCTCCGGCCTCACTGTGGGTGGGAAGTAGCTGCGGCGTATGTTGACACCTGGGAGCGAGCTGAGTTCTGTCTCCCACTCTCTCCATGTGGAGGCAAGGTGTTCGGGTATGGGGTCGTCCCAGCCCTGGTCCTTGTCCCATAGCGCTCGCACAATCATCTTTGCCCTGGTGGTGTAAGGTAGAATACATCCCAACGGGTCGTATTGTCTGGCGAGTGTTCTGTATACACTCCGTCTTGTGGTCGGTAGTGAAGTCGACCTTCCCTGCTCCTTGGTCAGGGGTGTGTGTTTATAATGGAGCGAGTCTGTTTTGAAGCGCCAGACTAGTCCTAATGTCATTTCTTGGGCTTCTCCTGGGATGGTCGCCATCCAGGTCTCGCTGCTTGCTGCCTTGTCCTCTGGGGAGAGGCTGCGCAATACTTGAGGGTCGCTGCTGGCCCACTGCCGGAGATCAAAGCCGCCTTTGATCAGGGAGGCGCGGAGCTTGAGTAGGAGGGCCTCGGCTTCTTCTGGCGTCGAGACGCTTTGCAGACAGTTGTCCACGTAGAAACTATTTCCTACACTTTGTCAGACCTCTTCATCAGCTGCTGGGTCTTCTGCGACGTGTTTTTGCAGTGCGAACGTAGCACAGCATGGGCTGCATGTGGTTCCGAAAGGGAGGACTTCCCATTGATAGATGGATGGTTGCTCATCCCCGATCCTCTCTCTCCATAAGAACCGTAGCAGGGGCTTGTCCTCTTCCACTAGTCGCACCTGCAGGAACATCCCTTTGATGTCGCCGCTGATGGCCACCTTGTCTTGGCGGAAACGTAGCAACACGCCTAGTAGAGAGGGGCCGAGTGTTGGGCCGGGCAAGAGCTCTTTATTCAGATTTTGTGATCCGATCTGGTAGCTGCAGTTAAACACAATACGATCCTTGCCGTTGTGGTGGACTTTGTGGTGCGGCACGTACCATGATTCGGTCGTCTGATCGGCCTCTTTAATGTCAATTTTCTTTGTGTCCCGCTGTGATTAGCTTGTCAATCTCAGCGCGGTACACAGTAGCTTGAGCGGGGTCTCTGGCTAGGCGCCGCTCTGTGTTCGATAGATACCGCTCCGTCGCTTCTTTTGGGGCGTGGAAGGTAGGCATACCCTCTTGCCTCAGGAGTGGAGTTGCGTATCTCATCACTCCGTTGACTTTGACTCTCTTTGTCCCCTGCTCGAGGAGGGCTATAGCATAAATGTCTTCCTTGGAACGAATGTGTTTCTTTTCGTTCTTAAAGGGCATTGTCTCTAGTGTCCATAGCCTCTCGACGTGCTGTAGGAGGGTGGTGTCTTCTTCTGTCACTCTGGAGTGGAGGCAGCGAGTGGCTGCTGTTCGGTTGGGAGACCTAGAGAGGGGGCCTTGTAGTGTCCATCCTAGGCGGGTCTCGACTGCTGCTGGACAGCCTCTGGGCCCAGTGTGGACCCGGTCCATCGGGACGATGAGGTGTGCATGGTCGGATCCTATCAGCAGGGTCGGGGTGGCACCGTCTATGAGCGGTATAGGTAGTTGACGCAGGTGCACGTATTTATCCATCAGCTTGGCGATGGGGTAGGTGTACTGCGACAGGCCTATGTCTTGGCTGGTGAAAGCGTTAGTGATCCTATACCGTCTCTCTGGCTGCCCGCTTGCTGCGATAGTGAAGGAGACGTTCTCGCCCTTGATCGTCTTCAGGTCTCTTCTTATAGTCCGAATCGTCATCGTTTCTTCGCTCCCCCGCAGCCCCAGCTGGGCCGCAGCGGACGCGAGGAGAAGGGTCTTCTCTGACCCGTCGTCAAGGATGGCGTAGGTGTCCATGACATTGTTCTCGTAACTCAGTGTTACGCGGACCACCTTCAAGAGCACCCGGGCGCCCCCGCTGCTGGCGGGGTCAATGTACATAACACTTGCCTTTGTGCTGCTTGAGGGTGCAGGCTTTCTTCTGTTACTGTCATGTAAAACGTCCAAGTGGGCTCTTGTCGGGCGGGCGGAAGCTTCTCTAATATCCTCTCAACATTAGAGTTTGCGTACAGTTCGTGCATACCCTTTTCCTTTTGTGCCCCCAGCATCCCTACCAGGGATTGTACCTTGATAGACAGGTCATCTAGTGAGCGATTGTCTGTGTCTGGGGTTAGACGGTCAATATTCCTTATCTCTTGTATTACGTAATCCCATATGCGTCCATAACGTTGGTCGAGGGCTGCTAGAGCTGCGGTGTATGGGGTAGTAGAGGTAGAATATGCCAGCGCTATATTGTGGGCTCTGGGCACCTTCAGGTGCTTGAGTAGGATAGCATACTTGTACGGTTCATCTGGTACATCGGACATCATTGTCTCTAAGCACATTCGTAGCTCTGTGTACTGTGCGCTGTTCTCGTGTGTGAAGTCCGGGAACGTCGGTGTGCCAAGGTACGATGCCATGGATGGCTGGCACATCGGTGAGCGTTGGAGGAGGGGCCTCCTAGGCGAGTCTCCTCTTACGTGTCGTGGTGGGCTGGTACCGGTCGGGTACCAAGGCCCGTGTACCCAGGTGCTGTTCCTCGGAGCTGGTCGTGCGTCAAGCTCACCCGTGAATTGAGTCGGGGGTCTGTAGCGCAGGGCCGCGGGGGTAAAGTCTGGGCTGTACTGGACCTCCTGGTCCTGTGGAGTATGATGCTGCTGTTGGGCTTGACTTTCCTCCTCTCCCTCTTCTTCTTCCTCTGCCAGGTCATCTAGATCCTGTAATCTTCTATTTAGTCTCTCAGCGGCGTAGGCCGGTTCTTCCCTGTTGCTGGGTCTCGCATGGACCGGTCGGGGAAGGGGTTCGGAGAGGGGTATAGGCTCTTTCGGTTGGCCGGGCTCAGGGTCGCTTGATCGGGTAGGGGAGGGTGCCCTAGACCCTTGTCTTGACGAGGCCCTGGAGCTCCGTGCGGAGGGAGGGGGGGTTACCCTGGCAATCAGTTGCTCCATTATCTGCGCTTGTAATCGGTCGCGCTCGGCTTCGCGCTTGATGTGAGCGAGGTCGCGCTCTGCTTCGCGTTGGGCTTGGGCTGCGTCGCGCTGTGCATTGGCGGCTCCGCGCTGTGCATCGGCGGCGGCGCGCTGGGCTTCGGCGCGGTCTCTTTCCATATTCTCTTCCGTCTGGAGGCGTCTGGTCTCCAGGCGTATGCGGTCTTCGTCACTCCTTTGCTGCGCCTGGAAGCGCTCTCGCTGGGTCGCAGAGTGTTCGCGTTCACTAAGGGCTTGCGCTTGGAGTTGCGCGTGGAAGCGTTCTCGTTCCATGGAAGAATGTTCGCGCTCGCTAAGCGTCTGTGCTTGGAGTCGATCGTGTTCAGTGGAGGCTGCCAGGGTGGCGATAAAGGCCTGCGCCAGCATCTTGTCCGCCTCGCTGGGGGAAGACACTGATGGAGGTGATCGGCTTCTGGCAGTGCTCGTTGGAGATCCGTTCTCCTGTCGCGCTCCGAGGAGGTCTATCTCCTGGGTGCGCGTCTCTTCTGGTGGTGGGTCGGGCTCCGTCCCTGGAGGGCTTTCTTTATCCTGGAGCTCTCCGGGGACTGCCTCGTCGACGTTGGCGGGGGGTAAAGTCATGTCAGGTCCCTCCTGGTCCCCCCCGTGAGCTTGGTCAGTTACGTTAGAACCCACTAGGGTCTCTACTGGCGGGGTCGCCTGGTCGGTAGGGTTTGACATACTTTTACTATCCGCTTTTTCCGCGTTTAACGTCTGTAGAAAGCTAGGTAGTAGACTGGCAGCGTAGTCCTCTAGGTAATGAGGTGGCTGCCGTCTGCGCTGCGGGCGATCTAGTTTAGGAGAACCGTTTGTGGAGTGTTCATCATTGGACATGTCAATATTAATATTATATTAATATTACGCTAGTTACCATCCGGCTCGAAGGACCAATTGTAACTGAGGGGTACAATTTCCTGACTGTATTGAATAAGTATGGTATCATTAAACCACTACTGTCTTATGTACATTACTACTGGCCATACAGTACACAGGTATATGAGATGAACACCTCCACAATGACACGGTTCCACACAAATCTTGGTTAGAATAATATTTATTAGCAGCAATAATAGTATATTACATTACTTTACTTAGAGTCGCGCTTGTAAGGCGAAGAATGTGCGTGAATAAGTCAAGAGCGTAAGTCCATTAGAATATTACGCAGGAGATAATGAATACCACCTGTATCTTAGGAATTATATCTATGGTACACTAGTAGGGCAGCGGGAGATACTAGTAGGGTCCCTCCGGTTGTAGGCCAGCAGGGGGGAGGATTTGTCGGTAACGAAAGTCTGGGTCAACGAAGAATAAGGAGACTCCAGGTACAGGAGACAGTGCAATAATCTCTTGATCCGCAGA
Source organism: Notolepis coatsorum (assembly GCF_963971535.1). Taxonomy (NCBI): domain Eukaryota; kingdom Metazoa; phylum Chordata; class Actinopteri; order Aulopiformes; family Paralepididae; genus Notolepis; species Notolepis coatsorum. The sequence goes on along the minus strand of NC_140174.1, from coordinate 86,459,207 downwards.
CGAATAACAGCTATTCTCCGGTATGCAGCTCCGCATGGAAGAAAGCTAGCCAGCCTCAGGCGTCCTAGAGGCGGGCTCGACGTTGCTCCTCACAGGGTAAATCCCACACAATTGTGGGTGTAGACGATTCTCCGCTCCATCAGCTACAGGACCAAAGCAAATATAATCCAGCCGAAAAGGGCTATGTAGTCGTCGGGTAGGTTATCCAGTGTACATATCCACACGGTCCTCGTCTAGGGCTCCTCGGATGACGGCACCAGGTTAAGCCGCCCAGCCTGGATAAGCACACTAGCTGGTACAAGGAAGCGTTGGTAATGCTGGTCACTGTAGAACGGTAGCCGCACAATACACTATACATAAATAGACTATTACTGAAATAATAGAATAGGTCGAACTCGACGGTACAGCGTTAAACTCTGATACTTCAGCTATCAATTCGCACGCGGTCTCAAGGCTCTATTTTGGGGCAAAACGGGCCCAACTTCACAGCACGTTGTATCGTGGTGTGGTATAATATGCCCTCATGTAAATATATCCCCCTCCCCTGTGTTCCCTTTACCTGTGCCCCCCCCCCCTCTCTGTGGAATAAGACACCCCCCTCCCCTGTGTCCCCAAACCTGTACCCCCTCCCCCCCATCTGACCTATCAAATGGGACCACACACCCCCTTTGTTGAACTATAAAGGGCTCTTCCCGACCACAATCAAGGCTTCTTACCTGGGTAATTTCAGCTGATCACCTGGGGCGAGAGCCTCAGCCATTCTCTCTATGTATTCTATCTGTCTGGTTAATAAACCTTTGTTATTATCCAAGCCTCGGTTGACTGAGACATTCTTCATCAGGATATCCTCAAATATCCCACAATTGGCGTCTACGAACTTGTGACGGACTTTTTGCGTCCTCCCGGCGTGCTGTATCATTCAACTATACAGAGAAAAGTGAGTATAATAGGATGGTCGACCAAAAATGTATGGAAGGAATTAAAACTTTCCCGCTTTTCTCTGTGCCAGGTGAATATTACAGAATGTTGTCCAATATTGAGATCATGGCTGAGTAGAATAATGTGCATTAATATATCTGATCTGTATTGAGAATCGTTACCAGGGCGCGCGTGCACCTGGGTCCTTATCAGGAGGTTCTGAAAGGATGGGTTATATGTGCTAGTCCCTAAAGTTTAGGCACAAAGGTTGAAATGCTATTCCTGGTCGAGTCGGAGCCGACCAAAAGTTAAGGCACACAATACAGGTTGTTGGATTGCTACCCCTAGTCTAGCTGATGCAGACTAAAAATATAGGCAACAAAATAGATACGTGAGCTTATTATGATGTGATATCCTTGGAAAACGCTACTCTGTTAAAAACGTTCTGTGATTCCTTTGCAAAGAGGCGGGAAGTTAGGACCGAGAAGCTGATGGAATCATAATTAGAAATTACCAGAGTAGCGTCATAATATTCATTGTTTCAACCTCAAACTAAGCTCACAATCTTTTCCATTCCTGAAAACGATGTATTTTGGATTAAATTAACCAATTGATCAATACAGATAGCGGGAAGATGATCACGCGATGTCCTAGTTAGTACATGATTACGCGATGTCCCGGGAGTACGTAAATGTACATTAAACGGGACATCAGTCGCGGAAAGTACATTAAACAGGACGTTAGTCGCGGGTTAAGAGGCCGAGAGTATGATTAAAAGGTATATATAATCTAATATATCGCTGGTAAATTTCGAAGTCAGGTTCGGTCGTTATGATTTTAATAACGATGTGTAGTTATATATCAAGGGTATAAATGCCTTGTCGCAACAGATGTTGGAACAATACAGAGGTTGGACGACTAAACGTACAGCGATCCAATACAGTCAGATATACACACACGTTAACTTATATGTATTAATGTTTGTTTGTCTGTTTTAAGTCTCGTTTGTATGTGCACAAGTATTATAGGACCCGTCGCGTTGATTTATTGAGTCAAGAACCGGCTGCGGATAGCGCGACGAGCATTGAGAGATGAGTTACCGTTATACAAAGAATAACATTGAAGTGCAGTTCACGAGAACAAACTAGGATAGTAATTTCCGGCTTCCGCAGAACACCGGCCCACGGGAACGGCCATTTGGGGAAGTATAGTTTTATCGTTTCAGTTTGTTTACGTTTCACATATGCACAGGCGCGTTCATTCGGTAACAAAACGCTGGTATAGGAATTCCAGGCTATTGAGAGCTCGTGAAAAAATACTGTATGAATTGCAAAGCGTTATTTCCGAGGCGAATGAGAACACACGAACGTCGCTTGGAGCAATGACGTGACGCTATGCGCGCCGTGAAGTTATTATTTTATATTAAACTATCCATAAGCGAACGTAAAGTGTAATGTGCCCAAAGCCAAGGGTGCGTGAAATCCACGTGTAGTATATGTTTTATTTGTATATGTATGTGCGCGCTGCTATTGGAAAATGTTGAGTTGTGGTGGCGAGATGCGGGTTGCTGACGACACGTAACGGATCCAACCCAACACAACAGCTGTCCCCGGTGAGTATAAAAATCATAAATATAGATGCATTGATTGATTGAAAACTTTATTAACAGATTGCAGAATGGGTACAATACAGCACAGCTCAATACACAATTGTTAAGGGGATGCAGACCAGAGAGAGACTTTAGTCTTGTTTACATCAGGGTCCCCCATTTTCAATACCAGATTTGTTTACATCAGGGTCCCCCATTTTCAATTTATCAGGACATATTATGACATACATGACATACAGATAGTCAGTACTGCTACATCTGTACATTTATGACATACCAGATTTGCAAATTCAGTACTTTTTGTGATACAAAAGGAGTCAAGAAAAGGGAGTCATTTGACGTAGAAACTGTACATATACACAACTATCAGTTAAAGCAAATTACAACTATCTCAGATCACTTGAGTGTTTATGTGCTTTAATTTACACATTATAAGTCACATAAAGCTAATTACAATGTCTGTTTCAGAATTATAATACATCTGTGGGCGTACCGGTCATACTGACCATGGGAGCTAAACAAACACTTCCGGTTCCCAATATATGGCAGTACAGGAATTGTAGTCCACATAAACAGCGTTAGATTAGACTTTATAAGCTTTCAATGTTGAAAACTTGGAACACAAACAACATAGATCATGTTTAAAAGTAAGATGTTTAGGTTATATTCACTTGAGTTAATGTGTTTATCTAAAGAACCAATGAAAGATAACTAGCCCTTTCCATTGTAAGACATTTTAAACATGATTCAAAATGTGTGGGTCCACATTCATATGCTTGTGTACATATGCGATATGATTGATAAATGATAACACTATCATTACATCCAAGAACGGGATGGATGAGATCTAGCTAATGTTTGTTGAGCACACAGACAGTCAAAGAGGATTCACCCAGGTTTTAGAAAAGAGTGGAAAATTAACATGTGTTTGTATTTACAGATCTGGCTCTGAGGCGAGATGCAAAACAGTGAATGACTACACCCAAATTGTATCACAAAAGACAGAAAATCCAACAATTTGCATGTCAACCGAGAGACAGTGCAGAGCTGAGAGACAATCGATTGACCATTTGGAACAAATCTACATCCAAAACACCCACATGTAAATTTCTTCAGAGTGGGCACTTGGGAGACAAAGCAATGCAAATGCCTGCACTCGTGACCACAGACTTGATGAACTCACCTAGCGGTGGATGGCAACAGAGAACCACTTAATTAACATGAATTAGACACCGGTGATGAATTTGCAGTTATGAAAATCTACCTAACTCCCATACTAACAATAACTAACCAGTCGTTTTCATCATCTCTTTTCAAAAGACACATGAATTAGAGAAGTGCCCGAGATGAAAGATTAATGATGAAAACAACTACTTACAATCCCCTCCTTCTATTCTCTGTTTATAACCAATAACATGCATGACTTTCCTTAGACTATTCTTTTAACAACTAATACTTTCCATGATTGCAAAATTATCAACCACCAAAATTGCAGCACAATTATCTAAATGTACAAGATATCAACAACATTGATCATTTAGCTGACACTTTTATCCAAAGCGACTCACAGGTTCTGTACGACAGGACATCAGGCAAGGCACACCTCTATCAGCTGAGTAACAATGGTCATCAAAGTGTTGAGTGCTACAGTGTAGATTAGTTTATTAGGACAAATGCATGACAGTAAGGTTAGTTAAAACGTAGATGACAAAACAAATGATTGTTTTTCATGCAAAAATTAACTGGCTACCTAGATTTTATGTTTTTTCCCCATGCTATGCTATGATGAGCCATACTGAGATGTGAAGAACAACCGAGAAGTCATGGCGAGGTAAGTATCTTGAAGAAGCACACCATCGTACGCGGCCTGAGGTAAGATCAACTTCAATTTAAGACCATCAGAATATGAAGACAAGGAGCTATTTTATCTGATTCAAGACTTTGGCCATTCATTTACAAATTTTATTTAAAGTGTAATGCTGGAAGATCTAGTTAGATACAAGATCTGATAAAATTGTAGTGAATGTGACCTTCTTGACGTAAGGAATCACTGCTAATGCAATTGGCTTGCATTTCCTATTGTCAATTAAGTGATTGTATTTAAAATGAAATGAATTAATCCCAAAATGATTTTCCACTTTAGCAGAAAGGCGTTGAATCATTTATGTGAGGAGTTTTCTAAGGCAGTGTTTATCACCCTCAGATCACGAATTGGTGAGAGGACAGGACGAGTGAGACGACGCGTGACCTGAACCACGAAGCTGCGGACACAACCAATGACGATTCGGACAATAAGAAGAGATCTAAAGACGATAAAGGGCGAGAATGTCTCCTTCACTATCGCAGCAAGCGGGCAGCCAGAGAGACGGTATAGGATTACTAATGCTTTCACCAGCCAAGAAATAGGCCTGTCGCAGTACACCTACCCCATCGCCAAGCTGATGGATAAATATGTGCACCTGCGTCAACTACCTATCCCGCTCATAGACGGTGCCACCCCGACCCTGCTGATAGGCTCCGACCATGCAGACCTCATAGTCCCGATAGACCGGGTCCACACAGGGCCCAGAGGCTGTCCTGCAGCAGTCGAGACCCGCCTAGGATGGACATTACAAGGCCCCCTCGCTAAGTCTCTTAACCGAACAGCAGCCACTAGCTGCCTCCACTCCAGAGTGACAGAAGAAGACACCACCCTCCTACAGCATGTCGAGAGGCTATGGACACTAGAGACAATGCCCTTTAAGAACGAAAAGAAAGACATTCGTTCCAAGGAAGACATTTACGCCATAGCACTCCTCGAGCAAGGGACAAAGAGAGTCAAAGTCAATGGAGTGATGAGATACGCAACTCCACTCTTGAGGCGAGAGGGTATGCCCACCTTCCACGCCCCAAAAGAAGCGACGGAGCGGTATCTATTGAACACAGAGCGGCGCCTAGCCAGAGACCCCGCTCAAGAGACTGTGTACCGCGCTGAGATTAACAAGCTAATCACAGCGGGACACATAAAGAAAATTGACAACCAGAGGCGACGACAACAACCGTGAGAGAACCATCCAACCCAGCCCACAGACATCCCCAAGAAAGTGGAGCAGGGGACCACGAAGGAGACTGACCAAGGAGACACTGACGAAGAGGAGATCAACCTTTTGACAGCCTCCACCCCGGCACTGCAGACCAAACCCATCACCTGCAGATGGGAACCAAGTCCCCGACCATCAAGGTGGATTCCCATGACAAGATTGTCATCCGTGTGAAAAAGAGCGTCCTACTGACTAGCCACTACACCGGCGGGCCCTCGCCCTCCATCAAGTGGTACCGCAATGACGAGGAGAGGACAGCGAAACCAGCACAACACATTCAAAAACGCCCTGACCACCATGTCTCTGGGCCTGATGGGAGCCAAGCGTGAGCACAGTGGCGGATGTGTGGTGGTGATGGAGAACAACATAGGCTGCAGGAAAATACCACTATAGTTGACTGCTACCGGTGACCCTTGACAAGGTACACAGGGAGCGGACGGCGACCTCCTGTAGGCCCCCTCTGAATGAACGACGACCAGTGAATGTTCCCGACTGCATCGTCAAGAAGAGACATCATCAGAGACCTGTAGAACAAGATACTTCTGAACACACATTGTCCACATTGTTATGTATGTATTGGCCCTGCCACACGACAGACCGAGAACAGATGATCAACACTTCACAGCAACTGTCAGATTCACAAACAAGAACTGTTTCACAGAGTTCATATGTATCTGGAAAATTATTGACTAGGAATATGATGAAATACAATCAGTAAGATTGCATTAACCAATTTTATAATGACAATGAGAAATGATCACAGAGTCACATTACAAAATGGTATTGTTAAACAGGGCAGAACCAGTTGGATTGTTCCAAGACACCAAGTTTGTTTTGACCACAGAAATCAATGAGAAAGCATTAACAATGGTTAGTAATAATGAGCTAAAATGTATTGCTGAAGGAAGAAGTGACCACATGATCACATTACATCACATTAGAATTACTTAGGTTACAAAATTGTATTGTCAGACAAGAAAGAATCAATTGTTTTATTCTCTCATAGAAGAGGACATGTAACGTTGTTTTGCACCTGTATGGTGAACCATTGATAGTATATGCACTAGAATTACATACAGAAGCGATGCATAAGACGTTTTATCTCCTCATTTATAGAGAAGAAATGGAGAAAATTGCCTGATTCTAAGTAAAGACCAACAAAGCTGAGGCAATCACAGATGAAAGTGACACTCAAACTCAGATTAAATACAACTGGATCCTAAGTAATTTCATCAAGAATCATCACAAAAATGTGCAAAAATATATATATATATTTGTGAACAGTTTCCCATAAGCAATCATGTTAGTTTTATTAACCACCAGGTTAACGGTTGTTAAAATGTTTTTGTACACATTAGCCTTATGTGTAAATCCGATTCCTAATAATTATGAACACAATTTTGTTTTTTCACCCTGTGCACTCTGACCACACAGACAGTGCATGTATTTAATTGGTTTATTACGATGCCTGTATGCACAACGATCACATTAGCCTCCCCAGAGTCACGACATGAACGACTGAGGGTATGCCAAGATATTTGCACAGCGATAGCTTCTAATGATTATGTTAATTGTTGTTTGATATCAGAGATGAGGACCACTCATTGATATAGGTATTTTGAGCGATTAATAAAAGAAAAGGGTGATACCTATTCCCACATCTCTGATATCAAAATAACACAGACCGCAGTCCAGTCGATCATGTCATGAATCATGTATGTAAATAATTCTATTAATCATGTATGTAAATAATTCTATTTTTAAACTATTATCCCCACTTTTACCTGTTCCAACAATCCTGGTATATTATACATTAATCTCACCCACATTATAAGAAAGAAAAGTGAGTATTGTGGTATAATATGCCCTCATGTAAATATATCCCCCTCCCCTGTGTTCCCTTTACCTGTGCCCCCCCCCCCTCTCTGTGGAATAAGACACCCCCCTCCCCTGTGTCCCCAAACCTGTACCCCCTCCCCCCCATCTGACCTATCAAATGGGACCACACACCCCCTTTGTTGAACTATAAAGGGCTCTTCCCGACCACAATCAAGGCTTCTTACCTGGGTAATTTCAGCTGATCACCTGGGGCGAGAGCCTCAGCCATTCTCTCTATGTATTCTATCTGTCTGGTTAATAAACCTTTGTTATTATCCAAGCCTCGGTTGACTGAGACATTCTTCATCAGGATATCCTCAAATATCCCACAGTGGTGTGAGGCTTCACTTATTGGGTAACTCTACTTCTGTATTCACCTGCGCCGTATTTATACGTTAGGTGAACAAACTAGTACCAGCCTTATTCCTGTCTCGTATTCTTGCACAGAGCCGGTCATGTCCAGGCATGTCTTTGGCGGTGACTTTGAACTAGACCTTGGGGGTATGGCAGTGGCGCCTAAGGGACCGCTGTCCAATAGGAGAACGAAATATTATGGTCTGTACTAGGTAAAGGGATATTCCGTGTATATGTACAAAGAATACACAAGGGATATCAGACGATATACAAATATTATACAATATATATCAAGTAATAAATATATATATTCGGTTTAATCTGATCCTTCGTAACAGTAACTGTACCATGTTCTACATATAACCTCATCTCATGCACCTTGTTGTGTATCCTGTTTATTTTTCCTCATTATTATATTCAGAGTTAATTATATTGTTTACACTGTCTTTCTTCTATTATAACCCTGCCCATTTGATGTTCCCAAATCATATTCAGAAAGTATCACAGAGACTTCTATTGACCAAGGAATTAGTTATTATTAGTAAGACACAACATTTCCGTAGCAATCCGAGGTGACATTGACCACCAGACTCTTACTCTTAAGGCATTAACTGGGTTAATTAATATAAATGTTATATTGTAACTGTCTAGTTACACATTGGTTCCGAAACATGTATGTTCCAGGCTGCAATTAAAACTTTGAATCTGAGAGAGCTCTGGTCAGCGAAGCCGGCGATGCGAGCGATTATTATTGGTTTTTAATGACAAACCAATTACATAATCCAACATATGTGTAAAGGCACACACAACATATACCAGTTAACGGTATATTTTTTTAATGATTCGTTATGGCGTAATCAATACTTCCATGCGTATAAATTGCGTTCGCGACCTCCATGTTTTAGGGTATTCATCAGAAAATTCGGATCCGGGATTCGGCTCCCATCCGTCGGCCAAGAACTGTGGGTTTTCAGCCTCTCTCTCTGGAGCTTAACGGAGTTTCGAAGCTAGAGGAGCTTGTCGCGGCTCATGCGCATGCGCGCGCTCGGCCAATCAGAGAGGGGTCTGCAGAAATGGGCTCAACCCAGGGGCGTAACTCACGCGGGGGATATTGGAAAGTGTCCCCCGCATTTTTTCAGAATGCAGTTATGTACCCCCCCCCCGTTTTACCGTCCAAAGAGCTGAGTCTGACTACCTGTCCTATTATTATGCAAAGAGCAGTAGATGGGGGTCGCATTCTTGCCCTGCACGGGCCAAGTACCCACTCGCTAAAGTACTCGTCTTTGCATAATAATAGCTCGGGTCGTCAGCCGAGGTGTGTGTTAAAATACGTCATCACATACGGTATAAAGAGAGATAAGATAAGACATTCAGTGCTATGTCCGACTCCTACCTGCGTGATTGCAACAACGAGATGGCACCGTCGCCCAAGAGGAGAAAGCTACTTCTTCAAAGCAAACTAAGTTTTGCTACGCTGTCGCCTAGAGCTAAACCAGCAGCAGTGACGACACCACCACGAAACAGGAGGGCTCATTAGGAGACGTCTTCAATAAACAGGGTTTTTGTAGTTTCAATGAAATACGCAAAAAAAATTATCTCGCCAAGTCCACATATTACTTTTATGCACAGCTATTGGCATGTTTGAAGGCTCACGGTGTTCCATTAAATATACCAATTGTACACCACAGATACCACAAATTCTTCTATGAAAGAGAGACATCAAGAGGTTTTGTTTCAGATTTTTATGATCAATTACTAACGTCCTCATATGAAACCCTCCACCTAGACTCCGTCTGGAGGAGGGATATACCAGACCTGGAAAGTGATTTTGATTGGCAAGAAGCCTGGGCAAATATTCGATTCACATCAAGGAACCCGGACCATCAACAAATCAATCTTAACTATATTCACAGGACATACTTGACTCCTATAAGACTGAAAAAAATGGGTCTTATACAAGACTCCAAATGCTCCTTATGTACAAATGGGGACGAGGGGACATTTATGCACATGTACTGGGACTGCCCACCAGTTAAGATATTCTGGAAAGAGGTGACCCAGCAACTATCAAACCTCTTAAATTGGAATATACCTGTACACCCCTCTGTACTACTGCTGAATGATGTTTTTGAGTGTGCAGTACATCCACAGCTAAAGAGATTGGTTTTATCGGGTATCACAGTGGCTAAAAAGCTGATAGCATCACGATGGTTCCAACCGGAAAAAATGTGCCGAAAGGTCTGGATTATTACATATCGCGATGTGATCTATCAAGAAATATCTACAGCTAGAATTTTGGGTCTCAATGAATCCAAAATGACATTGTGGTTAGAAGTGGTGGAGAAAATAAAAGCTAGCATATAATGGTAATGTCTGGTTAGGAGTGAGGGAAAATGGATGGATTATCCAATGGGGGGTCCGGAAGGGGGGGGGGTACGAGCTGGAGCATATGTGTGTAGGTTTTTAGATAACAGGTATTAGGGGTATATCCTATATAAGACAATTAACTCAAATGTGATTTCATTGGATGTGCACTGACAACTAATGCCTGTATATCTTATCGTGTGTTGTCATGTTTGTTTATGTGTTTGTTTAAAAAATAATAAAAAAATTAAATACAATTTTTTTTTGTATTTGTCCAGATTGACTAAGATATAGCTATTTGCCTGTTTGTTTCTCTTGAAAATAATCGTGGTTCATAAGTCCATGATTGATTGATTGATTGATTGAAAAGTTTATTAACAGATTGCAGAATGGGTTAAGTGCCCACGCCTGGCTCTGCGGCTCTGCAGATACCCCCTACTCCGATAACTGGCTGCATACAATTGTTAAGAGGATGCAGACCTGAGAAAGACTTTCGTCTTGTTTCCATCAGGGTCCCCCATTTTGTACCTGTAATTAAATTTGATTAAAAGTGATTGGTGATAGATAAAGGTGATAGATACATTAAGAGCTAAAATTGTATATTGTATAGTAGTGTTTCTCAGGAACTTAGCATGTCTTTTTTTACCATGCATATCTTGTATTACTGTGTTCATAATTGCTAATTGAAGCACCATATAATAAATGTTCTTTCACCATAAACCTTTCAAATTTGTTTATTATTTGTCACAACACAATACTTGTATTTTGTATGAGCTCAGTGTGTCGTTTACATGGAGAAATGGCGCCACCGCCTGGGAAAATGCGGTATTGCACCCCTGGTATTTAAATAGCGACGTCATATGCCACGCCCCCGAATATGTCCCCCCCACATCTACAGAGAGAGTTACGCCACTGGCTCAACCAATCAGAGAGGGGTCTGCAGAAATGGGCTCAACCAATCAGAGAGGGGTCTGCAGAAATGGAGCTACGAAAAGTAGAGACGCGCCTTGCGTTGCACAATGCTGTTCGGTTTCCGGTGCATGCGTATGGGGAGTATGTGCTGGAAAAGTTACCTGGGCCAAGAAAGTTCCGATCTATTTAGAATTGGTCTCTCCGTGTTCAGGAGACTCAGGCGTATACAAGTCTATTCGATCATGTCTCTAGCACCCGCACAGCTACAGCCCGTAGCTACAACCACTTACACAGTGATGCAGTGGTGGTACCACTTGGTACCACGCCGTCCTAGCAGTTCGCTGAGCAGAAGTGCGTGCATTCACAACTTTCACTCTACTGTCGCGCCGTGCGCCAAGTACCCGGCACTTATCACCTAGTCTTTGCATAGCATAACAAAGAATTGATTGATTGATTGAATTTATTTGACAATCAAAATTACATACAATACCGGTACACACATGTACAGCCATCACATATAATCTAAAATCGCCGAGGATTAAAACACAATAAAACCTTACGGTCTATTTCCATTGTGGTCCTCACAATGGACAATGGACAAGATGACTAGTCTCCACCATGCACAAATAAGACATATTTAAGCATTACATCACGCGCAGGAGTGGTTTGTGACCAATAAACCATGCCTAGGGGTGGTCGTTAGGCCCGAGGCGCAGCCGAGGGTCGTTAGATCCCCCTAGGCATGGTTTATTGGTCACAAATCACGACTACAAGTGGTGTAAAGCTTTTATACAACTGCCAGATTCATC